>NC_138768.1:426486669-426891669 GCF_965119305.1 Pelophylax lessonae | reverse complement strand
CTTTTTTCAAACTAAATATTGCAAATTGTCCATGAAAAAACATAAAACAAAATTTCCAGCTCTTGTAGACTTTGTTAGGGTTTGGAGCTATGTTTATGTTTAACAGATTATTTGCTGACTTCACAGAGTCACCTGCAAGCCAAATTTGCCCAGTTAGCTTATCCCTAGCTGTTGTAAGAAGAGGCTGAGTGCTGACAAAACATGGAAAAAGTGTTGTCTCTTTGTTTTTGGAAACCTGTTAGTAAGGAGCTTTTTACCTATTTACTGAAACTCAGTTAATTTACATGTTTGCACTCTTTTCAGTCATCCCATTGGTGACTGCAAAATTCCTTGAGTTGTAAACAGATATCAGCAGGGAGATGAGAGCCAAAATCAAGGAGCAGCCCATACCTATAGAAGGGTTTTGCCAGAGTCCTACATCCCAAGCCAAAGGGGATGTGAGTAGTACCATTAGACTTGTGCACCTCTCCTTCCCTGCTTCCGTCTATGGGAAGCTCCCAGAAGCTTGATACATGAATTAGTCCTTCCACTGCTTCCCATGACTAACTGACCCTAGGAGGACTCAAGCCAGACTATTTACACAGAGCCCTCTGCCAAAGATGCTCTACACTGGCAGGGGCAGGGCTGGAAATAACTCATCCTTTATGGTACATCCCATTCACTACTCTAGGGGCCTCTAGGCAACTGCACTGCCCACTCTTTACTGTAGTATACCCAGCCTTAACTATGGTACAATCTAGTGGCCAATATAGGGAACTACATCTAACAATCCTGTACCTCTACCCCATAGACCTACTAAAGTGACGGTGCCCATATTTGTGTTTGAGCCACTGCTCGCATTCAGCCATGATAATGAGCTAAAATTAAGGTCACTGGGGCATTGTGAGTAGTGTTGAGCGAACACGGACTGTATTATTCGTGTTCGTACCGAATAATTGGATTTTTTTTACCCGAACACGGACACGGACACTTTACTGTATGTTCGGGTAAAAATCCGTGTTCGGTCGTTTTATTTCCGGGTTTTGCATGCTTTGGCGCTCTTTTCATGGCGGGCTTTCAACAGCCAATCAACAATCGTTTAACTGGTGTGCCTTAAGCCATCCCAGCCATGCCTGCAAATGTCTTAGTAGCTGTGATTGGCCGTCTGAAGCATGTGACCAAGTCTTTATAAGTTCGAGGCAGCCGCCGCAGCAGCGTCATTCTGCTGCTTAGCTAAGGGACAGAGCACACATCAATGTGCTGGCTGCTGATTAGGGAAAGATAGGCAGGAAAAAACCATTTGTGTCCGGATAGAATTGAGGGACAGGTCGGAGTGTTTAGGCAGGGCGAGTTGTAGGCATTTTAGGGATAGAGTCTGCTGAATTATAGGGTCAGTGTCTTCTACAAACTACAATCGATATTGCTGTGTGGGGGGTGGGGTGAATCTGCACTCAATCCTGATCTACGATCTCTTCTCAATCCTGTTAGGGACAGAGTCTGCTGAATTTTAGGGAAACTGTGTTCTACAAACTACAATCGATATTGCTGTGTGGTGTGGGATTGGAGATAGGCAGGTGTCAGTGATCCACATCCATTTTTCTGTGTGTGAGCTGCAGTGAACACAATCTTTTTGGGCTGCAGTGAACACAATCTTTTTGGGCTGCAGTGAACACAATCTTTTTGGGCTGCAGTGAACACAATCTTTTTGGGCTGCAGTGAACACAATCTTTTTGGGCTGCAGTGAACACAATCTTTTTGGGGTGCAGTGAACAAAATCTTTTTGGGGTGCAGTGAACACAATCCTTTTTGGTGTGCAGTGAACACAATCTTTGTGGGGTGCAGTGAACAAAATCCTTTGTGGGGTGCAGTGAACACAATCTTTTTGGGGTGCAGTGAACAAAATCCTTTTTGGGGTGCAGTGAACAACATCCTTTTTGGGGTGCAGTGAACACAATCTTTTTGGGGTGCAGTGAACACAATCTTTTTGGGGTGCAGTGAACACAATCTTTTTGGGGTGGAGTGAACAACATCCTTTTTGGGGTGCAGTGAACAAAATCATTTTTGGGGTGCAGTGAACAAAATCATTTTTGGGGTGCAGTGAACAAAATCATTTTTGGGGTGCAGTGAACACAATCTTTGTGGGGTGCAGTGAACACAATCTTTTTGGGGTGGAGTGAACAACATCCTTTTTGGGGTGCAGTGAACACAATCTTTTTGGGGTGCAGTGAACACAATCTTTTTGGGGTGCAGTGAACACAATCTTTGTGGGGTACAGTGAACAGAATCTTTGGGGGGGTACAGTGAACACAATCTTTGGGGGGGGTACAGTGAACACAATCTTTTTGGGGTGCAGTGAACACAATCTTTGTGGGGTGCAGTGAACACAATCTTTGGGGGTACAGTGAACACAATCTTTTTGGGGTGCAGTGAACACAATCTTTGGGGGGTACAGTGAACACAATCTTTTTGGGGTGCAGTGAACACAATCTTTGTGGGGTGCAGTGAACACAATCTTTGGGGGGGTACAGTGAACACAATCTTTTTGGGGTGCAGTGAACAACATCCTTTTAGGGTGCAGTGAACACAATCTTTGTGGGGTGCAGTGAACAACATCCTTTTAGGGTGCAGTGAACACAATCTTTGTGGGGTACAGTGAACAGAATCTTTGTGGGGTGCAGTGAACACAATCTTTGGGGGGTACAGTGAACACAATCTTTGTGAGGTGCAGTGAACACAATCTTTGTGGGGTGCAGTGAACACAATCATTGTGGGGTGCAGTGAACTCAATCTTTGTGGGGTACAGTGAACACAATCTCATACTTCTGAAGATTTGAGGGTGCTGCCTGTTCCATACTCCCCCTACTCCTCATCTAGCCTTTTAGGGGTACAAACAATAGTAATTGGGGCCTAGTGTGGTTGTGTACGTGTGATATACATACACTTTTTTTGGATCATATTTTCTATTCCGCTATTTAATCAAAAACCTTTGGGGATCAGTTAAATTGGGGGATAGTCTGTGTTGGTACGTGTGAGAGAGATCCACCTTTCCAAGTTGTTGGGGTTCATCTCATACTTCTGAAGGTTTGAGGGTGCTGCCTGTTCCATACTCCCCCTACTCCTCATCTAGCCTTTTAGGGGTACAAACAATAGTAATTGGGGCCCAGTGTGGTTGTGTACGTGTGATATACATACACTTTTTTTGGATCATATTTTCTATTCCGCTATTTAATCAAAAACCTTTGGGGATCAGTTAAATTGGGGGATAGTCTGTGTTGGTACGTGTGAGAGAGATCCACCTTTCCAAGTTGTTGGGGTTCATCTCATACTTCTGAAGGTTTGAGGGTGCTGCCTGTTCCATACTCCCCCTACTCCTAGCCTTTTAGGGGTACAAACAATAGTAATTGGGGCCTAGTGTGGTTGTGTACGTGTGATATACATACACTTTTTTTGGATCATATTTTCTATTCCGCTATTTAATCAAAAACCTTTGGGGATCAGTTAAATTGGGGGATAGTCTGTGTTGGTACGTGTGAGAGAGATCCACCTTTCCAAGTTGTTGGTGTTCATCTCATACTTCTGAAGGTTTGAGGGTGCTGCCTGTTCCATACTCCCCCTACTCCTAGCCTTTTAGGGGTACAAACAATAGTAATTGGGGCCTAGTGTGGTTGTGTACGTGTGATATACATACACTTTTTTTGGATCATATTTTCTATTCCGCTATTTAATCAAAAACCTTTGGGGATCAGTTAAATTGGGGGATAGTCTGTGTTGGTACGTGTGAGAGAGATCCACCTTTCCAAGTTGTTGGGGTTCATCTCATACTTCTGAAGGTTTGAGGGTGCTGCCTGTTCCATACCCCCCCTACTCCTCATCTAGCCTTTTAGGGGTACAAACAATAGTAATTGGGGCCTAGTGTGGTTGTGTACGTGTGATATACATACACTTTTTTTGGATCATATTTTCTATTCCGCTATTTAATCAAAAACCTTTGGGGATCAGTTAAATTGGGGGATAGTCTGTGTTGGTACGTGTGAGAGAGATCCACCTTTCCAAGTTGTTGGGGTTCATTTCATACTTCTGAAGGTTTGAGGGTGCTGCCTGTTCCATACCCCCCCTACTCCTCATCTAGCCTTTTAGGGGTACAAACAATAGTAATTGGGGCCTAGTGTGGTTGTGTACGTGTGATATACATACACTTTTTTTGGATCATATTTTCTATTCCGCTATTTAATCAAAAACCTTTGGGGATCAGTTAAATTGGGGGATAGTCTGTGTTGGTACGTGTGAGAGAGATCCACCTTTCCAAGTTGTTGGGGTTCATCTCATACTTCTGAAGGTTTGAGGGTGCTGCCTGTTCCATACCCCCCCTACTCCTCATCTAGCCTTTTAGGGGTACAAACAATAGTAATTGGGGCCTAGTGTGGTTGTGTACGTGTGATATACATACACTTTTTTTGGATCATATTTTCTATTCCGCTATTTAATCAAAAACCTTTGGGGATCAGTTAAATTGGGGGATAGTCTGTGTTGGTACGTGTGAGAGAGATCCACCTTTCCAAGTTGTTGGGGTTCATCTCATACTTCTGAAGGTTTGAGGGTGCTGCCTGTTCCATACCCCCCCTACTCCTCATCTAGCCTTTTAGGGGTACAAACAATAGTAATTGGGGCCTAGTGTGGTTGTGTACGTGTGATATACATACACTTTTTTTGGATCATATTTTCTATTCCGCTATTTAATCAAAAACCTTTGGGGATCAGTTAAATTGGGGGATAGTCTGTGTTGGTACGTGTGAGAGAGATCCACCTTTCCAAGTTGTTGGGGTTCATCTCATACTTCTGAAGGTTTGAGGGTGCTGCCTGTTCCATACTCCCCCTACTCCTCATCTAGCCTTTTAGGGGTACAAACAATAGTAATTGGGGCCCAGTGTGGTTGTGTACGTGTGATATACATACACTTTTTTTGGATCATATTTTCTATTCCGCTATTTAATTTAACTGGGCCTCCATGCGAGACCTGTGTGCCTTGTTGCGCTGTTTTGAGTACTCCACCAACATGGCCAGTGGCAATGACGCCGTTCTCAGCTTAACTATCCCACTTCTATGCCTCCTTGAAAAAACAATTCGGGCGATGATGGAAGAGGATGTGGCACAGGATGAGGAGGAGGAGGAGGATGAAGAGGTAACATTTCCAAGGCTTTCAGGGCAGTCATTCGCAAGGGGCTCCGAGGGTGGGTTCCTGCACACGCAAACGCCAGGGACGCAATTGTCCAGCAGGGGCACAGTTCTGGAGGATGAGGAGGATGAGGAGGAGGAGGAGCTGGAGGAGGAGATGGAACCATGTTCACAGCAGGGTGGCACCCAGGCCAGCTCATGGCCATCACTGGTGCGTGGCTGGGGGGATACAGAGGACACGGACGATACACCTCCCACAGAGGACAGCCTTTCGTTGCCTCTGGGCAGCCTGGCACACATGAGCGATTACATGCTGCAGTGTCTCCACAACGACCGCCGAGTTGCCCACATTCTAACTTGTGCTGATTACTGGGTGGCCACGCTGCTGGATCCCCGTTACAAGGACAACGTACCATCCTTAATTCACTCACTGGAGCGCGATCGCAAGATGCGCGAGTACAAGCGCACGCTGGTAGACGCCATGCTGCTGGCATTCCCATCTGACAGCGGGGCCACAGTGGAAGCACAAGGCAGAGGAGGAGGAGGAGGAGGTCGCCAACGCAACCAGGGCACCGCCAGCACCTCAGAAGGCAGGGTTAGCATGGCCGAAATGTGGAAAAGCTTTGTCAGCACGCCACAACAAACAGCAGCACCAGCAGCTCAGATGGAACGTCTTAGCAGGAGGCAGCATTTTACCAACATGGTGGAGCAGTATGTGTGCACACGCCTACATGTAGTGAATGACGGGTCTGCCCCCTTCAACTTCTGGGTCTCCAAATTGGGCACATGGCCTGAGCTTGCCCTTTACGCCTTGGAGGTGCTGGCGTGCCCTGCAGCCAGTGTATTATCTGAACGGGTATTTAGCACGGCTGGGGGCGTTATAACAGACAAGCGCAGCCGCCTGTCCAGAGACAATGTGGACAAGCTCACGTTCATTAAAATGAACCAGGCATGGATCCCACGGGACTTTTCCGTACCTTATGCAGAATAGCAATGGATACCGACCTTACCCACCCATTGTTCCATTTTTGCTCTTTCTCACTCTTTTGGGGTGTACCCTCATTTAAAATTTTTGAAAAGAAGCAGTGTTGGCTACCTCGTCCTCCTCCTCAGGGCCAGATTAATGTAGGGGCTATTGGAGCTGCAGCTCCAGGCCCCTACCTTTTATATAGGCCCCGGGTTGGCCATATTCACTGTTACCGCTCTTCTGTCACTTGTAAACACAGAAGTCTGGCTTCTATGCTCGCTTCCCCAGGCAGCACCCTCAGAACCTCCCCACACAGCGTGAAGGCCGGACAAGGAGGGACAGTTGGCGATGCATGGATGTGTTTATGGGCTTCAGAGACAGCATCCCATGTTGAATTAGGCATGCATGGCTGCACCCTTCCTCCTCTGGGTGCATGGCAAGGCACGGCCCTTAAGGCCCTTCAAAATCCTCAGCACCAAGCCCATGATGCTGTTAATCCGGCCCTGGTCCTCCTCCACCGCCGCTTCCACCTACACCGCCCATAGGTGTGCGCAGCCTATTGCATTAAGGTGTGCACCCCAAAGTTGAAATACACATGCATGTGTTTGCCAGCAGGGAGAGTAATGTATCGGGGCCATGTACCTGTAGGCAAGGAGAAATAGAGCAGAGCAGGTCCCAGGGAGATCTTTCCCATCTCCTCACTGGCAATGCTATGTGCCCTAGGTGATTAGGGTGTGCCCAGGCACACCCAGCACACCCTGTGCGCACGCCTATGTCACCGCCACATCCACCACCACCTCAACCTCCCTCCTACTCCATATGGGCCTCGTCCTTCAGAGATGAAGAAGAACATTGTTTTATTTTTCTGTTTTTTTTGTTGTTTTAAGTTATTTCCCTATCCACATTTGTTTGCAGAGCACTTGCCATGCTCTTAATTACGTTTTGCTGCCATTTGCAGCACTCTAGCCCTTTCCTTTGGTGTTTTAGAGCCATTTTAGTGCCTTAAAGTTCGGGTCCCCATTGACTTCAATGGGGTTCGGTGTCCGGGAAAAGTTCGGTAAAAGTCCGGGACACGGACCCGGACTTTTTTTTAAAGTTCGGCCGAACCCGTCGAACACGGACATCTAGGTGTCCGCTCAACCCTAGTGTTCGGTCGTTTTATTTCCGGGTTTTGCATGCTTTGGCGCTCTTTTCATGGCGGGCTTTCAACAGCCAATCAACAATCGTTTAACTGGTGTGCCTTAAGCCATCCCAGCCATGCCTGCAAATGTCTCAGTAGCTGTGATTGGCCGTCTGAAGCATGTGACCAAGTCTTTATAAGTTCCAGGCAGCCGCAGCGTCTTCATTCTGCTGCTTAGATCAGGGACAGAGCACACATCAACGTGCTGGCTGCTGATTAGGGAAAGACAGGCAGGAAAAAACCATTTGTGTCCGGATAGAATTGAGGGACAGGTCGGAGTGTTTAGGCAGGGCGAGTTGTAGGCATTTTAGGGATAGAGTCTGCTGAATTATAGGGTCAGTGTCTTCTACAAACTACAATCGATATTGCTGTGTGGGGGGTGGGGTCTGCACTCAATCCTGATCTACAATCTCTTCTCAATCCTGTTAGGGAGAGGCTGCTGCTGAATTTTAGGGTCAGAGTGTTCTACAAACTACAATCGATATTGCTGTGTGGGGTCTGCACTTAGTCCCGATCTACGATCTCTTCTCAATCCTGTTAGGGAGAGGCTGCTGCTGAATTTTAGGGAAACTGTGTTCTACAAACTACAATCGATATTGCTGTGTGGTGTGGGATAGGAGATAGGCAGGTGTCAGTGATCCACATCCATTTTTCTGTGTGTGAGCTGCAGTGAACACAATCTTTTTGGGCTGCAGTGAACACAATCTTTTTGGGCTGCAGTGAACACAATCTTTTTGGGGTGCAGTGAACAATGTCCTTTTTGGGGTGCAGTGAACAAAATCTTTTTGGGGTGCAGTGAACAAAATCCTTTTTGGGGTGCAGTGAACAACATCCTTTTTGGGGTGCAGTGAACACAATCTTTTTGGGGTGCAGTGAACACAATCTTTTTGGGGTGCAGTGAACAAAATCCTTTGTGGGGTGCAGTGAACACAATCTTTGTGGGGTGCAGTGAACAACATCCTTTTTGGGGTGCAGTGAACACAATCTTTGTGGGGTGCAGTGAACACAATCTTTTTGGGGTGCAGTGAACAAAATCCTTTTTGGGGTGCAGTGAACACAATCTTTGTGGGGTGCAGTGAACACAATCTTTTTGGGGTGGAGTGAACAAAATCCTTTTTGGGGTGCAGTGAACAAAATCCTTTTTGGGGTGCAGTGAACAACATCCTTTTTGGGGTGCAGTGAACAACATCCTTTTTGGGGTGCAGTGAACAAAATCCTTTTTGGGGTGCAGTGAACACAATCCTTTGTGGGGTGCAGTGAACACAATCTTTGTGGGGTGCAGTGAACACAATCTTTGTGGGGTGCAGTGAACAAAATCCTTTTTGGGGTGCAGTGAACAACATCCTTTTTGGGGTGCAGTGAACACAATCTTTTTGGGGTGCAGTGAACAAAATCCTTTGTGGGGTGCAGTGAACACAATCTTTGTGGGGTACAGTGAACAGAATCTTTGTGGGGTGCAGTGAACACAATCTTTGGGTGGTACAGTGAACACAATCTTTTTGTGGTGCAGTGAACAAAATCCTTTGTGGGGTGCAGTGAACACAATCTTTGGGGGGTACAGTGAACACAATCTTTTTGGGGTGCAGTGAACAAAATCCTTTGTGGGGTGCAGTGAACACAATCTTTGTGGGGTACAGTGAACAGAATCTTTGTGGGGTGCAGTGAACACAATCTTTGGGGGGTACAGTGAACACAATCTTTTTGGGGTGCAGTGAACAAAATCCTTTGTGGGGTGCAGTGAACAAAATCCTTTGTGGGGTGCAGTGAACACAATCTTTGGGGGGTACAGTGAACACAATCTTTTTGGGGTGCAGTGAACAAAATCCTTTGTGGGGTGCAGTGAACACAATCTTTTTGGGGTGCAGTGAACAAAATCCTTTTTGGGGTGCAGTGAACAACATCCTTTTTAGGGTGCAGTGAACACAATCTTTTTGGGGTGCAGTGAACAAAATCCTTTGTGGGGTGCAGTGAACACAATCTTTGTGGGGTACAGGGAACAGAATCTTTGTGGGGTGCAGTGAACACAATCTTTGGGGGGTACAGTGAACACAATCTTTTTGGGGTGCAGTGAACAAAATCCTTTTAGGGTGCAGTGAACACAATCTTTGTGGGGTGCAGTGAACAAAATCCTTTTTGAGGTGCAGTGAACACAATCTTTGTGGGGTGCAGTGAACACAATCTTTGTGGGGTACAGTGAACACAATCTCATACTTCTGAAGATTTGAGGGTGCTGCCTGTTCCATACTCCTCCTCCTACTGCTCAACCATCCTTTTAGGGGTACAAACAATAGTAATTGGGGCCTAGTGTGGTGGTGTACGTGTGAGATACATACACTTTCTTTTTGATCATATTTTCTATTCCGCTATTCAATTAAAACCTTTGGGGATCAATTAAATTGCGTGATAGTCTGTGTCGGTACGTGTGAGATCCACCTTTCCAAGTTTTTGGGGTTCATCTCATACTTCTGAAGATTTGAGGGTGCTGCCTGTTCCATACTCCTCCTCCTACTGCTCAACCATTCTTTTAGGGGTACAAACAATAGTAATTGGGGCCTAGTGTGGTGGTGTACGTGTGAGATACATACACTTTCTTTTTGATCATATTTTCTATTCCGCTATTCAATTAAATCCTTTGGGGATCAATTAAATTGCGTGATAGTCTGTGTCGGTACGTGTGAGATCCACCTTTCCAAGTTTTTGGGGTTCATCTCATACTTCTGAAGATTTGAGGGTGCTGCCTGTTCCATACTCCTCCTCCTACTCCTCAACCATCCTTTTAGGGGTACAAACAATAGTAATTGGGGCCTAGTGTGGTGGTGTACGTGTGAGATACATACACTTTCTTTTTGATCATATTTTCTATTCCGCTATTCAATTAAAACCTTTGGGGATCAATTAAATTGCGTGATAGTCTGTGTCGGTACGTGTGAGATCCACCTTTCCAAGTTTTTGGGGTTCATCTCATACTTCTGAAGATTTGAGGGTGCTGCCTGTTCCATACTCCTCCTCCTACTCCTCAACCATCCTTTTAGGGGTACAAACAATAGTAATTGGGGCCTAGTGTGGTGGTGTACGTGTGAGATACATACACTTTCTTTTTGATCATATTTTCTATTCCGCTATTCAATTAAAACCTTTGGGGATCAATTAAATTGCGTGATAGTCTGTGTCGGTACGTGTGAGATCCACCTTTCCAAGTTTTTGGGGTTCATCTCATACTTCTGAAGATTTGAGGGTGCTGCCTGTTCCATACTCCTCCTCCTACTCCTCAACCATCCTTTTAGGGGTACAAACAATAGTAATTGGGGCCTAGTGTGGTGGTGTACGTGTGAGATACATACACTTTCTTTTTGATCATATTTTCTATTCCGCTATTCAATTAAAACCTTTGGGGATCAATTAAATTGCGTGATAGTCTGTGTCGGTACGTGTGAGATCCACCTTTCCAAGTTTTTGGGGTTCATCTCATACTTCTGAAGATTTGAGGGTGCTGCCTGTTCCATACTCCTCCTCCTACTCCTCAACCATCCTTTTAGGGGTACAAACAATAGTAATTGGGGCCTAGTGTGGTGGTGTACGTGTGAGATACATACACTTTCTTTTTGATCATATTTTCTATTCCGCTATTCAATTAAAACCTTTGGGGATCAATTAAATTGCGTGATAGTCTGTGTCGGTACGTGTGAGATCCACCTTTCCAAGTTTTTGGGGTTCATCTCATACTTCTGAAGATTTGAGGGTGCTGCCTGTTCCATACTCCTCCTCCTACTCCTCAACCATCCTTTTAGGGGTACAAACAATAGTAATTGGGGCCTAGTGTGGTGGTGTACGTGTGAGATACATACACTTTCTTTTTGATCATATTTTCTATTCCATTATTCAATTAAAACCTTTGGGGATCAATTAAATTGCGTGATAGTCTGTGTCGGTACGTGTGAGATCCACCTTTCCAAGTTTTTGGGGTTCATCTCATACTTCTGAAGATTTGAGGGTGCTGCCTGTTCCATACTCCTCCTACTCCTCAACCATCCTTTTAGGGGTACAAACAATAGTAATTGGGGCCTAGTGTGGTGGTGTACGTGTGAGATACATACACTTTCTTTTTGATCATATTTTCTATTCCGCTATTCAATTAAAACCTTTGGGGATCAATTAAATTGCGTGATAGTCTGTGTCGGTACGTGTGAGATCCACCTTTCCAAGTTTTTGGGGTTCATCTCATACTTCTGAAGATTTGAGGGTGCTGCCTGTTCCATACTCCTCCTCCTACTCCTCAACCATCCTTTTAGGGGTACAAACAATAGTAATTGGGGCCTAGTGTGGTGGTGTACGTGTGAGATACATACACTTTCTTTTTGATCATATTTTCTATTCCGCTATTCAATTAAAACCTTTGGGGATCAATTAAATTGCGTGATAGTCTGTGTCGGTACGTGTGAGATCCACCTTTCCAAGTTTTTGGGGTTCATCTCATACTTCTGAAGATTTGAGGGTGCTGCCTGTTCCATACTCCTCCTCCTACTCCTCAACCATCCTTTTAGGGGTACAAACAATAGTAATTGGGGCCTAGTGTGGCGGTGTACGTGTGAGATACATACACTTTCTTTTTGATCATATTTTCTATTCCGCTATTCAATTAAAACCTTTGGGGATCAATTAAATTGCGTGATAGTCTGTGTCGGTACGTGTGAGATCCACCTTTCCAAGTTTTTGGGGTTCATCTCATACTTCTGAAGATTTGAGGGTGCTGCCTGTTCCATACTCCTCCTCCTACTCCTCAACCATCCTTTTAGGGGTACAAACAATAGTAATTGGGGCCTAGTGTGGTGGTGTACGTGTGAGATACATACACTTTCTTTTTGATCATATTTTCTATTCCGCTATTCAATAAAGACCTTTGAGGATCAATTGAATTGCGGGATTGTCTGTGTCGGTACGTGTGAGATCCACCTTTCCAAGTTTTTGAGGTTCATCTCATACTTCTAAAGATTTGAGGGTGCTGTCTGTTCCATACTCCTCCTACTCCTCATCCATCCTTTTAGGGGTAGAAACAATAGTAATTGGGGCCTAGTGTGGTTTTGTACGTGCGAGATACATACACTTTTTTGGATCATATTTCCTATTCCGCTATTCAATAAAAACCTTTCTAGGGCAAGATCTTAAATTACAGAAATATGAGGAGACCGTCAAATAAGGGCCGTGGCCTGGGTCGTGGTGCTGCTGGTAGAGCTCCTGTTACAAGGAGAGGACGTGGTCGATCTGTGCCAGCTACACGCACAAGTGAAACACCTTCCTCAAGTGTGAGTAGGCAACAGAACCTGCATCAGTATTTGGTAGGGCATCATACGCCCCTAGAAGTGATGAGGCCAGAACAAGTGGAGGCGATAGTAGATTGGTTTGCTGCTGACAGTGCCTCCAGTTCCTTCACATTGTCTCCCACCCAGTCTACTGCAGAAAGGTCACAGTTGGCACCTGCAGCCAATGTCCAACCGTCTTTCACCTCACCCCCTTGCAAATCAGGCAAGCAGTCTGAGCCCCAAGCCATACAGCAGTCTCTTCTTCTTTTTGGTGACTCTGTCAGCAGGGTTTCCCAGGGCCATCCACCTAGCCCTGCCCCAGAAGTGGAAGAGATTGAGTGCAGCGATGCCCAACCACTTATTTCTCAAGATGAGTACATGCAAGGATCATCGCAGCACGTCTCCGATGATGACGAAACGCAGGTGCCAACTGCTGCTGCGTTCAGCATTGTGGAGACCGACAAGGAGGGCAGGGGTGAAGACTTGGAGGAAGAGGCGGTGGTCGCACAGAGCCACCAGCACAGCAGAAGAGGGAGCAGGGTGCAGAAGCGGAGCGGCCGTGCCCTAGACACTACGCCTGCTACTGCCCAACGCAGCAAGGGAACGAGTGCACCAAAGTCAGCTCAAAGGAGTTCTCTAGCGTGGAAGTTCTTTAGAAAATGTGCTGATGACAGGACACGAGTGGGTTGCACCCTGTGCAATCAGAGCTTGAAGCGAGGCATAAACCTTCTCAACCTGAGCACAACCTGCATGATCAGGCATCTAAGTGCAAAGCACGAGCTGCAGTGGAGTACACACCTTCAAAACCAAGAAACGTCTCTGGCTCATCCTGCTTCCTCTTCTGCTGCAGTCTCGGCCGCTCCAGCCACATCTGTAGTGATACCGGCACCTGCCACCCCGCAAACAGACGATCTGTCAGCAACACCACCACCTGGGTCACCAACAACCATCTCCACAATGTCCCGCGGAAGCGTTCGGCTTTCCATCTCCCAAACACTTGAGAGGAAGAGGAAGTACCCCCCTACCCACCCGCGATCCCTGGCCCTGAATGCCAGCATTTCAAAATTATTGGCCTTTGAAATGCTGTCATTCCGTCTGGTGGAGACGCAGTTTTAAAAACCTTATGTCAGTGGCTGTCCCACAGTACGTCGTGCCCAGCCGCCACTACTTTTCCAGGCAAGCCATCCCTTCCCTGCACAACCAAGTGGGGGAAAAAATCAGGTGTGCACTGCGCAACGCCATCTGTGCCAAGGTCCACCTAACTACCGATACGTGGACCAGTAAGCACGGTCAGGGGCGTTATATCTCCCTAACGGCACACTGGGTAAATGCAGTGGCGGATGGGCCTGAGGCGGATAGCAATTTGGCGCATGTCCTTCCACCACCGAGGATTGCAGGGCGCTTCAGTTTGCCTCCTGTTCCTAACTCCTCACTACTCCGCTTCCTCATCCTCTACCGCCTCCTCATCCGGACAGCGTAACACCTTCACCACCAACTTCAGCACGGCCAGGGGTAAACGACAGCAGGCAGTTTTACAACTTGCCTGTTTGGGGGACAAACCACACACCGCGCAGGAGTTGTGGAGGAGCATGGAACAGCAGACAAATGAGTGGTTGCTGCCAGCGAGCCTCAAGCCCGGCCTGGTGGTGTGCGATAACGGGCGAAATCTCATAGCAGCTCTGGGCCTAGCCGGTTTGACGCACATCCCTTGCCTGGCGCATGTGCTGAATTTGGTGGTGCAGAGGTTCCTTAAAAACTACCCCGATATGTCAGAGCTGCTGCAGAAAGTGCGGGCCGTTTGTGCGCACTTTCGGCGTTCTCACCCTGCTGCTGCTCGCCTGGCAGCGCTGCAGCGTAACTTCGGCCTTCCCGCTCACCGCCTCATATGTGACGTGCCCACAAGGTGGAACTCCACCTTGCACATGCTGGAAAGACTGTGCGAGCAGCAGCAGGCCATAGTGGAATTTCAGCTGCAGCACGCACGCGTGAGTCGCTCTGCGGAACAGCACCACTTCACCACCAATAACTGGGCCTCCATGCGAGACCTGTGTGCCTTGTTGCTCTGTTTTGAGTACTCCACCAACATGGCCAGTGGCAATGACGCCGTTCTCAGCTTAACTATCCCACTTCTATGCCTCCTTGAAAAAACAATTCGGGCGATGATGGAAGAGGATGTGGCACAGGATGAGGAGGAGGAGGAGGATGAAGAGGTAACATTTCCAAGGCTTTCAGGGCAGTCATTCGCAAGGGGCTCCGAGGGTGGGTTCCTGCACACACAAACGCCAGGGACACAATTGTCCAGCAGGGGCACAGTTCTGGAGGATGAGGAGGATGAGGAGGAGGAGGAGCTGGAGGAGGAGATGGAACCATGTTCACAGCAGGGTGGCACCCAGGCCAGCTCATGGCCATCACTGGTGCGTGGCTGGGGGGATACAGAGGACACGGACGATACACCTCCCACAGAGGACAGCCTTTCGTTGCCTCTGGGCAGCCTGGCACACATGAGCGATTACATGCTGCAGTGTCTCCACAACGACCGCCGAGTTGCCCACATTCTAACTTGTGCTGATTACTGGGTGGCCATGCTGCTGGATCCCCGTTACAAGGACAACGTACCGTCCTTAATTCACTCACTGGATCGCGATCGCAAGATGCGCGAGTACAAGCGCACGCTGGTAGACGCCATGCTGCTGGCATTCCCATCTGACAGCGTGGCCGCAGTGGAAGCACAAGGCAGAGGAGGAGGAGGAGGAGGTCGCCAACGCAACCAGGGCACCGCCAGCACCTCAGAAGGCAGGGTTAGCATGGCCAAAATGTGGAAAAGCTTTGTCAGCACGCCACAACAAACAGCAGCACCAGCAGCTCAGATGGAACGTCTTAGCAGGAGGCAGCATTTTACCAACATGGTGGAGCAGTATGTGTGCACACGCCTACATGTAGTGAATGAGGGGTCTGCCCCCTTCAACTTCTGGGTCTCCAAATTGGGCACATGGCCTGAGCTTGCCCTTTACGCCTTGGAGGTGCTGGCGTGCCCTGCAGCCAGTGTATTATCTGAACGGGTATTTAGCACGGCTGGGGGCGTTATAACAGACAAGCGCAGCCGCCTGTCCAGAGACAATGTGGACAAGCTCACGTTCATTAAAATGAACCAGGCATGGATCCCACGGGACTTTTCCGTACCTTGTGCAGAATAGCAATGGATACCGACCTTACCCACCCATTGTTCCATTTTTGCTCTTTCTCACTCTTTTGGGGTGTACCCTCATTTAAAATTTGTGAAAAGAAGCAGTGTTGGCTACCTCGTCCTCCTCCTCAGGGCCAGATTAACGTAGGGGCTATTGGAGCTGCAGCTCCAGGCCCCTACCTTTTATATAGGCCCCGGGTTGGCCATATTCACTGTTACCGCTCTTCTGTCACTTGTAAACACAGAAGTCTGGCTTCTATGCTCGCTTCCCCAGGCAGCACCCTCAGAACCTCCCCACACAGCGCGAAGGCCGGACAAGGAGGGACAGTTGCCGATGCATGGATGTGTTTATGGGCTTCAGAGACAGCATCCCATGTTGAATTAGGCATGCATGGCTGCACCCTTCCTCCTCTGGGTGCATGGCAAGGCACGGCCCTTAAGGCCCTTCAAAATCCTCAGCACCAAGCCCATGATGCTCTTAATCCGGCCCTGGTCCTCCTCCACCGCCGCTTCCACCTACACCGCCCATAGGTGTGCGCAGCCTATTGCATTAAGGTGTTCACCCCAAAGTTGAAATACACATGCATGTGTTTGCCAGCAGGGAGAGTAATGTATCGGGGCCATGTACCTGTAGGCAAAGAGAAATAGAGCAGAGCAGGTCCGAGGGAGATCTTTTCCATCTCCTCACTGGCAATGCTATGTGCCCTAGGTGATTAGGGTGTGCCCAGGCACACCCGGCACACCCTGTGCGCATGCCTATGTCACCGCCACATCCACCACCACCTCAACCTCCCTCCTACTCCATATGGGCCTCGTCCTTCAGAGATGAAGAAGAACATTGTTTTATTTTTCTGTTTTTTTTTGTTGTTTTAAGTTATTTTCCTATCCACATTTGTTTGCAGAGCACTTGCCATGCTCTTAATTACGTTTTGCTGCCATTTGCAGCACTCTAGCCCTTTCCTTTGGTGTTTTAGAGCCATTTTAGTGCCTTAAAGTTCGGGTCCCCATTGACTTCAATGGGGTTCGGTGTCCGGGAAAAGTTCGGTAAAAGTCCGGGACACGGACCCGGACTTTTTTTTAAAGTTCGGCCGAACCCGTCGAACACGGACATCTAGGTGTCCGCTCAACCCTAATTGTGAGTGTTTGCTTACTAGGCCACTTTGGAGTTCATGTGCCTGATTCTGGGGATAGTAGCATTACATACAATAATTAGGTAGCATGTGGGTTTGAGATTAAAATTTTAGAATGGATGAAACTCTGTAAAATTAAACAAATCTTTAACATTTGCTACATAAATCTAACAGATGTTGTATAATTTATTTTGTGTAATATTTAGTCTATTTGAAAAAATAATGATCCACTGTAGTCAAAAGAGAAAATTGATGCTGCTAATAAGTCCAAAGTGCTCATTTGATCCTTAATTGTATCTAAAGCCTCTCAAATTTGTACTGCTGTCTGGTATACATTGTAACTGGACTGAAAGTGAGGTAAAATCCAAAATTTTAAGTTGTCCCCAGAACAGAAATCAAGTGGAAATCAATGGGGACATTTGTTCCATTGACAACTGGGAGGGGATTTTCACTTCCTGTTGTGTCTACAGGAGAGGGAGAGAAGGTCAATCTTCCAAATAGGACACAGATGGCAAAAACCTGATAAGTATTTTAACTATTCCCTACTCTATTCAGAACAAAGACATTCAGATATACTATTTTAAATGTAGCACCCTCCTAGTCAGGTGCTAGGTTAAAAGCATTTTATGCTCCATCTGCTTATTAGGGGAGCCTGATCTTTTAGGTTGCCTGTTGCATGTTCCCAGGTGTGATTCACTTGGTCTGAGGGAGTGTCCCCACTGCATCCAATAGGGGATCCTGTTGGACAGCGGAGGAAACCTGGCCAGTGACACATTGGCTTTTGTGGGAGTCCCAGTGGGAGGGCAATCTTGCAGTGCATCCTGAGATTGCTCATAAAAGCTGAGGGAACATGTGACAGGGCATCTTTGACGGGAAGCAGAGTCCCAGGAGGAGGTGGACGGCTGCCTCTCCTCCTGTTGCATGAGGAAGGTGGTCATAGGCGGTCGGCCTAGTGAACCAGAAGTGGAGCTGAGCTGCAGAGGATCCAGTGAAGCTGACAGTGGAGCTGCTGGCAGAGTCTCCAGGGAAAAACAGTGTCCGTGAGTACCAGGGGACTTGACAAAGGGTCTGCCCAGGAAGGGGTCCACTCCAGTGAAGTCAGAGGAAAAAAGGGTCAGCTCACACAATGTGTCAGAGTAAAGGGGGTGCCATGTAAAAACCTGAAGAGTAGGGAAAAAGGGGATGCCAAGTAGGACCCTGAAGAGTGATTCACAGTACAGTGCAGTTCACTTAATTCTACTTCACTTTAGTGGCATGGTGAAGCAGCGGCCTTGCCGCATCCATTTATAATAAGAAGTCCCAGTAATTGTGCATAGGTGTTCAGTTGGAGTATCCCAATCATCTCTCCCATTCCAGTTCTCAAAAAAAAAAAAAAAAAGAACAAAAAAACAAAACCCCTGGACTGTTTTCTGACTGAGCCAAGCACTTAGAATATGCTAAATCGTCAAGTTGTTGCTATGGGTAACCCAGGGGAATCTGTAACCAGCAGCTCCCATGGGAGTAGTGCTACATAAAAAATAAACGATCCATGTATACTATTTTTATTAAATCTCTATTTTTCTCTAATACCACAAAGACAGGGAGAAGTCTTTATGGTAGATAATATGGCTTTTTAGCATAACAAGGTTGCAGATCCTGGGAGAGTGGTGACAACAGGAACATCAACCTGAGACGTGCTTAACTATTCAAAAATATGTAGCTCTGCTCTCCTTTCCTGAATTGTCTATGATATGTCTTTGATGTTATAGGTAGCTCTGGTCAGGAATAGTGATACTGAGAAGAGGCTCCCATTGGTACTGTATGAGACAACTGTCAAAGAAAAGGCTGATTATGAGTTAAGACCTGCAAAAAAAAAAAAATCATCTCTTTCTCAAGGAAAGAAAATGTGCTCTTGGCTGGTGAGTTCTGCACTAACATTTTCACAAAATTCCTTATCCTATGTGGTTATCACTCCAATGCTAAGTGAAGTGGCTGATGAAGCCAAAGCAAGATGAGCTGTGGTGAACCACACTGTGCTACATCTTTGACCAGTACCTCACCCATCTATGGTAGAATAGCACCCTGAATAATGATGGCGTTATAGGGAAACTACTTCTGGCTAAGCCACTAAGCAAATGTCAAAGCGCCTGCTTGTGGGTCTGAGGTTTGTGGATAATAGGGTCAAAACGTATGCAATGACATGGGGAAAGAGCTATGGGAGGATTTGCTGCAGTAGAGAAGAAGCAAACCTCTACAGTGAGGCTGAAATTGCACTGACAATGAATTTAAATGCTTTATGAGCAATATGCCGGATGTCACAATGAGAGGGTAGGCAGAAGAATGGGAATTTTTCCTCTTCAATTTTATCTCCATCACACATAAACTATCTAGCACCAAACTGCAAAGATAACAGGAAGATGATTGCGTATAATTACAGTATATCACCTTGTGTATCCCCTTGCAGGTAATAATTTCAGAGCACAATAAGGGTACTAAATATGAGTTCTGCACATAGTGAGATGCAATGTTCTATGCATATTTCAGGAACTGAATCACATAAGGTAAAGAATTATTTTTGATTTATGAGTTTCTGCAATTTGCATCCCATTAACGCTTTTTTTTTTTTTTTTTTTCAGGACATTACTAAACAAAGCTAGTAGTTACATCTTTGCAATGTCTCAGTAAACAGTTACATTGAACAGTTATAAGATCTCACCAGGTTCTTATGATTCTTATGATTATCACCAGATTCTTATGATTATTTCTGTACAAAAATTTACCAAATAGATACAAAAAAAGCAACAATCTGTTCATGAATAGTTCATTAATATCATTGGTTTCCATTCACGACTATTTTAGGCATATTCTATTTCAGGCATCTTTTAAAAAAAAAGTTACATGCGTCTGAAATGTTATACAATCACAGGCTACCTGTATTTCTTTTCCCTGGAGAGGAAGATAATGAAATTATGAATTTCCAGACTTACCAACTCTCACTCTAAAAAAAAAAGAAATGCCTCTAAGCACGTTCCTAAAGCCAACTTGCTTAATTTTAACCAATGACCTTTACTTCTGAAATATTTTGTTCATTATTTAGTTTAATTCAATTATGGAAATATATATAATTTTGTCATAGGTTTTCAATATGAAGATTCTCTCTCTGCCAGTACAATAAATAAATTAGATAATGAGAGGCAAAGAGGAGTAAAGCCTGCAACTGTTTAGTATCAGAGGTGGCTTTGCTAGGAAGCATTACAGTACAACCCTTTTCAACCCATCAACATGGGGACAAGGTGCTTTGGGGTAGGGGAAGCAGAGCCCCCCCACCCAGAGCCCCTCCCATGTTGAGGGCATGTGGCCTGGTATGGTTCACAAGGGGGGGCGCTCACTCTTCCCCCCCCTCCTTTCCTGACTTGCCGGGCTGCATGCTCGGACAAAGTCTGGTATTGATTTTGAGGGGAACCCCATGTCATTTTTTTTTTAAATTTTGGCATGGGGTTCCCCTTTAAATTTATACCAGACCCAAAGAGCCTGGTATGGATTTGGGGGGGCTTTTTTTAAAATTTTTTGTATTGTCGGCAGTGGTATTGTATTGTCGACAATTTAAATATCATTTTTTTTTCTTTATATATGTCAGTTTTGCTGCAGCAGGTTCTATACACTGTACAGATGCTCAACTTTACAAGCAGACTAAGAGGACCATCCCCAGAAACTATATTTAACCACTTCTGGGCTAGGCCTATTTCTGACACATGTTGTTTACAAGTTAAAATCTGTATTTTTAGCTAGAAAATATATATTTTTAGCAAAGACTCTGGAGAATAAAATGGCAGTCGTTGCAATACTTTAGGCCTTTCAAGCGCCATTTTTTTGGAAAAAAATACATTTCACTGCATTTAAAAAAAACTAAACAGTAAAGTTAGCCCATTTTTGTATATTGTGAAAGATGATGTCACGCCGAGTAATTAGATACCTAAGATAACAAAAATCTGATCAGTTTTAGTGCTGTCACAAGCAATGTAAACACCCCTTGTGACAGTATTAGGCAGTGACAGGTACTCTTTATGGAGGGATCGGGGGTCTAAAAGACCCCAGACCCCTTCACTGCACTTCAATGTATTCAAAATGACAAAATCTGCATTTTTGAATACTGTCACTTTTTAAAATTCATCACAACGCTTCCGGGTTACTACAGCGGAGACCCGATCAAAGCTGAATCCGGCTTTGATCGGGACTCCAACCAGCCGGCGGACGTGCCGGCTGGTTGCTCGGGTCTCCCGGTGGGGCGGAAGACCCGGGCAGAGATGCGGAAAAAAATTATTTTGCATTGATACATGTCCCCTAGGGCTATACCCGGGCCCCCATACCCTTTTAATGGCTAATTACTTGCATATAAGCCTTCAAAAAGGGCACTTTAATAGAGTTTGATGCTCAGGTCTGAACTTTTTACATGTTCAGGAGTTCTGGTGCGAACCGAACAGGGGGTAGTTTGGCCCATCTGTAATGTTCATGCATGTGAACATAACACTAGGCCTGGCAACCCTCTAGCTGTGGGGATGTTAGCCTGTTTGCTTGGTGTACTGAGTTTGTATTGTTAACAAGGATCACACTTTTTTTTGGTAAATTTCTAGATTAAAATCGTAGTGGAACATCACTCTCTCAATCAACATTGACTATTTTTAATCTGTATACTGATATCATTAGTAAAGAGATAGGAAGGTATAAGTATTTACTTGTTTTAAACTTTTTTTTTTTACATTTCTTCAGTTACTTCAGGAAGAGATAAGGGGTTTTCTCAGCTAAGCACCCCCTCCTGCATGCATGTCTGAGCTAGGGGCAAATGGATTCCAAGAAATAAATGCTACATAAATCATCGGCCCTACTTCAGAATTTCCCAGGAAGCGACCCCCCACCACCGCTCATAGGGGTCTTGTCCTGGTTGGAGGCACAGTCAAAGTTATCAAACCCACTAAAATAATACCCTATGATCCTACCATGAAATCCTCGTTCAGACACTTTCTGTAATATGCAGCGCAAGAAGGTGTGTGATGAAAACAATAAATACTATAAAATAATATGACCGTAAACCAAAAAATATTATATCATCAAATACTTATAAGTAATGCGTGCAATGTGCAAACTCATGTGCAAAAATCTCAATTGTATGAAATATCACAATAATATTACTGTGAAAAAAAATTCACGTGACAGTCCAAATAAATATATACAGTGCACTCAGCAAGTGTCCAATAAAAATCCAAAAGTGCTCAGGTGCCAATGGAAAAGTGCAATGACATGCCAACATTATTGTGATATTTCATACAATTGAGATTTGTGCACATGAGTTTGCACATTGCACGCATTACTTATAAGTATTTGATGATATAATATTTTTTGGTTTACGGTCATATTATTTTATAGTATTTATTGTTTTCATCACACACCTTCCTGTGCTGCATAATAGCACTTTTATATTTTAGAAAATTGATTTTACAATTTTTTTGAGCAGCAGCATTTTTGTTTTAGCACTATTTATCCATAGCGCAGAACACTTTCACTATTTTCACACTTTCTGTAATATGATAATGTACCACACTCTCAACTGTGCTCCTATATTGTCACCCTGGCTTCCAATGGAAGCTACAAATGGCTATTTCCCCAAATTTCCCAGGCATGGTCCAGTTTTGTCACCATCAGGAACCCACCCAGAGCAATGACATGCAATCATCACAAGAGCACATGTAGACAGGAGGTGGTTGCAAAGAGGCTGCAGGAGAACAGGAACAGGGGTACCAGGGTGCTGGGAAATACATTCATCAATACAGGAATCTGAGTGTGCCTGTTTGGTATTGGTAATGCTGCTTCTCAATATTTATTGAATTGAAGGGCTTGTTAAAACAGTTTCTAAAAATCTCTGTGGCTGCATTGTTTAAGTCTTAGTAAACTTATCTGTAACACTTGCTGAAAGGAAGTCCTATAGCAGAATGAGGTAGGTGTCACAGGTTTCTTTCTCTGCTGTACTGTTCACAACCAGCATAGAACAGCTTGGAGTACACAGGGATCCAAAAAGAGTTGAGTCCTGCATGGCTCCTGCTATGCTCTCGCAAGGGCTAAGATGCCTTCCTTAATTCATATCCATCCCCACACAATGCACATTGACAACACATCTATGTCTGACATGACCACCAGTGTGAGGACACTGCAGATTGCGAAAATCCTCTTTTAATCAGGCCAGAGTGACACTGTTACCACTAGGTGTCAGCAACTTTTCACGACTGCATAGGGCATAAATAGTGATGTGCAAATCAGTTTGAAAACTGAAAGCGTTAGTGAAGCAATGCATTATGCATTCAGATTTGTCTAATAAAAAAAAATGCAAAAATCTATCAAATTAATTATTTCAAAAATCATGATTGTCTGGTTTCCTAAATTTTTACTGTTCAGTACAGATCAAGACAAATCTACATGCAAATATTTACATTTACAAATGTACAGACAATGACAAATCGGTAATATTCTCCTTACTAAATCATCCCTAAGGGTCCTTTCACACGGTCAGTTCCGTTTTTTTTTTCCTCCGCTGACATCCGTTTTTGCATCCGTTCCGTTTTTAAAACGGAAGAAAAATAGGGTCGCAAAAAACTGAACTTAATGGAACGGACACAAAACGGATGTCAGCGGATGGTCATCCGCTAACGTTCGCTATCCCATAGACATACATTATGTCCATTTTTCATCCGCAAACGGATAGATGAAAAACATACATACGGAACGCCCATGTGAAAGGACCCGAAATGTAAACATGGAAGTCCTTTTCCACAGTGCTTAGCACTGGCTTTCCACAGGCTTGGCTGAGAGCATCAGGATCCATTGGCTCCTTCTGCTGTCAGTCAAAACCTGTGAGCAGAGGGAAGAGGGGCAGGGCTGAGTCGGGCTGTGTCTGAATAGAGGCAAACAGCCTGTCTAGGAAAGACCCCGTACGGGTGTCCCCATAGGAAGCAGCTCCCTATGGGGGCACTCAGCTGGGGGGAGGAGCCAGGAGTGTTAACGAGGGACCCAGAAGAGGAGGATCAGGGCAGGTTTGTGCAAAACCACTGCACTGAGCAATAAGTAACATGTGTTTTTTATTTTTTTTAAAAAAAAGCTTTACAAATACTTTAAGGGGAATAAATTAGAATCCGGTGTAAACTTTCTCGGAAGAGGTCACGCCGCACGTGACGTAACGTATAGGGCATAGACGGAGTAAACCCGGAAGAGACGCCTACATCCATTCAGAGTGCCGAACTCTGTGATTTTAAATGTGAGTCTGCTTATTACCATTTTTTTTTCCAAATAAAATGGAATTTTATATTTTTATATAACCCATCCCTAAGAGACAGCCACCAGGAATAGAAGGAGCAGAGGACTCTAAGGATACTGAGCGGGCCCCATCCATTCAGGCCCCCTGGAGATACCCATATAATAACAGGCTGTGTTTCAAGAAAGTGAGAGGTGAGCGGCCAGGCACACTTTTTGGTGGCACTGCACAGAAGAACACCATCACTTTCTTCAAAACACCCACACTATCATCAAGAGTTCGTATTAAGGACATATTGCACTTTCTAGAGAGGCAGTACAGCACTACATTTTTTTTTTTTAATCTCTAAACCATTTACAAGCTAAGGATAAGCTTCTAAGTGCCAGCAGCAGCCCCCCCACTTCACGGACACATATTTTTACTATATCAAAGATACCCAAGATAGCACGGGAGACACCGATATCCATTTTTCACACAGGATTCACACATTTTTCTAACTGGATTCCATTGTAAAAATACATGAAGCCTGGGTGAAAGTTTTGTGAATGTCACTATGATGTATATTCTTAGAAAGAACACAAGCACCTTTTAAAGTGTAGCTTTATGAGTTATAATAAACTTAAAAAGAGTGTTACTCACAAGTATAATAAAATCACAGGCACATAGCAAATGGCACTGCACATGTCGTCTTCCACATTGTTATCGGTAAGGCAAGCTGAATGTCTGCGGTCGGGTGCACCGGTGCTTTGAGGCGCTTCCTGGGTCCATGACATGACGTCACTCCCCGAATGTGATGCGAGGACGTAGGCAACGCATTTGCGGAGCATGTGCTCCTTCTTCAGGCCATGACAGTGCCATTTTGGAACACAGCTTTTATAGAAATACCGTGGTAGCAGCTTATAAACTCCCGCCCTTCTCTGTACATACTTCAGTACATCCGTACTCACTTACTATAGCTTTCTAGCAACACATATGGAATATGACAACATAAAAGGATGTATAAAAATATATTTAAAAAAAAAAAAAATAATAATTAGAAAAAGTTGCAAAAGATACAATAAAGGAAATGCCTTTAAATGCTTCAGTTTAAAAATATTTCTTCTTACCTTTGCCAGGTCTTTCCTAATATGCAGGCCCCCTCTGAGAATATTGGGGCTCGGGCCCCACTGTCACTCGACGCGAACAAAGCATTCAATAGCGTTGAATGGCGTTATTTGTGGGTAGTACTGGAGTGCTTCAGATTTGAAGAGAGATTCATCTGCTGGGTGCAGCTTCTCTTTCACACCCCGCAGGCTGCTATTTGGGTGGACAATGCAGTAACTCCCTTCTTTTGTCTGGGCAAGGGCATGCGGCAGGGTTGCCCTCTTTCAACCCTGTTGTTTGCCCTAGCTATTGAACCACTGACGGTTCGGATTCGTGCCTCAGAGGACATGGTGGGCTTCCGGTATGGCACACTGCATGAGAAACTTATGCTATATGCAGACGACATGCTGGTGCTGCTGGGTAACACAGAGGCCTCGTTGAGAACAGCTATGGCAGTGATCACAGAATTTGGTACCAACTCTGGCTTAACCATCAATTGGTTCAAGTCTACTTTATTACCCTTAGAGGGCATAGTTGATCCCTCTCTGCACACATTCTAGTTCAGTCATTTAAGTATTTAGGTGTGGTGATTTAAGTAACTATTCCTGTCTCAATATACCCTGGACAAAGTTAAACTTTGGAAAAATATCTAGCTCTCAATGGTAGGAAGAGCTAACTTTATGAAGATTATTTTAATGCTTCAACTTCTATACTTTCTCCATAATGCTCCCATAGTACTGCCTCTCAAGCTTTTTCTGATTATTATTTCAATTTTTAGACAACTACTTTAGTGAGAATGTTCATCTAGGATCTGCCTAGAACAATTACAAAAATCAAAGGAAACAGTGGGCATAGCATTCCCAAACCCATGGGTGTACTATTTGGCTGCTCAACTGCAGCACTTGTGGGAGAGTAGGCTTAGGGCTGGCTGTTGAAGCTCAGAATTCTTCCCTGTCCATTATGCTTCACCATACTAGATCAGCTTCACTCCTAGAAGGTTTAGAATCGCAGTTGTTTGCTAAATCCAACCGCTACTCCCCAACATATAGGTTAATGCACAAAATCTGGGATAAGGTCAGCTGCAAGGGGTAACTTGGTTTACAAAATGTAGCCCTATTTGGAATAATACCACGTACTCAGAACTGGCGAAACCTACTTATGCTCCCAAGTGGGGTCACTGGGGTGCTTATGGTATTACAGTAAACCCCCGTTATATCGCGGTTCAGTTTTTGCAGTCCTGGTATATTGCGTTTTTTTTTCTGTAAGACCTATTAATATTATTTTACTAATTAAAACGTTGTTAATTAAATATTTTTGTGTTTTCCATTGCTCTTGCTCTGTCTCTCAGTATCTTTTATGTGTTTAAATGTGTTTCTATTGTTTTAACCACTTCAGCCCCTAAGGATTTGGCTGTTCAAAGACCAGGCACTATTTTGCGATTCGGCACTGTGTGAATTTAACGGACAATTGCGCGGTTGTTCGCCGATGTACCCAAATTAAATTGACGTCCTTTTTTTCCCACAAACAGAGCTTTCTTTTGGTGGTATTTGATCACCTGTGCAATTTTTATTTTTTAACTATAAACAAAAAAAGAGCGACAATTTTGAAAAAATAACAATATTTTTCACATTTTTTTATATGAAATTCTCAAAGGAAAAAATGTAATCAACCGACCGACGTACATGCGTCACATTTGACGAAACGTATGTCAGTCGCGGCGTGCTGATGTCACCTACTACGAGGTTGAGGACGGGAGGAAGAGCCGACCGGCCGGCGGCTCACACTATCTCATGCTCGTTATCTTTTATTCTTTGTAAGTTGCTTTCTTATTTATCCAATAAATTGCAATGGTTTTACACTATGGGGCAATTTATTCTCTCCACATAACGTTGTGATCGATTGTCTGTTGGGGATCTCTGTTGGATTGTGTCTTATATTGGAACCCACTGGAATATGATGACTGGCTATTATACCAATTCCATCTGGTAAGCAGCTGTGGTGTTGGTGGTGGTTTCTCCTCTGAGTGCTATTTTAGTGGGACTTGGGAGACTGCTCCTTTCCTGGCCATACCTGGGGATATTTATATCTGCATCCATTTTCTGTGCATCTGGTAAGCAGACTGGGCTTAAGAGTGATGGTCATTGCTTCTATACCTTTTTTTGGCTTTATATATTTTGCATCTGGTAAGCAGCTTGGACTGTTGGTGGAGGTTTCTTTCTTTAGAGCACTTTCATTTTTTCCAGTGGATTGCACTTAAGGTGTAATATAGCATTGACTGTTTGAGCAATTTTAGGCAGTATCACGCTATGGGATTTATTATTTTTTACATGCACATGGTTCGTGATTTCTCTATCGTTTGAGGAGCATCTTACCTAGAGGGTTGTCCTGTTCTGGATTCGGGAGATATCCATTCTGGAATTTGGCTTCAAATTGGTGTGAATCTGGTAAGCAGTCTGTACACCTAGTGGCCTCCTTTTCGCAGTTAAGAGTGGTATATCATCCTGGAACTTACAAGGACTTTTTATTGACTTTCAATCACTGCCGGGAAGTTTTTCTACTTTTGTCACTTATAAGGACTAAAATACCTCAATTTTTTCCAAGAACACATTTTTATGTTGTGTTGGGACTCACTATCAACTGTTGCAAAATAATTCACATAATTTATTTATATTTAGTGTTTTCTTTCACTGATTGAACATCAGTGATCTAATAGTCATAGCTTAGCGCAGCTTACTTTTAATATTTTTTGTTTATGTGTTTGTCACACTTTAAGTTGCTACTTACTACTTAGAAGCTTAGCGCGGTTATCACTCTTAAATTTCCTATATTATGCTAGATGCCTTTACTAAGGAAGCTGTTTCCAGAGCCTTGTTTCAGGCACATAAAATTATTCTCCTCCACTGGAAAAGCACTTCCCCTCTATCCCTTAAGGAATGGCTAGAACATATGGGTACTATTTTGAAAATGTTATTTACCAGCACCATGGATGCCCTGCTAAATTTGAGAGGGTTTTGGGGAGGTTGGCTTGATGAACCAGGTTTTGCCCCAGTAGACCCGAATATAAATAGGATACTGGGGTAGAATGCTGTTGTTTAATCAATGCTGGTTATTGCTATCTGACTTTGGCATGTGCAATAATAATGCTCTATTGGCACTGTCATTTCTGTTTTCAGCCACTAAGTGGGGCTGTATGTTCTCTTTAGGGCCCTTTCACACGGGCTTTCTGATCAGGTCCGCCTGTCAGTTTTTCAAGCGGACCTGATCGGATGCTCCATGCACCTCTATGGAGCGACGGATGTCATCGGTGTCATGTCCGCTGACACCCGCTGCTATCCAATCTGATCCTGTTCATGAAATCCAGATGGATGGAAACACTATTTTCCATCCGTCTGGAGGATCAGATCAAATAGGATCGGATGAAAACGGACAGGCAGTCCGTTTTCATCCGATCTCCCATAGAGGAGAGCGGGGACTGGACAGGTCTGTCTCTGCACATCCGCCGATCCCCGCTGAGCGAAACTGAGTCCCCTGGGCGGAAAGCCTGTGTGAAAGGACCTTTAGTGAGCTCTATACAGTTGGAACCTGCAATTACTTATTTGTTTTCTACTGTTTTGTATATTACAACATTGCATTCTTTTGTCAGTGTTTATGGAATATGTATGCTTGAATGTGTTAAAAAAAAAACTTTCTTCTGATTTAAAAAAATATAAATATATATTTCTTAGTTTTGTTTAAAATGATAGTAAAGTTATTTATTTATTTATTTTTTAATAATGAATAATGTTATACTTAGCTGCTCTGTGCAGTGGTTTTGCTCCGATCCTCCTCTTCTTTATTTCCTTCGCCAGTGCTCTGGGCTCCTCCTCTTCTCTGCGTGAAACCATAGGAAGAATTTTCCTATGGTGGCACACATGTGGGGCTCAGTCCTGAGCCATGTTCTGTGTGTTAATTGACACACAGTGCAAATCAGCCCCACCCCATGACGTGAACAAATTAAAGGTTCCCTATGAAAGCCGTCTTAGCTAGTCCGACACAAGTGGGTCCGACTTTGAAAAAGGTTCCTGCACTACTTTGGTAAGACTTTGGTCCACTTTCAGCCCATTTAACCAGTAGACAGCCGCCCGCCGCAGATTCACTGCAGCAGGCAGCCACTCCTGGGCGAACCGACGTAGCTCTACGTCGGTCGCGCGCAGGCAGCTAGAGGGCAAGGGAAGCCGGGGAAGCTGTCAGCGGGGAAACCGGCGCGTGTGTCAGGTGGCTCCTATTGCCGCCTGATACTCTCGATCGTTCCCCACTAAGAGAGAAGGACGGTCGACTGTTGTAGACACAGCCTTCCGTCCTTCTCCCTGGGATGATCACAGAGACCATATGATCCTGCTATATAGGATCGCATGTCTCTATGGTCATCTCACAAGCCCCGCCCCCCCCCCACAATTAGAATCACTCCCCTAGGCTTACATTTAACCCCTTGATCACCAACAGTATTAACCCCTTCCCTGCCAATGGCATTATTACAGTAACTGTAGTAATGTCACTGGTACCCCCAAAAGTGTCATAAATGTCAGTTAGGGGTCCGATCTGTCCGCTGCAATGTCGCAGTCCCGCAAAAAATCGCAGATCGCCGCCATTACTAGTAAAAAAAATAAAACCAATAAAAATGACAAAAATCTTTCCCGTAGTTAGTAGACACGATAACTTTTGCGCAAACCAATCAAAATACGCTTATTGCGATTTTTTCTACCAAAAATATGTAGCAGAAAACAAATTGGCCTAAAATGTTAAAAAAATTAGATTTTTAAATTTTTTTTTTGAGAATGTCATATAGCAGAATGTGAAAAATATTGTGTTTTTTTTTTTTTTCAAAATTGTCGCTTTTTATTTGTTTATAGCGCAAAAAATAAAAATCGCAGAGGTGATCAAATACCACCAAAAGAAAGCTCTATTTGTGGGGGGAAAAAAAGGCATAAATTTTGTTTGGGTACAGCGTCGCACGACAGCGCAATTGTCCATTAAAATAACGCAGTGCCGAATCGCGAAATAGGGCCTGGCCAGGAAGGTGGTAAAATCTTCCGGGGCTGAAGTGGTTAATATCATTGAAGTCGGTTAAAGTCAGATACTCATCCTAGCCATCTGACTTGTGACATCCGACATGGTGATTACAGCAGCAGGGAAAGGAATTTATGTCACAATGGAATTGTTTTGATTGGTCAAAGGACAAGTCGGACTATCTCAAAGTCAAAGCAAAATCATATGTTGTTCATTTAAGTCGGATGGAAGTAGGACCGATGTAGGACCGATGTCGCAGGGCAAAGTCAGATCGACAGTTGTACAACAGTCATGTAGTACCAATGTGAACCTGGCCTCAAGGAAAGTGAAAAAGAGCAGCGACGCTGCTCTCAGGCACAGCACTGGATCAAGATCGAGCTCAGGTCAGTATTTGAGGGGGTGGGGGGAGCTGCATGCAGAAGGTTTTTTTTTTTTACCCTAATACAGAGAATAATGCATCAAGGTAAAAAACCCTCAGTCTTGACAACCACTTTAACTGATGTCATACGCAGATCGCACCTTTGATCTACTGTACATATGATTTTGATAGTAAAAACAATGCAGTGGTTAATTGTTCAATTTTACTTACTGATTGGCAATTGCATAATATTTCAGGATATGCGCAATCCTCAGCTTTCCCGGTATACACGATAAGGAATATCGTCAGGTCTGCTTGTATGAAGGATCAGTGCGCTGGGAGCTGATGTGAAGGGTAAGGATTTTTTTTTTTATTCTCAGGTTAAGTTGTTTTAAAGTTTTAATTAGAAGAAGGCGCGCAGGGAGCGTATTTTGCATTTTCATGCAAGCTCCGTTTTAAGTATTGACAATCAAGGGCTCATTCACGTAGGCGCAGAGACGCGTACACATTGTGTTTATGTGTCTGGGAGTGACAGATGTTCTATGCAGCTTGTCACTAGTATCATGTTAATAATCAATCACAGGTACAGCTGTACAGATTTACCCACCTAATTAAGAGTTTACATGTGTACAGAGATAGATGCATGACCCAGAACGCAGTCTGTGTGTGTTCAGAGCCATGCATCCATTCCTGTACAGATGTAAATGCTCAGATGTGTGGGAAGATCCATGAAACTGCTGTGCCTGTCATTGTTTTTTAGGAGACTGTTGGCAGCGGCTGCACAGAACTTCTGTCACTTCCGGGCGAATAAACACACGCAGTACATAGTTCTGCGCCTGTTTCAATGAAACCTAACAAAATAAAAACTCACCACTTTAGATAGAGCTCAGCGACCCATTTGTTTGTTTTTTAAAAATATCAGGACCACTTAATTAAAAAGACTCGATAATTAATAAAAACTGCCTTCAGATTTAGTACTATGACTAATTCAATAGGTTTATTTCTCTGTACACCCAATGACCAGCTCAAAATACTTTCCAGTAATACTGGCCAAATGTGTGATGTTAGCTCCCATAACTCAAATGAAAACTGTTCCTAAAGTAGATCTAAAGCCAATTTTTTTTTTTTTTTTAATTCTTGATTCTTGTCAGGATTTTGCTGCCATATGTGTCTCATTCAAACAGATTTCTCTTCACTTCCTGTGGTGGGAATACAAAAGAAAATAAGAGGAGATCTCTTATTGTAGTAATTCGCTGGCTTTCTTTTAACCACTTCCATATTGGGCCTATTCTGGCACTCCTCTCCTACAGGTAAAATCCAGCTTATTTTTTGCGAGAAAATTACTCAGAACCCCCAAACAATATATATATTTTTTTAGCAGAGACCCTAGGGAATAAAATGGTGGTCATTGCATCTTTTTATGCCGCACGGTATTTAAGGAGAAATTTTTCAAACGCTTTTAAAAAAAAAAAAAACTGAATAAAAAAATAAAAAAACACAAATTAGTCTAATTGGTTTGTATAATGTGAAAGTATATAGTTTCTGTATTTTCTGTATAATGTGAAAGATGATGTTGCACAAGGTAAATAGATACCTAACATTTCACACTGTAAAACTGCGCACATTTGTGGAATAGCGCCAAATTTCGGTACTTAAAAACCTCCATAGGCGATGCTTTAAAAAACTTTTACAGGTTACCAGTTTAGAGTTACAGAGGAGGTCTGGGGCTAGAATTATTGCTCTCACTCTAACATTCACAGCGATACCTCACATGTGTGGTTTGAACATCGTTTACATATGTGGGTGCAACGTACGTTTGCGTTCGCTTCTGTGTGCGAGCATGTGAGGATAGGGGCGCTTTACTTTTTTTTTTTTTTTTCATTTATTTTTTTTGTTTCATTTTTTTTTTATTCTTTTATTTTTACACTTTGCCTTTTTTTTACCCCTTTTTTCCTATTACAAGGAATGTAAACATCTCTCCTGTAGGCAGGAAAGACTGAGTAAAAAAAAAAAAAAAAACAATTTTGGCCTTTCCAGCTGAATACATGGCAGTGTTTACTTCTACCGGGCCAGACGTGACATCATAACGTTGCGCCTGAGCCCCCGGAGGTCATAGAGACTGCCAGGGACCATCTGGTCACCAGTATTCTCTATGGTGAACTTCCGCCGCCAGTGGATTTCTTCTCTGACTCACCGATAGAAGCACTGGAAGGTGGCGGGAGGGGGGGACATCTCCCCATGCCGCCGGTAAAAACAATCAAGCGACTGAACTGCCGCTATGATTGTTCTTTCGGTGCAGGGAATCGCCGGACCGAAAAAGATGATATTTGAATGATGCCTGCAGCAAAGTCCAGGATGTAATATAATGGCCTTGGGTGGAAAGTGGTAAAACTTGCAAGGCATACTAGCACATTATGTGAAACTCACCTTAGAACGAAGCCCTCCGGCAGTGTGCTGTCACCGCTGAAGGCGCATCCATCTTCACCCGGTCTTCCTTCTGGGTTTGCGGACTCTGGCTGTGTGAGTGGCCGAAGCCATGATGACATCACTCCTGTTTCTCGGGAGTCACTGTTTATGGCACAGGACTCACTGGACTCTGAAGGAACGGCACGGATATGCCGTTCCTTCAAAATGCACGCACCAGTGCTGCCACTGGCTGTATCTACTGTAAATATCTTCTAAAAAGTGCAAGTTTAGGACATATTTACAGTACCTATAGGTAAGTCTTATTTTAGGCTTACCTTTAGATAAAATTCACACATTGGAGTTTACTCCCACTTTAACTGGAGTACCTGTAAATGTATGGTATGCATGTTTTTGCACCTGAAGAACTCTTTTCCCCTCTAGAACTGCTTTCCTCCCTTTGCCCAGCCCAGGAAAAAAATGATTGAACCTTGATAAAGGAAAAGGAATTGGCAGCAATCCAGGTTGGGAGTGTGCTTAATGCTGACTGTGTGCTTAATCATTACTTAATTAATGATTAAGCACACAGTCAGTGTGTGAAACGCGTCTACCTTGTCACGATTGTCATATTTGGATGTTCAGTCAATAAATCTGGATTTTGGCTCAACCTGGAGTGCTGCCAATTCCTTTTCCTTTATCAAGTTTTCACGGAGGCGAGCCGGGGCATGCACCGGTGTGAGTCATCAGGCAATCACACCACCTTGAGCAGTGAGTTCTTGTCTTTTCAATTGATCCTTGATACATGGAAAAAAATGCCCTGAAAACCCAGTCAAAATCACCAGGAATACACTCTGTTCAAGTGTGAATGCAACTAAATCCAAGTCACTTGGACAAGTGTTTCCACTGGAAGAGTTCCACTCTGTTCCTGTTAAAAGAGAAGTATGGGTTTAATTACAAAACAATATTTACTCACCTAGGTAGATGCAGCATCGATCCAATGCTACATCTGTCCCCCCCCCCCCCCACACCTGCTCCAAGACCGAGAACTGGGCGATCAAACACCACTGGTCACTCAGCTCTTGGTCTTCAGGCTGCAGACAGCTGGTCACTGTCAGTCAGCAGCTCTTTGCTCTGCCCCTCCAGCTCTACTCCTCACTGGAGTGCTGGACCGTGGAGGGGGTGGGAGCGGCAGGTATCTGGGTGGATCTTGACTGTATGGTCAGGATCTTTTCAGGGCCTGGACTTGCTCTTTAGCTTCTTTAGCTTCTTTAGCCTGCTGTTGGCTGAAAACAGGTCACAGGTATGTAGAACAAACTGCACTCCTGTGATCTATAGAAGTATAGCCAAAAAAGCTCCTTTAGAGTAGGTTCACACTATGGCGACACGACTCTGCACTACTTCGGGAGGCGACTTGTCAGTCCCATGCACCGCGACTTCGGCGCGACTTGCACAGACTTCACATAATGAATGTCTATGCAAGTCGCTCTGAGGTCGCCCCGAAGTAGTACAGAGCCCTTTTTCTAAGTCGGAGCGAATTGTGTCGCTCCTATTAGAACGGGTCCTGTAGCAGTCAATGGACCGCGAGGGACCGCGACTTGTCAGGCTGACAAGTCGCCTGACAAGTCGCGGTAGTGTGGACCGAGTCTTAGGGTGACAAGTCATAAAATGTTTTGTGGCAAAATGTTTCATTTTTCCTTCCTTTTAGTTACGGTGTAAAGTGTTACAAAACCCATAACAGTAAAATCAGTCTGTATATGCAGTATAGCATGCTTGTTATACTCACCGTGGAACCTAATGGGTTAATCCTCTGCATTATGTAAAAAGACTGTTTGATTCTGTCTTCTCTGATCATGTCCTGCTTCCACTGACTCCAATATATTTTCTGATATTTACAGAGCCAGGGGACAGGCTGCACATGCTCAGTTTGGTGTGTATTGCTAGAGAGGTTTTTTTTTTTTGCGGAGGGTGCATGTGATCAGCACAGGGCCAATCAGCACTGTCCAGACAGAGGGTCAGGGGTCCTGCAGCCTCATAGAACAACTGTGGGAGAATAAAAACTCCTCCTTCAAGCTTTAACGGAGACACTGATAGAAGTAACAAGACTGCTCTAACTGGTGATGAAAAAAAGCATTTAGCAGTTTATAATTACTAAATTAATTGCATTTCCATGTTCTGTGTACTGTGGGAGACCAGATATAGGCTCCTGGGTTTAGTAAAACTTTAAGGTGAATTCACACTGACTTGCAGGGAAAATGGATATATATTTACATCAATTTTATGCTTGTTTTAACGCACGTTGACTTGCGTTAATGCGCATTTTGATGTACGTTGACAAGCATTTTAGCGCACATTAAAATGCTCTTCATTTTGCAGGATTTCCTATGACATCACATCCTGCGGGTTAGCGAAGGAGTGAGTGAAGATGGTTATCCTTGTAATCTATTTGCTGGGTGTCATACAGGATTTTATGTGCCCGAACATGGGCTACAAAGTCGTCAATGTCAATAAATTCTGACATGCTTACAGAAAGCACCTGCTCTGCACACACTCCTGTTTTCCTTACTCTCCAATCCCCCAAAGATGGCCACTGGTACCGGTGCTTGTAAGGGACAAAATAAATCACAAAGCAAACTTTTGTTTTTTCTTTACTTGTGTTGTGTTGCTTTGACCTGCTTATAGGTTGCATTGTAATGCAAAACACAACGCAGGTCAACGCAGCATTGTAGTGTGAACAGAACACATAAAAAACTATTGCTTTTCATGTGTCCTTGTGATAACCTGCGTTTTTCAGCTGCATTTAAACGTAGATCAACGCACTAGTGTGAATTAGCTCTTAACCACTTAAGCCCCAGAAGATTTTACCCCCTTCCTGACCAGGGCCTATTTTGCAAATTCGCCACTGCGTGACTTTAATGGACAATTGCGCGGTCGTGCGACGCTGTACCTAAATGAATTTGATGTCCTTTTTTTCCCACAAACAGAGCTTTCTTTTGGTGGTATTTGATCACCTGTGTGATTTTTTGATCATGCACTATAAACAAAAAAAGAGCGTCAATTTTGCAAAAATAACAATATTTTTCACATTCTTTTAAATATAATTTGCCCAAAAAAATGTAAAAATCTAAATTTTTTAACATTTTAGGCCAATTTGTTTTATGCTACCTTTGTTTGGTAAAAAAAAAACGCAAAAAGCGTATTTTGATCGGTTTGCGCAAAAGCTATTGCTTTTACTAACTAAGAGAAAGATTTTTTTTTTTTTTTTTTAACGAGTAGTGGTGGTGATCTGTGATTTTTTTTGCGGGACAGCGACATTGCGGCCGACAGATTGGAACCCTTGACTGACATTTTTCACACTTTTGGGGTTACCAGTGACATTACTGCAGTAATCAGTGCTATACATATGCATTGTTACTGTAAAAATGACACTGGCAGTGAAGGAGTTAACTTTATTGGAGAGGGAGGGGTTAAGTGTGTCCCTAGGGGCGTGTTTCTAACTGTGATTGGCTGTGGCTACTAGTGTAAGAACAGAGATCAACGGTCCTACATAGCAGAACCATTTGATCTCCATTCTTCCACAGGGAAGAATGACAGGCGGCTTTGTTTACATTAGCCGTCTGCCTTTCTTCCGGTGTAACGGAAGATCACGAGTGCCCGGCGGACATTGGGTCCGTGACCACGTGGGAGCGGGAGCGCACCTCGCTCCCTAGACCCTCACAGGCTACGTCGCTTTGCCTGTGAGGGGCTGACTGCCGACGTAAATCGTTGTGCGGCGGTCGGCAAGCGGTTAATGGTACCAACAAAAAGAGGTGGGACAGTGGGGACAGTGGGGACACAGACAGCTATACAAACCCAACAGGAATACTAACTTCTGTTCCTTGCCCATGCTATCTAATATGAAAAAGAAACACTTCTTACTTTAGAAACACAAGACTATGGTCCCCGAGCACACATTCTGGAGTAATTCTACATTTTCTTGATTTGATTACAGAGATTACATCTGATCAGTTGTGACAGGCAATGCCGACAATGCCTTCTTTCCTGCAGTTTTTAGAAATCATCCCCTATGATTGGGTAATGTTCTCAAGAAAACAGATTTTAAATTAAAATCAGCCGCACAGAATAGAAGTATGAAAAGCATTTTTAATGAAATGCCTAATATAAACCATATGTTATAGGGTGCAAATATCTTTTTCTTTTCACATGACTACATCTGAGCATAATGTAAAATGAAGACATATTACATGATCATATTACTGTAGAGAAACACAAATACTTGTTAAACCATATAAATACAGTATAACAGTGTTAACGAACAAACCATTATTTTTTTATTCTTGTATCCAGAGGAGGTATGCACATTTTCACAATTGTGTATATAATCCATGTCCCAGACTACTATTTGAAATGACAAACACTAAATTGTCAAAAGTATCGGGACACCTGTCTTTAGACACACATGAAACTTAATGGCATCCCAGTCTTAGTCCGTAGGGTTCAATTTTGAGTTGGCCCACCCTTTGCAGCTATAACAGCTTCAACTCTTCTGGGAAGGATGTCCACAAGGTTTAGGAGTGTGTCTATGGAAATGTTTGACCATTCTTCCAGAATGTATTTGTGAGGTCAGGCACTGATGTTTAACGAGAAGGCCTGGCTCACAGTCTCAGAACTAATTCATCCCAAAGGTGCTCTATCAGGTTGAGGTTAGGACTCAAAACTCGCTCATCCATGTCTTTATGGACCTTGCTTTGTTCATTGGTCCAAATTATTTGGTGGAGGGGGGATTGTGGTGTGGGTTTGTATTTTAGGAGTTGGGCTTGGCCCCTTAGTTCCAGTGTAGGGAACTCTTAAGGCATCAGCATTCCAAGATATGTTGGACAATTTCATGCTTCCAACTTTGTGGAAACAGTTTGGGGATGGCCCCTTCCTGTTTCAACATGACTGCGCACAAGTGTGCACCATAACAAAATCCATAAAGACATGGATGAGCAAGTTTGGGGTGGAGAAACTTGACTGTTCTCAACCCATTAGAACACCTTTGTGATGAATTAGAGCGGAGACTGCGAGCCAGGTCTTCTCGCCCACATCAGTGCCTGACCTCACAAATGCCCTTTGTTAAGAATGGTCAAACATTCCCATAGACACACTGCTAAACCTTGTGGACAGATTTCTCTGAAGAGTTGAAGCTGTTATAGCTGCAAAGGGTGGGACAACTCAATACTGAACTCTAGGGACTAAGACTGGGATGCCATTAAAGTGCATGTGCATGTAAAGACAGGCGCCCCAATACCTCTGACAATATAGTGTATATAAACCACTTCCCGCCCCTCATATAGCAAAATGAGGGCCGCAAAGTGGTTTTGCTCTATCCTGACTGGGCGTCATATGACGTCCAGCAGGATAGACCGCTCTGCGTGCCCCCGGGCAATCGGTGGTGCGGTGTGTCACTCTGACTCACCGCATCTCCAATCCTGGTAAAGAGCCTATGACATAGGCTCTTTACCATGTGACCAGCTGTGTCCAATCACAGCTGGTCACATAGTAAACAGGAAGTGCCGTTGATCGACTTTCCTCAGTCGCGAGCTGAGGAGGGCCGATAAGCGGCTCTCCTGATGGGGGGGGGGGTGTCTGTGCTGGTATTTACAGCATTGATTACCAGTGCAGACCCTTGAGGAATGCCACTAGAATCACCAGGGATTGCCCACCCCTGGCCACCAGGGATGCCCACCCATAGCCACCAGGGATGCCAATTAGTGCTCAGGGAGTCTGTCAGTGCCCTCCTTATCAGTGCTGCCCATCATTGCCATCTATCAGTGCCGCCCATCATTGCCATCTATCAGTGCCGTCCACCAGTGCCCATCATTTCCCATCAGTGCCACCTATCAGTGCCCATGAGTGCTGCCTATCAGTGCTTATCAGTGCCACCTATCAGTGCCCATTAATGCTGCATATCAGTGCTACCTATTAGTGCCACATATCAGTACCCATCAGTGCTGCATATCAGTGCCACCTATCAGTGCCCATCAGTGCTGCATTCTAGAGCCTCATCATCAGTGCCACCCTATCAGTGCCACCCCATCAGTGCCTGTCAGTGCGGCCTCATCAGTGCTCATCACTGCAGGAAAAAACCTATTTATTTACAAAATTGTATAACATAAACAAAAAAACTTTTTTTTTTTTTTTTTCAAACTTTTCTGTATTTGTTTAGCAAAAAAGAAAAAACCTTGCAGTGATCAAATACCACCAAAAGAAAGCTCTATTTGGGGGGTATAAAATGACATAAATTTGGTTTAGGTACAGTGTTGCATGACCGCGCAATTGTCATTCAAAATGCAACAGCGCTAAAAGCTGAAAATTGGCCTGGGCAGGAAGGGGGTGAAAGTGCCCTGTATTGAAGTGGTTAAAATGTACTCTTTGCCTAATCTGGAACACCTAAAAACTGTAAAAACAATGATATTTCTTTCACCTTTAAAACTTACTTCCACTTAGAGAAAAATATAATATTTTATGCACATTGTAAGGATTTTGGCAAACCTTTTTTCAGAGTTTTAGCTCTTGCTATTCTGATGAAACTGACACAAGAATTACACATACTTGGTAAGAAGTGGGAGGTGAAAGGATTTCCCTGTAAGGCCCCTTTTATACGGAGCGGAATCTGTACAATTTGATTTGGCTGCTCAGTGGGGGCTCTCTGCTGATCCCTGCTGAGCAGGCAGATGACAGGTCCATGTCCGCTCCGCTATGCAGAGCGGAAATGGACACAGCCTGCTGTTCTCTATGGGTAGGTCGGATGAAAATGGACTACATGTCTGTTTCCATACGATTATCATCAAATCCGCCTGATGGATTGTGAACGTATCCCCATCCACTAACATCCACTGCCCCATAGAGAACAATCTGTGGTCCGCTGGTGTGAAAGGGACCTAAGAGGGTGAAAACAAGGTCTTTATGAGATTTGACTCTATTCTTCTCTACCAAACTATGGTAATATAGGTTCTGTCCTCTACCTACTATGTGAGGATGTTATGGAGTTCTTCTATCCTGAGGGAGTGGGGGCCAAGATCACATTAAAGTGGTTGTAAACCTCAGACACCTCTATCTATAGTGTGTACTTGTCACAATTAAGAGCACAAAGTGTAATTTCTGTCTGCTGCTTCATTTCTCTGCTATTAGCATAAATCACTTCTGACAAATTTCCTGACACCAAGAGAAAAATGGTTACAGGGGAGGGACCTCCAGCAGATTGACAGCCTCAACTCAATTCCTGTGAGCTGTGTGGAAGGGGGGGGGGGTGTCTCTTTCCTCCAATCAGCTCTTAGAACTGAACTCACTGAGCTTTGTAGAGTGTAACTTCAGCTCTCATTTTAAACAGATGTAGAGAAAGGAGGACTTCAGATAAACAGGTACAACATATACAGTATCTCACAAAAGTGAGTACACCCCTCACATTTTTGTAATTATTTTATTATATCTTTTCATGTGACAACACTGAAGAAATGACACTTTGCTACAATGTAAAGTAGTGAGTGTACAGCTTGTATAACAGGGTATATTTGAAGTCCCCTCAAAATAACTCAACACACAGCCATAAATGTCTAAACCACTGGCCACAAAAGTGGGTACACCCCTAAGTAAAAATGTCCAGATTGGGTCCAATTAGCCATTTTTCCTCCCCGGTGTCATGTGACTCATTAGTGTTACAAGGTCTTTGGTATGAATGGGGAGCAGGTGTGTTAAATTTGGTGTTATCGCTCTAACTCTCTCATACTGGTCACTGGAAGTTCAACATGGCACCTTATGGCAAAGAACTCTCTGAGGATCTGAAAAAAGAATTGTTGCTCTACATAAAGATGGCCTAGGCTATAAGAGGATTTCCAAGACCCTGAAACTGAGCTGCAGCATGGTGGCAAAGACCATACAGCGGTTTAACAGGACAGGTTCCATTAAGAACAGGCCTCGCCATGGTCGACCAAAGAAGTTAAGTGCATGCTCCCAGCGTCATATCCAGAGGTTGTTTTTGTAAAATAGACATAGGAGTGCTGCCAGCATTGCTGCAAAGGTTGAAGGGGAGGGGGGGGGGGTCAGCCTGTCAGTGCTCAGACCATACGTCTCAGAAGGAAGCCTCATCTAAAGATGATGCACAAGAAATCTCGCAAACAGTTTTCTGAAGACAAGCAGACTAAGGACATGGATTACTGGAGCCATGTCCTGTGGTCTGATGAGACCAAGATAAACCTGTTTGGTTCAGATGGTGTCAAGCGTGTGTGGCGGCAACCAGGTGAGGAGTACAAAGACAAGTGTGTCCTGCCTACAGTCAAGCATGGAGGTGGGAGTGTCATGGTCTGGGGCTGCATGAGTGCTGCTGGAACTGGGGAGCTACAGTTCATTGAGGGAACAATGAATGCCAACATGTACTGTGGCATACTGAAGCAGAGCATGATCCCCTCCCTTCAGAGACTGGGCTGCAGGGCAGTATTCCAACATGATAATGACCCCAAACACACCTCCAAGATGACCACTACCTTGCTAAAGAAGCTGAGGGTAAAGGTGATGGACTGGCCAAGCATGTCTCCAAAACTATACCCTATTGAGCATCTGTGGGGCATACTCAAACGGAATGTGGAGGAGCTCAAGGTCTCTAACATCCACCAGCTCCATGATGTCGTCATGGGGGAGGGGAAGAGGATTCCAGTGGCAACCTGTGAAGCTCTGGTGAACTCCATGCCTAAGAGGATTAAGGCAGTGTTGGAATATAATGGTGGCCACACAATATATTGACACTTTGGGCCCAATTTGGACATTTTAACGTAGGGGTGTACTCAGTCTTGTTGCTAGCGTTTTAGACATTAATGGCTGTGCATTGAGTTATTTTGAGGGGACAGAAAATGTACACTGTTTTAAAAGCTCACTACTTTGCTTTGTAATTTCTTCAGTGTTGTCACATGAAAAGATATAATAAAATATTTACAAAAATGTGAGGGGTGTACTCACTTTTGTGAGATACTGTATATAGGGTGACCACGTGTCCCAGATCGGCTGGGACAGTCCCGCATTTGGAGAGTCTGTCCCGGGTCCCGGTCACCCTCAATGATCTGAGCCCGTGAGCCGCCGTCCGCCGACCGCTGCTGTGCTGTGACAGATAGTCACTTCCTTATACTATGCGATCGCCGAATCAGTTCGGCATCGTATAGTACTGTCCAGTGTGTGTGGCTCCTCCCCTGCCTTGCTGCACGCAGTGCGCAGCCGAGTCACGTGACGACGGTGACGTCAGCCGGATCTGGGATCTCTACTGTGCGGCGCCTCAGCCTGCTGTAACTGACTGTCTGTAATCCAACGGCCGTTATTATCAGCATTTAAGAGGACAAAATGTAAGTTTAACTTTTTAATGGATGTCTGCCTATTCTTTCCTTTGTGTTCAGGGCAGCAAATATTTATTGCTTAGAAACTTAGAAAGTTGGACTTGTAAAACGTGTAGTAAGTTAGTTACTACATGGAATTAGAGGCAGGAAATGGAAATGTAAGATAAAAAAAAAAGATAAATGGAGAGAGGCTCAGGCAACATATAAGCAATATATATGTAGATGTTAGGGCAAGTCTGGAATATTGTTTTTGGCATTAGGAAAAAATAAATAAAGGTGCTTTGAACTGTGCAATGTGCAAGAAGTGACAAGAAATATACATTTAGGCATTAGTGTTAAAACAAAAGATACTGAGCTTGTGCCATATAGTCTAATATGGAAAAGTTTGATATTTTCAGATAATTTACTGTATTGTTAGTATTATGTTTATTTTCAAGAATATATTGTAGAGTAATATATTGGTTATTTATACATTAATAAATATGTGGAATTGTTTTGCAGTCTGTTATTTATGGTTGTTAAAGTATTCATATTTTGTAAAAGTTCCTGCTCATTAAGAAAAAAATAAAAATAAAAAAACTGTTCTTTAATGCAACTTGTTTTGTTTTCTATTTCTTCAGAGATATCTAAGTAGCCAGTTAAAGTGTGCAGAAATACTGAAAAATGCACAGACAGATATGTTTTTGCCAGTCTCACGTATAAGTTTGACGAAATGCACTTGGGAAAGTAAGTGTCCCTGAATGGCAGTTAGGAAATGTGGTCACCCTAACTGTATAGGAGGATTTGTTTTATCTCTGTGTATCACCTGAGGCCTGTCACTTTACTGGGGATACATATGTAAGAGTTTACAACCACTAGGAGGAGCATTGTTGAAACTGAAGTGGCTGCACAAGAAGAGCATCAAGATATTATTAGGAAGAGGATCAAGATTGTTATTATGTTTCACAATTGAAGTATTTAATAAGGTTCCACAGCATGCAGATGTCTCAAGTCTATGGTCTTCAGCAGCACTATCAAAATAATATCAGGAATGGAATGTGAGAAGTGGTTGAGGGGGATGGAAGATTGAACAAAAGGTGGGATTTGGAGCAGCTACATTATTGTAGCCAACAGAAAGTGGGTAACTCAGCTCAGCTCCCCTCACCTTAACCCTGGAAGGAAATGTATGAGGCCTCCAGTATAAGACTGGAGACCAAATGATGAAGGCTGGTTTATGTCTGCAGAGAAAAGTAATGGTCATCACGTATTAGCCCTTATGCACACTGGACGCTTAGTGCCCAATGTCCTGGCAGGAAAATATGGCAGAAAAAAAATGCACTTTTAGCCGCATTTTTCAAAAGCGTTTAAATGCGTTTAGAGTAGACGCATTTAATCATGTTAGCTTTTACAAGTATTTTTTCACAAAACACTCCCCTCTGCTAATTTTTCACACCCAAATGCCCACAATGCATTGTAAAAAGATAATACATTTACAGTCTGGGTACCATTTTAGTGAGGGTAGAGTGAAAGAGAGCTGAAAGAGTTAGCTATCTGTTTTTCCTGGCCATGTTCATGGACCCTGTCTTGAACTAAATTGATGAAGCAATTTTTTTCACCTGTGGGAGGTAAAAAGCACACATTCCGATGGGGGAGCTTCTGCATTTACCCCACACACACAAGCAAAATGTGTTACTTGTTATTTTTTTTCTGTGGAAGGTAAAAAGCACACATCTTGTTGGGGGCGTCTGCATTTGCCCCACACACAAGAAAAATCTGTCACGTGGTATTTTCTTCTGTGGGAGCTAAAAAGCACACGCACAAGAAAAATGTGTGACGTGATTTTATTTTTCATCTGTGGGAGGTAAAAGCACACATCCCTCTGAGGGGTATCTGCATTTATCCCCCCCCCCCCCCACACACACACACACAAGAAAAATGACAAGATAAAAAAAAAACAAAAGAAAACACGACCACAAAATTTAGCATTGCGTTGGCATTTTTTTATTTCAAAAGTAAACAATTATCCCAAAAGGGACAAAATATATGGGGCCATGTAAACATAAATAAAACAGAAAAGGAAATTAAAGGTTTCCAAAAAAAAAGGGATAATTATCTTCTTGGGAATAATTCCTTGGGAACTGGGGGCTTTGGTAGGAGGGAGGTGGTGTCTCCATGAAGAAGTGTGGAGGTCGGAGTAGGGACAGGGGGTACAGACGATGGGCCAGGTAATGTCCCTGGGTACACAGGTGGACCTTGAGAAGCAGCGTATGGATAACTGGGGGGTGGCATGCAAATACACATGTTCATTCTTGGTGTACTCAATAACACCAGCAAGAATCATTCGAATGTGAGTCTTCTGGGACAGATATTTTTCTCCTGCATCCGATGATGGGACATACTAAAAGGAATGACAGAAAGGAATGCCCATAGACTTTAACATGAAGATGGAATGCCCATAGAGAATAATAAAACAAAATGGAATGCCCATAGACAACGATGGCAAAAAAAAATTCAATTAGCGACAGAACCTTTAGACATATACAATAAATATTTAAGAAACATACTTTTCAATATCAGTAGAGATGTATAATATTCAGATTAGGTGGGATTATTATTGTTTTTTTTAATGACAAAGGTGAATGACAGAAGGGAATGCCCATAGAGAGTAATGGGAAGTAAAATATAAACTCATTTGCAGGCAAATCTGAGAAGCTCAGCAATGAAGTGAAGTGGGATTAGCATTGTTTTCTACGGAACGGCAAGGGTGAATGACAGAAGGGAATGCCCATAGAGAGTAATGGGAAGCAAAATATAAATTCATTTGCAGGCAAATATGAGAAGCTCAGCAATTTATTCTTTCCCACAGGTGTTCCCCAACTGGAGTAGCAGATTGTAAGATTGAAAATATTTGGGATTATAGCTGTTTTCTATGGAATGACATAAAAATGATAGAAAGGAATGCCCATAGAGAATAATGGGAAGCAAATTGTGATCTGGAGTCAAAACCATTAGACATATCAAAGCAATCTTTAGCAGACATTCTCTCCACGTTCAGAGATGAGATTAATTTTGAAGTGAAGTGGGATTAGCATTGTTTTCTACGGAACGGCAAGGGTGAATGACAGAAGGGAATGCCCATAGAGAGTAATGGGAAGCAAAATATAAACTCATTTGCAGGCAAATATGAGAAGCTCAGCAATTTATTCTTTCCCACAGGTGTTCCTCAACTGGAGTAGCAGATTGTAAGATTGAAATTATTTGGTATTATAGCTGTTTTCTATGGAATGACATAAAAATGATAGAAAGGAATGCCCATAGAGAATAATGGGAAGCAAATTGTGACCTGGAGTCAAAACCATTAGACATATCAAAGCAATCTTTAGCAGACATTCTCTCCACGTTCAGAGATGAGATTCATTTTGAAGTGAAGTGGGATTAGCATTGTTTTCTACGGAACGGCAAGGGTGAATGACAGAAGGGAATGCCCATAGAGAGTAATGGGAAGCAAAATATAAACTCATTTGCAGGCAAATATGAGAAGCTCAGCAATTTATTCTTTCCCACAGGTGTTCCCCAACTGGAGTAGCAGATTGTAAGATTGAAATTATTTGGTATTATAGCTGTTTTCTATGGAATGACATAAAAATGATAGAAAGGAATGCCCATAGAGAATAATGGGAAGCAAATTGTGACCTGGAGTCAAAACCATTAGACATATCAAAGCAATCTTTAGCAGACATTCTCTCCACGTTCAGAGATGAGATTCATTTTGAAGTGAAGTGGGATTAGCATTGTTTTCTATGGAACGGCAAGGGTGAATGACAGAAGGGAATGCCCATAGAGAGTAATGGGAAGCAAAAAATAAACTCATTTGCAGGCAAATATGAGAAGCTCAGCAATTTATTCTTTCACACAGGTGTTTCCCAAGTAGAGTAGCAGATTGTAAGATTGAAATTATTTGGGATTATAGCTGTTTTCTATGGAATGGCATAAAAATGACAGAAAGGAATGCCCATAGAGTATAATGGAAAGCAAGATGGGACCTGGAGTCAAAACCATTTAACGTACCAAATAAATTCTTAGCAGATATACTCTCCACGTTCAGTGGTTATGTTTATTATTAAGATGAAGTGGGATTAGCATATGATATGTCTAATGGTTTTGACTCCAGGTCACATCTTTCTTCCCATGATACTCTATGGGCATTCCCTTCTGTCATTCATCCTTGTCATTCCATAGAAAAGAATAATAATCTGCCTTCATCTCATTATTAAACCGCTTCGCTGAAAGTGGAGAATACGTCTGCCAAGAATTTATTTGGTACGTTGAATGGTTCTGACTCTAGGTCACACCTTGTTTCCCATTATACTCTATGGACATTCCTTTCTATCATTTTTCTGTCATTCCTTACAAAACAGCTATAATCCCAAATATTGTCAATCTTACAATCTGCTACTCTACTTGGGGAACACCTGTGGGAAAGGGGAAATTGCTGTGCATCTCAGATTTGCCTGCAAATTAGTTTAGATTTGCTTCCCATTATACTCTATGGGCATTCCCTTCTGTCATTCATCCTTGTCATTCCATAGAAAACAATAATAATCCCGCCTTCATCTCATTATTAAACATCTCCACTGAAAGTGGAGAATACGTCTGCCAAGAATTTATTTGGTACGATGAATGGTTCTGACTCCGGGTCACATCTTGGTTTCCATCATACTCTACGGTCATTCCCCTTTGTCATTCACCTTTGTTATTCCATAGAAAACAATAATAATCCGATATTATTTCCATTTTATAATCTAATACTCGAGGAACACCTGCGGGAAAGGTGAAATTGCTGTGCTTCTCAGATTTGCCTGAAATCTAGTTCGTATTTTGCTTCCCATTATACTCTATGAGCATTCTTTCCTGTCCTTCACCCTTGTCATTCCATAGAATACAATGCTAATCTCGCTTCATCTCAATATTAAACATCACCACTGAATGTGGAGAGTATTTCTGCTAAGGATTGATCTGATATGACTCTAGGTGACATCTTTCTTCCCAGTATACTCTATAGGCATTCCCTTTTGTCATTCACTTTTGCCATTCCATAGAAAACAATGATAATCCCTATAATCTCCCTTTTGAACATCACCACTCATTGTGGAGAGTATGTCTGCTAAAGATTGATTTGATATGTGTAGTGTTGAGCCGAACACCCCTCCCGGTTCGGTCCGCACCCACCAGAACACTGCGAACAGAGGAAAAGTTTGTTTGAACAAACGAACCCCATTGAAGTCTATGGGATTCGAACCTCGAAAATCAAACGGCCTCATTTTGAAGGCTTAAATGCAAGTTATTGGCCCAAAAAAGTGTATGGGGGGTCCGGGTCCTGACCTGGGGAACATGAAGCAATGAAAAAAAGTCTAAAGCAAAAAAAGTCATATACAAATATACATACAAATTTCAAATCGCATGTACTTGTCATACGGTTGCAGAAAAATTGGGCCTTGGTTGCTGATGGTGCCTGAACACCATAACCCCTCGCTGTTACTCTTACTGGGTGCAGGAATGGGCCCTGCTGCTAAAAAATCAATACAAATATGAAATTGCATGTACTTGTCATACAGGTGCCAAAAATTGGGCCTTGGTTGTTGCTGGTGCCTGAACACCGTAACCAACCTCTCGCAGTTGCTCTTGCTGGGTGCAGGAATGGGACCTGCTGGTAAGAATTCCATACACATTTGAAATTGCATGTGCTATACAAGTGCCAAAAATTTAGCCTTTTCCGTATGTGGTGCCTGAACACCGTAAACAAGGCCTCACAGTTACTCTTGCTGGGTGCAGGAATGGGACCTGCTGGTAAGAATTCCATACAAATTTGAAATTAGATGTGCTATACAAGTGCCAAAAATTGGGCCTTTGGTGTTGGTGGTGCCTGAACACCGTAAACCCTCACAGTTAGCATGGCACAGGGACAAGGCCTGCTGTTAAAAAGGACATACGACATTTAAATTGTATGCACCTGTCATACAAGTGCAGAAAAATTAGGCCTTGGGGGTTGGTAGTGACCTAAACCATAAACATTGTTGGAAGCTAGCAGAATCAAGGTAGAGGAATAGGATAGGCAGCATATACAGACTTCAAGGGATGGCAGACCCCTAGCAAATTCAATCTGTTACATCAGCATCAGGGGCCTGATAGCTCTTGTTGATCCAGGACTGGTTCATTTTGTTGAAGTCAGCTGATCACAGAGTCTGTGGACAGACGCACTCTTTTGTCTGTCACAAAACCTCCAGCGGCACTGAACGTCAGTTCGGAAAGCATGCTAGAAGCAGGACAGGCCAGTAGCTCCATTGCATATTGAGCAATGATAATCATGCACTATATAATGGAGACGCTGGCGATGGTTGCTTAAACCTAACAGCCCTGGGTGCTGCTGAGGACAAAAGAACTGTTTAAAGGCATCGGTCAGCCAGCCGCCTTCTCCACCGCTCCTCTGTTGGCTGAACGATGCCTCGGAAACACGTCCGGAGAATGTTGACCTCCCAGTGTCTGGAAAAGCGGTACACAATTTTCTTTCAAGGCTTCCTCAAGATGTTTCATCCTCTGCTCCCTCTGCGAAGGCAGGATGAGCTCTGCAACTTTACCCTTGTAACGTGGATCAAGAAGGGTTGCCAACCAGTAATTATCCCTCTCCTTGATAGCACGAATCCTCGGGTCCTTTTGCAGGCTTTGCAGAATCAGGGAGCCCATGCAACGTAAGTTGGAGGAGGCATGAGCTTCTGAGTCCTCTGGGTCACTAAGGATGACATTCTCAGCAGGAGAAACCTCTCCCCAACCACGTACAACTCCTGGGGTTTCTGGGGAATGAAAACCATCCCTTGAAGACTGCCGTATCCTATCCTCTTCCTCTCCATTCATGCTGCCGAAATCCTCACCCTCCTCCTCCTCTTCCTCCTGTGTGTTTTGTGGCTTTGCAGGAATTATATCTGCATAAAGGGGGCTTCATGAGGAAAGGAAGTTCTCCTCTTCCTGCCGCTGTTCTGCCTCAAGTGCCCTGTCCATGATTCCACGCAATGTGTAATCCAGCAGGTAGACTAGCGGGATAGTGTCACTGATGCATGCATCGTCCCGGCACACCATCCGAGTGGCCTCCTCAAATGATGACAGGAAAATGCATGCATCCTTAATCAAAAGCCACTGGCTTGGCGAAAAAAAGCCAAGCTCCCCTGATCCTGTCCTTGTGCCATACTCACACAGGTACTCATTGATGGCCCTCTGCTGCATGTGTAGCCGCTGTAGCATTGCCAACATTGAGTTTCACCTGGTGGGCATGTCACAAATGAGATGGTTGGCGGCAGGTTGATTTCCTGTTGAATGTCAGATAAGCGAGCACTGTCATTGAACGAACGGTGGAAATGGCCACAGGGTTTCCTGGCCTGCCTCAGGAGATCTTGGAAGCCTGGCTATCTGCTCAAGAAACGCTGCACCACCAGATTCAGAACATGTGTCAAGCATGGAACATGTGTCAAGTGTCCCTGTCAGAGGGCAGAGAGAAGGTTTGGTGCCATTATCACATACAACCATTCCTGGCTCAAGCTGTTGTGGCATCAACCATCTCTGAGCCTGCCCTTGCAGAGCTGACAGAATCTCTGCACCAGTGTGACTCCTATCCCCTAAACAGAGCAACTGAAGCACAGAATGGCATCTTTTACCCTGACTGCTTGCATAGTCCCTTGAACGCTTAGGGAGCACTGCTGCTGCAGAGGAGAATTGCGCAGAAGAGCCATGGAGGAAGAGGAGGAGGTGGTGGTGGAGCAGCCAGATGTGGCAGAACCAGCACCAGCTTTTTGGAGGTGTGGTGGCAAAACAAGCTGCAAGACCGAACCCTGTCCTGCATCCTTCCCAGCTGCCAGCAGAATTACCCAGTGCACCGTGAAAGAAAGTTAATGTCCCTGTCCATGCCTGCTGGACCAAGAGTTAGCAGTAATATGAACCTTCTTGCTGACTGCTCTGTCCAACGAGGCTAAAACACTACTTTCCACATGACGGTAGAGAGCCGGAATGGCCTTACGTGAAAAGTAATGCCTTTTTGGGACCTGCCACTGTGGTGCAGCACATTCCACAAATTCCCGAAAGGGAGCCGAGTCTACCAGCTGAAAAGACAGCAACTGTATGCTAGCAATTTGGCCAAGCTAGCATTAAGACGCTGAACATGTGGATGGCTGGGAAAGTATTTCTTTCTACGGTTCAAATACTGGGGCACTGAAACTTGCCTGCTGCTCAAATCAAGTGGTGGTGTACTGCTAGCAGATTGGGTGCAAGTCTCTGTGCCACTCATTGCTATACCATCATCCCTCTCAATGCTGGTATTTGAGAATGCATGAGGTATAGTAGGGTCTGAGATCGCAGATGAGGAGCAAGGTGATGTATGACTGTTTTGATCTGGTGCCTCTTTCAGGTGCTGTTGCCAATGGACTGCATGGCAGGAAGTCATATGCTTTATCAAGCATGTGGTGCCCAAGTGGCCACTCTGGATCACGCTTGATCCGCTTTAGACAGATGCTGCAAACAGCAATGCTGCAGTCTGCATAGGTGCTGAAAAAAAGCCCATACTAATGAACATTTTGGAGTCTGTGGGGATTTTGCAGCACCCTGCACCTGTGGAGCTCTGTGCTGTGACGCAATAGGTTGGCTACTGCTAGGCCAGCCCATGGAGCACACCTTGCCTCGTTGCAGTTGTGCATCCTCCTCATCCTCCCCCCTCCTCCTCCTCTCCCTCTATCCTGTCAGGCACCCAAGTACAGTCAGTGACCTCAGCATCCCCTCTGCCAGGAACGCTCCCTGTGCACACTGGTGTACTGTCATGAATCTGCCACCTAAGGGTTAACCTAGTGCGGACTAATTTCATTAATTGGCAACAGGCTGCCTTATTTAAGCACCTCAGCAGCACAGTGTCTTTGCTGTCTGATCTGCAGCTTCTCCTGTGTTCCTGAACTTGAAACCTGTTGTATCCAGTTTGATTCCTGTTTGACCTCCTGGCTTGTCCCTCACCTCGCTTGTCTGCTGCCCGCCCTGACCTCGGCTTGTTTGTGACCACTCTTCTGCCTTATCCTTGTCTGTATATCTGCTATCGGATCCGGACCTGTTCACCTACTGGCAGGGCAACCCCGAGGACTACTACTTGGTGCTATTCAGGCAGCAACTCCATCCTCACCATCAGAGGCTCTGGTGAAGACCGGTTGGCACTTAGATTCCGCACCTCGGGTTAGCCTGCGTCTACTGCCTGGGTGACCCGTCTGTGCTCCATCCCTCGGTGAGCTAGAGGCCACCCTCTGCATGTCAGGCTCGCCTCCAGAGTCCTGCGCCCTCCCTCCTCGTCACTGGAGCAAACTTGGCAATATGCTTCAGATGTGGCAACATGACTGCTGGTCTCTTGTCCATCGTTGCCACCCCCTCTCTCTAGGCTCATGTTATTTCCTTCATCAACCTGGGAAACAACATCACAGCTTTCAAATTGCTGTGCATCCTCCAAGAGCATGTCACTGACACAATGATCGAATAGTTCAGGTGACTCCTCTGTGCATGATGGTGGGGAAACTGAAGGAGTTACTGTGGAGAAGGAGCCTGTGGAACGAGCCGCTTTGGCATATGCGGTGGAAGGCAAACTACTGGGAGTATATACTCTATGGGCATTTCTTTCTGTCATTTTTATGTCATTCCTTGGAAAACCGCTATAATCCCAAATAATATCAATTTTACAATCTGCTACTCTACTTGAGAAATACTTGTGGGAAAGGTGAAATTGTTGAGCTTTTCATATTTGCCTGCAAATGAGTTCATATTTTGCTTCCCATTATACTCTATGCGCATTCTCTTCTGTCATTCACCCTTTACATTCCATAGGAAAAAAAAATAATCCCTCTTAATCTCCCTTTTAAAAATCACCACTGAATGTGGAGAGAATGTCTGCTAAAGGTTGCTTTAATATGTCTAATGGTTTTGACTCCAGGTCATATCTTGCTTCCCATTATACTCTATGGGCATTCCTTTCTATCATTTTTATGTAATTCCTTGGAAAACAGCTACAATCCCAAATAATATCAATCTTACAATCTGCTACTCTACTTGAGGAACACCTGTGGCAAAGGTGAAATTGCTGTGTATCTCAGATTTGCCTGCAAATGAGTTTATATTTTGCTTCCCATTATACTCTATGGGCATTCCCTTCTGTCATTCATCCTTGTGATTACTTAGAATACAATGCTAATCCCACTTCATCTTAATAATAAACATAACCACTGAACATGGAGAGTATATCTGCTAAGAATTTATTTGGTACGTTAAATGGTTTTGACTCCAGGTCCCATCTTGCTTTCCATTATACTCTATGGGCATTCCTTTCTATCATTTTTATGTCATTCCATAGAAAACAGCTATAATCCCAAATAATTTCAATCTTACAATCTGCTACTCCAGTTGGGGGAACACCTGTGGGAAAGAATAAATTGCTGAGCTTCTCATATTTGCCTGGTAATGAGTTTATATTTTACTTCCCATTACTCTCTATGGGCATTCCCTTCTGTCATTCACCCTTGCCGTTCCGTAGAAAACAATGCTAATCCCACTTCACTTCAAAATTAATCGCATCTCTGAACGTGGAGAGAAAGTCTGCTAAAGATTGCTTTCATATGTCTAATGGTTTTGACTCCAGGTCACAATTTGCTTCCCATTATTCTCTATGGGCATTCCTTTCTATCATTTTTATGTCATTCCATAGAAAACAGCTATAATCCCAAATAATTTCAATATTACAATCTGCTACTCCAGTTGGGGAACACCTGTGGGAAAGAATAAATTGCTGAGCTTCTCATATTTGCCTGCAAATGAGTTTATATTTTGCTTCCCATTACTCTCTATGGGCATTCCCCTCTGTCATTCACCCTTGCCGTTCCGTAGAAAACAATGCTAATCCCACTTCACTTCAAAATGAATCTCATCTCTGAACATGGAGAGAATGTCTGCTAAAGATTGCTTTGATATGTCTAATGGTTTTGACTCCAGGTCACAATTTGCTTCCCATTATTCTCTATGGGCATTCCTTTCTATCATTTTTATGTCATTCCATAGAAAACAGCTATAATCCCAAATAATTTCAATCTTACAATCTGCTACTCTACTTGGGGAACACCTGTGGGAAAGAATAAATTGCTGAGCTTCTCATATTTGCCTGCAAATGAGTTTATATTTTGCTTCCCATTACTCTCTATGGGCATTCCCTTCTGTCATTCACCTTTGTCATTAAAAAAAAAAAATAATAATCCCACCTAATCTGAATATTATACATCTCTACTGATATTGAAAAGTATGTCTCTTAAATATTTATTGTATATGTCTAAAGGTTCTGTCGCTAATTGAATTTTTTTTTCACCATTGTTGTCTATGGGCATTCCATTTTGTCCCATTATTCTCTATGGGCCTTCCATCTTCATGTTAAAGTCTATGGGCATTCCTTTCTGTCATTCCTTTTAGTATGTCCCCTGATGATTTGTCAGATTCTGATAATGCCCCCCCCCCCCCCTCCCTGCACACACACACACCATAAAAGACATTTTACATTTATTTGACAAACACTGATGATAAAACACATTTGCAGTCAAGGACAACAATAAAGAAACAACCAATTAAAAGACAAAGTCAGATCCTCAATTTCCCCATTCAGTCAGACTAATACGTAATCATTTAATGGAACTCTGTATTTTTCTGTGAACCATTCTCAACTTCTGTTACTGGCAGCAGATGAACATTGTTCTGCTTTATGCTTTCATTTCAATTAGACCATTAAATATCTAGGAGGTCACCACACCATAATAATGTCTGCTTCAGTACAATAATTAGTTGTGCCTCACATCAGCTTACATTAAACATCCTACCTAATTGAGTTTTATTTCATCTATTTTTAACTGTTCATAAGTCACATCTTCACTTGAAGTATGCCCCCTGTCACAAACACAACATAACCTGAATGGCATATAATACAGCTAAACTTTGTTATGCCAGTATCTTATCTAGTTAAATTGTTTAAAAAATGAGAGTAAAAGTTTAAAATGTATCTAAACCTAAAAGCACATTTTTTTAATATAGCCTATCAGTGCCTAAAGCGGAAGGCCAGCCTAATACTCTAAATTCTGTGAGCGGAGTTCAGCCTTATGTGTAAAAATGAAAAAAAATTCCAGTTTTTCTACCTTTATTTTGCAGTATTCAGTGCTGTCACATGCCTTCAATTCCACATCCTGCTGAGTCCTGAAAGCTAGTGACATCACTTCCAGGGAGGGGCACTGTTCCTGTGTAGCCAGTGGGCGTATACAGAATGGGAGGAGCTGATCATAGGTTCCCGCCCAGTGTTCTCTTATCAGTAAGAATGCATTGTACATCCTAATTCATGAGAACATGAAGAAATAGTCCACATAGAACACAGGGGGAGGGGGCACATATACAGTATAGCTGTGCTGGGCTTTGAATAAGGACCACCATAGGAGAAGGAAGCTGGACAAGGGGATGGGGACGGGGCGGACTGTTAGTGAAGCTGGAAGTGCACTGGGGTCTCAGCTCAGTCTACAATGATCATAAGACAGGCAACCACACTAAGTCAGCATTTTTAGGGTTTCCACTAGTGCAACTTGTCATGTGACTTTGAACACACAAAGTCGCATGGCAAGTCACAGCCCATTGATTTCACTGGCACCCATTATCATTTGTGCCACTTTGAAAATCAGCGACTTTGAAAAGGTACCTGCACTACTTTGATGCAACTTTTGATGCAACTTTGATCCAAAGAGTGTAAAGTTGGATCAAAGCTGCATACAAGTCGCACTCTAATTCGCACTCCAAAGCCTAGTGGCTAAGTCTCCACTAGTGCGATTCTTAAGTTGTGCGATTTAGAGTGAGACTCTGAGTGCAGTTTTGATCCAACTTTACACTTTTTCAAAGTTGCTGATTTTCAAACTGGCATTGATGGGAACGGGTGCCATTGAAATCAATGGGCTGTGAGTTGTCACTTGACTTGGGACTTTAGGTGTAAAAAGTCATATGACAAGTCGCACTATTCGAAACGGAGCCTAAGACTCTTTCATCACATGTAATGAACAATGGAAATCAATCTGTATCCTTCTAAACTTTCAAAAATGTTCCTTTGTACATTATTTCTTTCATATATTGAGCTGGTTACGTGACCCCCTCTCTCTCTCACTCTCTCTTCCTCTCTCCCTCTCTCACTCTCTCCCCTCTCTTTCCCTCTCTCTCTCCCCCTCTCTGTCTCCCCCTCTCTCTCGCTTTCTCTCTCTCTCCCCCTCTCTGTCTCCCCCTCTCTCTCTCTCTCTCCCCCTCTCCCTCTCTCCCCCTTCTCTCTCCCTCTCTCTCTTCCCCTCTCCCTCTCTCCCTCCCTCTCCTTCTCTCTCTCCTCTCTCTCTCTCTCTCTCTCTCTCTCTCTCTCTCTCTCTCTCTCTCTCTCTCTCTCTCTCTCTATATATATATATATATATATATATATATATATATATATATATATATATTATATATTTATATATCCCTCTCTACCTCTCCTTCTCTCTCTCTCTCTCCCCCCTCTCCCTCTCTCTCTCTCTCTCTCTCTCTCTCTCTCTCTCCCTCTCTCTCTCTCTCTCTCTCTCTCCCCCCTCTCCCTCTCTCTCTCTCTCTCTCTCTCCCTCCCTCTTTTTCCCTCCCTCTCTCCCTCTCTCCCTCCCTCTCTCCCCCCTCTCTCTCCCCCTCTCTCCCCATCTCCCCCCTTTCTCTCCTCCCTCCCTCTCCCTCTCCCTCTAGCTGATTGGCTACAATGCACAGCTGCACCAGATTTTGCACTCTCCAGTTTTAGTAAATCAACCCCAGTGTTCCTATTTAAAAAAAAAAAGACACCTAATACAGCCACCACATCTAAGGACCAGTAATCTGCAATATATTCACTTTTTGTTTGCATACAGCTGTCAGTCTCCACCCATAAGGGGGATCACGGAGATGTCCTCATTTTAGTGCTGCCGTGTCTTAATTTCAAGGCTGGTAACCAAGCTGTAATACTTTTAGTGTATGTAAACCTTAACCATGAACATCTTTTATTTAATCCATTTTGATCTGTAAATATATTGATATTGAATATTGAAAGCATTTTGTTATGTCTATTGGATAAGTTCAAAACTACCTGCCCAAAAACTTGTGAGCGGAAAACTTCTTGTGCCCTCTACCTTTGCTGATTATTTTTAGTTGCATTATTCTCTAAAATCTCAGAAGACTACAGAATCACACCCATCTATGCAATAAACCAAATCCATGCTTCCCAGTTGATATGAGGTTCTTTTTTGGTTTGCACAGAACATATTTCTGTGGCCAAACAACTCTATATCATTCCACAGCACATTGTTCCAGAAGGTCTTGTCTTTTACCTATATGTTCAGTGGCAAACTGTAGTCTGATATTCTTTTGTAGACACTAAAGATTTTTTTCTTGGCACACCTCATATGCAGGTTAAACTGGTGCAATATCTTTCTGAATATAGAATTATGTACTTTGACACCAACTGTTACCTGAGGATCCAACAACTACATTTTGTGATTTTTGCAAAATTTGCTAACCTGACCAGTGCTGGACCGATTAGCAGTCAATTGAAATTCCACTTTAAATTACTTTTCCTTACAGTGGAATATTTCATTTCAATCTTTTGCATCTTGACAATCTTTTAAAGCCTTTGTCAGACTCAAAGATATCCACAACCTTCTTTCTGAGAGCCTTAGAGGGCTCTTTTCACCTTGGCACGGTGAGACCACATACCTGTACATCAGAAGCAAAGAGAACAGCAGACCCTAGATATCTGGGGTTTAAATAAAACACATTCCATCTGCATACTTCCTCAAAAAGTTCTAATCATTAACACCTAATTGCTAAAACCTAATTGGAAACAAATTATTGTAATTTCATTAGTTTAAAGTGGTTGTAAATTTAAGGGTGTACATACATTTCCCATTTGGTAAACCTGCATTTTCTTTAACCACTTCCATATTGGGCCAATTCTGGCACTCTGCTCCTACATGTTAAAATCATAATTTTCTTGGTAGAAAATTACTCAGAACTCCCAAACATTATATATATGTTTTTTTAGCAGAGATCCTAGGGAATAAAATTGCGGTCATTGCAACTTTTTATGTCACGTGGTATTTGCGCAGCAATTTAAAAAAAAATGAATTCAAATAAAACAAAACACTAAAGTTAGCCTAATTTTTTTGTATTTTTTGTATAATGTAAAAGATGTTGTTACGCTGAGTAAATAGATATCTAACATGTCACGCTTTAAAATTGTGCACACTTGTAAAATGGTGCCAAACTTCGGTACTTAAAAATCTCCATAGGCAGCGCTTTAAAATTTTTTACAGGTCACCTGTTTAAAGGACCAGAAAATTAATAGTTTCGGGGAATCATTGTTGAGCGGTCATGCCCACCTGGTCCTCCAGAACAATCTTCTCTTCAAATATGTGAGGATAAGGGCTGAGAGCCCATGTGGGCATGGAGAACCCCCCAAAGGTTATCAGGCCCCGATCTGTGCCTATTTAGGTGATAATGGGGCTGGATACAACATTGTTTCACAATGTATCTCCGAGTGGGGAATGTGGGGTTGGGGAAAAGGTGGTCTCCATGGGGAAATATGTTGTTTACATGTTATATGTTTTTTATTGTCTGTCACTAAAATGGTGTGTTCCTGGAACATGGGAATAAGTGTCTCCCCACCTCAGTGCCCATATTCTTAAAGTATGGCCCCTTTGAAAATGATTGCCTACAAAGTTAGAGGCTTAAATAGCCCTAATAAGAGACATCAGATAAATTGGGAAATGAAAGGATTTTCTGCTAATATAGTAATGCTACAAGAAACCCACTTAAAATTGTCATCTAAAATTATCTTAAAGCGGAGTTTCACCCAAAAGTGGAACTTCCGCTCGTTGGCTTCCTTCCCCCCTCCGGTGCCACATTTGGCACCTTTCAGGGGGGAGGGGGGAACGAGTACCTGTCTTTGACAGGTACCCTTCACCACTTCCGGGAGAAAGGGGCGTGGTGCCGTCCCTTGGAAGTTTGGCCCCCTCCTCCTTCCCCCACCCCCGAGCAAATCCAAATGCGCAGTGCACTTCGTGCATGCGCATTAGGGACCCGGCCGTGAAGCTGCAAGGCTTCACTGCTGGGTTCCCTCACCGGCAATGGCGGCGGCAGCACTCAACATCCGATGGAAACATCGGCTGCGGTGCCAACATTGCTGGACTCCAGGACAGGTAAGTATCCTAATAATAAAAGTCAGCAGCTACAGTATGTGTAGCTGCTGACTTTTAATTTTTGGAGGGGGTGGGCCTGGAACACCGCTTTAAGCTCAAACTTCTTTCCACTATGGTATTATGGTCGCTCCCCCAATAAGAGATCTAAGGGAATAGCAACAGGGTTCGGCAGGAATACACCATTTACATTAAAAGCATTAGAGTCGGACCCTGAACGGCGACATCTATTCATCAAAGGTTACCTATTCAATATTGATGCCCTTCTCTGTTTTTGAAGAGGGTCTTGGATAAGTTGAAGGGTTTCAGAGAAGGGAAATTGATCATAGCAGGAGATTTTAATTTTGTTTTTGATCCAATCCTTGATACCCAGCCTTTATCCTTATGGTCGGAAAGGAGGATATCTTAGGGTAATTAAACGGAAGTTACATCAACAACAGTTAATAGATGCATGGAGAATCTTATATCCTAAAGATAAAGATTTTATCTATTACTCTTTGGTACACTCATCTTATTCAAGAATTGATTATATTTTCTTAGACCATCAGCTTTTAGAAGGGCTATTGAAAGTAGAGGTAAAATCAATAACTCTTTCAGACCATGCTCAGGTTTTGGTTGTCCTAGATTTAAAATACATACCAACCAGGCAAAGGTCTTGGAGGTTAGATGAATCCCTCTTACATAACTGTAGCATAGTTGGGGACATAGAGAGGGACTTGGACCTTTTTTTTAAGGAGAATAATACAGAAAATACCTCACCAACTGTACTTTGGGAAACTCACAAAGCATTTATGAGAGGGAGGTTAATAGCAGAGGGGGCTATAAGGAAGAAACTTGGTTAGCTCAGATCCAACTTCATCTAAAGGAAATCCAGGGCTTAGAACAGAAATTCAATGAAGGTCAAGTATTGACTGAACTAACAGGAAAACGGGAGGCATTAAAAGATTTGATGGAACAAGATACCAAATGAGCTTTTAACAGAATAGCTAAACAATGGTATAAAATGGGGAATAAAAGAGGGAAACTATTGGCAGGAAAAATTAAATCAAGAAACAGAGGGGAGATGAAGCACTCTACGCGTGATGTCATTAAAATCTTTCAAGAATACTACCAACAACTGTATAAAGTAACTAGTGATAAAAAAAAAAACCCTGGTGATACCCAACCTAGATTAAAAAAAATCCAACAATAATTAAAAAAGGCAAATCTCCCAGTTATATCAGAAGAGTGTGCCACGAATTTAGATAGAGTTGTCTCTAAAGAAGAGATAGAACAGACAATCAACAGTACTAAACCTGGTAACTGCCCAGGCGCAGATAGATATACATCTCCATACTATAATAAGTTTAGAGGGATTTTAATACCTCATTTTCAGACATACATGAATTCTATTGTGGGAGGTTTGGAGATACATACAGAAGCTTTAGGAGCATATACAATATCTCACAAAAGTGAGTACAACCCTCACATTTTTGTAAATATTTTATTATATCTTTTCATGTGAAAACACTGAAGAAATGACACTTTGCTACAATGTAAAGTAGTGAGTGTACAGCTTGTATAACAGTGTAAATCTGCTGTCCACTCAAAATAACTCAACACACAGCCATTAATGTCTAAACCGCTGGCAACAAAAGTGAGTACACCCCTAAGTGAAAAAGTCCAAATTGAGCCCAAAGTGTCAATATTTTGTGTGGCCACCATTATTTTCCAGTACTGCTTTAACCCTCTTGGGCATGGAGTTCACCAGAGTTTCACAGGTTGCCACTGGAGTCCTCTTCCACACCTCCATGATGACATTACAGAGCTGGTGGATGTTAGAGACCTTACGCTCCTCCACCTTCCGTTTGAGGATGCCCCACAGATGCTCAATAGGGTTTAGGTCTGGAGACATGCTTGGCCAGTCCATCACCTTTACCCTTAGCTTCTTTAGCAAGGCAGTGGTCATCGTGGAGGTGTGTTTGGGGTTGTTATTATGTTGTAATACTGCCCTGTGGTCTAGTCTCCGAAGGGGATCATGCTCTGCTTCAGTATTTCACAGTACATGTTGGCATTCATGGTTCCCTCAATGAACTGTAGCTCCTCAGTGGTGGCAGCACTCATGCAGCCCCAGACAATGACACTCCCACCACCATGCTTGACTATAGGCAAGACACACTTGTCTTCGTACTCCTCACCTGGTTGCCACTTCACACGCTTGACACCATCTGAACCAAATAAGTTTATCTTGGTCTCATCAGACCACAGGACATGGTTCCAGTAATCCATGTCCTTAGTCTGCTTGTCTTTAAACTGTTTGCAGGCTTTCTTGTGCATCATCTTTAGAAGAGGCTTTCTTCTGGGATGACAGCCATGCAGACCAATTTGATGCGGTGTGCGGAGTATGGTCTGAGCACTGAAAGGCTGACCTCCCCACCCCTTCAACCTCTGCAGCAATTCTGGCAGCACTCATAGGTCTTTATCCCAGAGACAACCTCTGGATATGACGCTGAGCACGTGCACTCAACTTCTTTGGTTGACCATGGTGAGGCCTGTTCTGAGTGGAACCTGTCCTGTTAAACTGCTGTATGGTCTTGGCCACTGTGCTGCAGCTCAGTTTCAGAGTCTTGGCAATCTTATTATAACCTATCTTTATGCATAGCAACAATTATTTTTTTCAGATCCTCAGAGAGTTCTTTGCTATGAGGGGCCATGTTGAACTTTCAGTGACCAGTGTATGAGAGAGTGAGAGCAATAACACCAAATTTAACACACCTGCTCCCCATTCACACCTGAGACCTTGTAACACTAACGGGTCACATGACACCGGGCAGGGAAAATGGCTAATTGTGCCCAATTTGGACATTTTCACTTAGGGTTGTACTCACTTTTGTTGCCAACGCTTTAGACATTAATGGCTGTGTGTTGAGTTATTTTGAGGGGACAGCAAATTTACACTGTTATACAAGCTATACACTTACTACTTTACATTGTAGCAAAGTGTCATTTTTCAGTGTTGTCACATGAAAAGATATAATAAAATATTTACAAAAATGTGAGTGGTGTACTCACTTTTGTGAGATACTGTATATATATATATTTTTTTGTATGGTCGCCCTCAATTTTGATTCGGCATGTCTTTATCTATTGTTGTTGTATATATGTTTTTGCTTTATACTTACCTTCTACTATTATATTCTTTAGCGCAATCATAGCAATCGTCCTCCTGAAGAAGCGGGTTATCACCTGCAAAACATGTTGGGGATATAAAACTTTCCATTTTCCAAGGTTTTATGTTATGCCTTTTTATTGTACTAAACATTTTTTGCCTTAGTAGATATTCAGTCATGTTTGGTTATACATATGTACTATGAAAACAATTTTTGGACATACATCCTATATGTCTATATTTAAATCTACCTGTTTGCTGAATAAAATGTATATTTTTTTTTATATTTTTTTGTGTACATGTATATGTTTTTATGGTACCTAGAAAGTCCTACATCCCCTTTTTTCTTGGAGACTTAAAAAGACTTTTCTGTTAAAAACTTTCTGAATGGGAATGTTTTCTGTTCAATATTAGAACTACAGTATGGATCCACACCATGGGATTTTTGGAGATACAGACAACTCCAGCACTTCCTTGAATCCTTACCAAAACTTTTTCATTCTGTTTGTGAACTTGTGGACCGGGGGGGACTAATAGGCATGGGCTTTCCAACAAATATAGAATGTTGATATCATCCCCCTACCATGAATCCCCATGTCTCTTGGTGAGCTGGGAACATGACTTTAATCAACCCCTTTCAGAAGCGATAAAATGTAAAGTCTTAGACTATGTATACTCCACTTCAATGGATTTGAGGATAAAAGAAATGAATTACAAATTGTTAACTAAGTGGTATTAGGTTCTATTATGTTCTATCAAAATTGCATGAGATTAATCCATATACATCACCCCTGTGTTAGAGGGATTGTGGGGGTGAAGGAACACATGCCCATTTATGGGGGTATTGCCCTCCGATACAGCAATATTGGGTAGAAGTATTGAACCTAATCAAGATGATCAGCAAATATGAAGTTAGGCAAGACCCATGGCAATGTTTGTTCCATGCTACAGTCGAACAAAGGAAAAAATACAGAGCATCTATTATTCCATTTTTGTTAAATGCTGCAAAAATATTGATTATGAATTATTGGAAATCCAAAAAAGTACCAACAATGAAGGACTGGTTTGGAGAGGTGGGCAGTACCAGATTAATAGATCAATTAATACATTTGCAGAATGACTCTTGGTCAAAATTCCATTGAATTTTGGGATGTTGGTTAGATTTTAAACAATCCACAGTTTATACAAGTTGGAAGGATAATGAGAATGTAACCTAGGAGGTGTGTGGGGGGGGGGGGGGTCTCATAATAAGACTTGCAGGACTCTGCTTTGTCCTTTTGGCTTCTCTGGGCCACATTGAGTGTGGAGAAATTTTCTCGGGCCGCATATAAAATATATACTATAGTTAAGGTATATAAGTAATAAAATGCCGCTATGCCGTTCCCGCACCGCCACGCCCCCGCACTAATTTAACACAACTAGAGGATGATCAAATGAAATGGAATCAGTATACAGAGGTTTACTTCTTCTGAGCGATAATAAAGGAACACTCTAACCACCATGACCACTTCAGTGATTTAAAGTGGTCATGGTGGTAGAGTCAGAAACACTGCACATGCTCCCCTCCCCTCTGAGGCAGCCTCTGCCTACCGTTAGTTGGCAGCTGCTGTGGCCGCGCCCCCGATTTCCTTCCTCCCCAGCAAAAAAAAATTGGCAGGGGGCAGTGGGCCGCATTGCCTGAGGTTCCGGGCCGCATGCGGCCCTCGGGCCGCAGGTTGGACATGCCTGAATTAGAGGGAGGGATCGGGGGAAGGGGGGGGGAGGATAATATAGCATTTTAGGGTAGTATCAGAGTGGCAGCGACAGGCTATTGTCCCTGGGTCTACCCCCCAAATCAATTCTTTATACTTTCACAGGTATTGGAGACTGATTGTATCTATCGAGCTAGTATATTTCAATGAGATTTTCAGCACATAGTAGGGAGGGATCGTTTGGGATGGAATATTTATCACAGTGTTTTAGGGCGGTTGATGGTTTTTTCTTTTTTTTCCTCTCTTCCTCATGGAGAGGAAAGTGGAGGATAGATAGTGGAACACAGTAAGTCAGGGTGGGAGGTAGCCACTCCTGAGCGCACCCCTCAATAAATAATGGTTGGATAACGACTTTTTTTTTATTTTCTCTTCTTTACTGGGGAGAGAAGGGGGGGGGGGGGGTTATATGGGGAGGTTTGGGAGCAGATTGGTATCAATCCTTTAAAGATTAAGATTCGTAGAACAAAAAGTGCTGGGAATCATATGTACACTGTGGGGTATATGGTTGGTTGTTTTTGCTACTTTATTTTTTATTTCTTATTTCCCTTATGCTTATTTCAGGAATACTACATCAGTTTTTATGTGTTTTGTAATTTAATGTTATGGTTTATGTCTTTTGTCATCTGAAATTTTAATAAAAAGCAATTAAACAAGAAATTAAACTAAATAGAATTATAGAGGAGGTCCTGGGCTAGAATTGTTGCTCTCACTCTAGGGTTCACGGCGATACCTCACATGTGTCGATTGAATGCCGTTTACATATGTGGGCGCAATGTACATATGCGTTCACTTCTGCAAGCGAGCACGCGGGGACTGGGGCACTTTATATATTTTTTTATTGTTTATTTTGTATATATTTTTTTATTTTTACCCTTTACCTTTAATTTTTTTTTTTTCTATCACTTTCGTTCCTATTGCAAGGAATGAAAACATCGCTTGTAATAGCAATAGAGCATGACAGGTCCTCTTTATGGAGAGATCTGGGATCAAAAAGACCACACATCTCTCCTCCAGGCTGAAAAAAAAAATGATCTCGGCTTTCCAGTAATTACAACTCATAACATTGAGCCTGGGCCTCCGAGAGTCATAGAGACTGCCGGGTACCATCTGGGCACATGCCTGACGAAAGGGTCCTGCGTGGCTCCGAAACGTTGCACTGTCTCTGTTGTGATCTTTTTTGCAATAAAGCTTTTGGACTGCTTTTGCAAGATCCATGGTGTGCTGGCGAATATGTATGTACCTGTGATAGATCCAGTGTGTCCAGCTGGTGATCGCTTCAGCACTCAATACATATGTGCCTATATCCAGGAAGGTGCGATGGGAATATGAACTTCTTTATTTTTTTAAAACACAGACACAGGGGCACACAGGATTAATAAACAGACCAGACAGGATGGTATCAAGTGGCTTAACAACCACTTTAAAGGGGAAGTTGAAATTCGGGGGGGGGGGGGCATTTCCCCCCCTTGCCCCCACTTACGGACACCCATACCAGGATTTTATATGACGTACTGTGGTATGAAAATGGTTAAATTATGGGAACGAATAAACTATGTCAATTGGTGTCAATATTGTCTATTGTCAAAGGGTATAATCTTGGAGTGAAGATTTTATGCTTGCTTGTTCCAATACTTTAAAAAGTCAATAATGTACTTTTTTACATGACTGTATATGTACCTTACCTATGCATTATGCGCAATATTCCCTTTGCACAAGTTATTGGAAAAAGGCAGGTGCTGTAAAAGATACAAGCAGGACACCATGGAGTTGATTTACTAAAACTGGAGAGTGCAAAATCTGGTGCAGCTCTGCACAGAAATTAATCAGCTTCCAGGTTTCATTGTTAAAGCTTAATTGAACAAGCTGGAGTAAGGCTCGGTTCACACTGCCGCGACTTACGGTGCGACTTTGCCAGGCGACTCCCTGCCGCTGGCAACTTGAGTACTACTTGACTCCATGTGACTTTGAAGCTACTTTGAGGCGACTTTGAAGTGACATTGAGGCAACTTTGAAGCAAATTTCAGGCAATGTCTGGGTAATCTTCCTATAATGTCAGATCCAAATCACATCATTATAAATAAGAATCCAACATGGAGGCGACTTCCATTAAAGTCTACGGGCACAAGTCAAATAGAACTCGCCTTGAAGTAGTACAGAAACCTTTTCTAAAGTCAGAGCGACATCAGTAGTGCTAATTAAGACAGCTCTCATTGACTAATATGGGATTTCACATGTCACGTGATTTGGAGTCTCACAAATCGGAGATTTGGCTACCATGCACAGCTGCACTAGATTTTGCACTCTCCAGTTTTAGTAAATCAAACACCATGAATCAAAATATTTATTGGCAGCACACCATGGATCATAAAAAATAATTACCCCAAACCTTTATTGAGAAGATCATGTCAGAACTGTAAGTTGCAATGTTTTGGGGCCACGCAGGACCCCTTTTTTTTCGCATGTATGATTATGAGGTCCTGTGTGGCCCCAAAACATTGCACCTTACTGCTGTGATGTGACTTGGACATTTTTACGATCCATGGTGCGCAATGTCGGCAATGTAAACTTTAACTGTGCATTAAGTTCAACTTTATTTAAGTTTAAAACTCTGCTTTTTAAGATCTTATTCAATGCTAGCCAGAAATGATCAAAGTCTCCATATTCACCAAGCATTACAACCACACCCAGATATGACAACCTACAATTGACCTGTTTCTTTTTGAGGACCACATTCCTTTGCTCTAATTATCATACACTTTAAAAGCAAAGTGATTAGTGTCCTACATCTGATTTAATACAGTGCAATCTGCTGGGATTTTTTCATTGCATGTGGAGTATCAAAGAGGGTTTTCTACTCGGTGGGAAGGTAAATGCCTACAGTACTAAGTCTCCGGAAATGTCTCTGAACTTGGCAGGAGGGCTTCATACATTACCAGAGTGTATCTTTAACACGGCTCTTCCTCAGTATATTTAAAGATATTAAAGATTGAAAATGTTAGTTCCAGACAAGCCACTAATTTTAGTTTTGTCAACAGTATAATACTTTTTGATAAAGCACTAACAACTGCATATTATCTGTGAATACCAAGGGAGTAATAGGCATGGTGAAAAAAAAGCTCATTTTCAAAGCTATAATAGACTTAGAGCAGTAGCATAACAACCAGCTGTCATACCAGTGACATAATATATATTATTGTAAATATTATATTATATTTGATTATATTTGACTGTATTCATTTTCTACAGTATATGCATATTTGCACATTAGGATGTGCATTCTTATACAGTGTATACATATATATATATATATATATATATATATATATATATATATATATATATATATATATATATATATATATATATATTATCTAGGGCTTTTTTTCTCAGAGAATAGGTGCAGGAATGCCTCCCCCTTCTGAATCACCCCTTTTCTCCCCCCCCCCCCCCCCACCCACCTCTGAGCACCATCCCTTACAGTGGCATAGCTAGAACCTAGTAACTAGGGGCCCTTCCCTCCCAGCCTGGTGGTGGAAAACCAGGGCATGTCGCAAGTGCGATGTTTGTGTGGTAGTTCTGCCACTGGCGTCATTTTTCTACCATTTGTTTTATTCTTTTTTTTTTACAATATTATTTTTTTTATATTATTTTACAATTTTTTAGGAGCCCCGTTGGGAGGCTTTGGTGAAATATCAGGAGTCTAAAGAGACCTCTGATATTCCACCTTTGAGACAGAGAAAGGAGATGGAGGGCACAGCTTTCCATCTCCTTTGAAGCCTTATGGACAGGAATAGCTCTGTACCTGTACAGAGATTCCCATTCATTCACATACTGAAGCATTGTAAACATATTTTACTACGTTTCATTCATGAATAGACAGATTTAGTGATCGGTACAGATCACTGACTTTTCATTCAGAAAAAACTTCATCCTGACAGATTCCCTTGCAGCAGCCAGTGGGAGAGGGGATGGAGGAACCTTGCAGAGATGTGAGGACGAGGGTGGGGGGGGGGGGGCAGAAAAAAGCACAGGGGGGTCTGGAGAGCACACAGGGGGTGAAGAAAGAAACTGCATAGGAGGAGTTGTGGGGGATAAAGTAACCGATCTCTTCATTCCCCCCGCTTCTCCTCCTCTCCCTCCCACAGGCATTCAGTGGCTGCAGGAAGAAAATGGAGAGATCGGTTCCTTTATGCCAGTGTTTCTCAATCTTTTTCCAGTCAGGGCACCCTTGAAAGTGTTTTCAGTCTGGAGGCCTCCCAGCCTAAGACTTCGTTCACATTACTCCGCGTCACGGGATACGTGCAAAATTGCACGTGTTCCTGACATGCAAACAAACATGCAGGGGTGTCATTCATTCTTAACCACTTGCCGACTGCCCGCCACATATATACTGCGGCAGGCTGGTTTGGCTGCGCAAATTGCCGCACATGTGCGGCGATCTGCGGCAGTGATCCTGGGGGCACGCGCCCCCATTCGCCAGTGGTGAAGGTGATTCATGGGCACCCGCGATCGCTGTCCGTGGAGAGAGAACGGCGGTCTGCTGTTGTAAACACAGTAAACCGTTGTTCTCTCAGGAAACAATTCAGAGCGCCTGTGTTCCTCCTAGGAACACAGGTCTCTGTTTTGTTTTCACAAGCCCACCCCTCTCAATTTTAGAACCACCCCCATGGCATACATTTAACCCTTTCATCGCCCCGGGTTAACCCCTTCCCTGCCAGTGTCATTAGTACAGTAACAGTGCATATTTTTAGCACTGATTACTGTAGTGATGTTACTGGTCCCCCCAAAAATGTCAGTTAGGGGCCTTATCTGTCCACCGCAATGTCGCAGTCCCGCTAAAAATCACAGATCGCTGCCATTACTAGTAAAAAAATAAAAATAAATAAAAATGACATAAATCTTTCACCTAGTTTGTAGACGTGATAACTTTTGTGCAAACCAATCAAAACACGCTTAGTGGGATTTTTTTAACCAAAAATATTAGATTTTTACTTTTTTTTGGAATGTTATATAGCAGAAAGTGAAAAATATTGTCACTCTTTTTTTTGTTTATAGCACAAAAAAAAAACGCGCAGGTGATCAAATACCACCATAAGAAAGCTCTATTTGTGGGAAAAAATACATCAATTTTATTTGGGTACAGCGTCGCACGACCGGGCAGTTGTCCGTTAAAGTAACGCAGTGCAAAATCGCAAAGAATGGTTTGGTCATAAAGTGGGAAAATCTTCTGGCCCAGAAGTGGTTACATTGTACCCCTAGGCATTGGCAAACATGGTGCATTTTTGGTCCAGGACATTTAAAGAAAAAAAAAGATAAGGGAATTTTTTCCCTGTGTTTCTGTTGGGCAGCCCATTGAAATGAATTTGCTGCCCCATACGCAGCACACAGCCACACAGATGTGAACCAATTGTTCACATATGAGGTTGAGGGGTGGTAAAACCACATGCTTTAGCTGTGTTTTTACCACCCCAACTCTTCACCCTGTAGCTGCAGAGGCAGCAGCTGGGGGTGGGCACGTGCTGTGGCTGCGGCTGGAAGTATACCCCCAGGTGAATGGGGCTGCACTACAACCACCGCGCAACTGGAGCCCTTCCGTCCCCCATCTCTGCCTTGACTAATAGCAAATAATTGTGTATAACCCCACATACATCTCACATTGATAAGTATCTTAGGGATGAGGTCAACCCAATTGGATTGCGCATCCAAATTTTCCCATCGTTCGAGATATCGGACCCACAGTTTAATGAACAATGGGAAAAAAATGTAACCTTATGTTCAGCCAAAATGATGCAAATGCTTAGGGAGAAGTATATTAAAGATCTTGAGGAGGTTGATAAAGATATCAACCTCATACAAGAGAAAAAACCTTCCTCCCAGAGTCCAGAGTTCGTTAGGAAGGAGCAGGAATTGATTCAACACCTAGAAAGGTTCAACAAGGAACTAATACTAAAAAAAGATTTCACATTTTTGAAGGACAAACTAGCCTTTGCTGGGGGATCTGCCTACAAATGGCACAAGGGGACCTGGTTTAGGAGACTGCTGAGTATTGCACTTTAGGAGGAGGCAGAGAGCACAGCACATACTGTGCTTTCACTTTCTTATGTGTGACCAGCTCCCTTAGTGTCAATTTACAGTTCGGCTGATGATCGGGGAGATCAGTCTCAGCCGCCCTTGCCGTTCCTCTTATCCAGGCACACGATGGCGACTCCTGCGACCCTTGTACGTCCCCCCCTGATCTCTTACTTTCATCTCCCAAAGGGCCTGGTAAGGATTGGGGGGAACTCCATGCCATTTTTTTTTTTTTTATATCGTTGTATTTCCGGCATTGTTTTGTTTACATTATAGCTGTCAGTGGGGAAGCCATCGTTGTTAAGGACGTGGTGGCTTCCCAGCCCGCTGCTTTACAACCAGCTATTCTTCACACAGAATTCGAATCGGTCGATCGTTTTGTGACCGATCCGAATTCTAATTGTTCTGAAAACTTAGAATTAATTTAAAAACGAATATACTAAACTAATTTTAATGAATTTCAACAACATTTTTTACTAACATCTAATATACTAGCAAAATATCCCTTGCGCCAAATGGACCACAAATTGAATCTGGGTTGTAAATAAATGTGAATATGCAGCTGCTATAGTAAAGGGTGAAAAAGTGGTTGTGTATAGCCACAAGTGTAGGGGCTACCTACAGCACTTGCTTTATAATAATATATTAGTGCTTTCAATAATAATTACAAGACAAATATATAAACACTAAAGTGCTAACAGTGCATGATTATTACAAATAAATACAATATAAACAAATAGTTTACAAAATGAAAATTGATCCAATGCAATTTAAACTGTAAGGGAGGTGTCAGGTGCTACTGTCCCATTAGTGCTCAAAAAAGTTCATAATAAAAGTTCATAAAGTGACTTTTGTGTAGACAGTTCAAAGGTATCCTTAGTGCAATATGAAGGATTTTGAAGTGCAGGTGCTCTGTGCCCGGGTTCCAGACTAGCCTTGTGGTGACAATCGTTTTCCACCGTGAAGGATAATAAAAAAAACTCACTCACCAGAGAGAATGGGTCTTATATGCTTTATGGCATTAAGACCAGACAACACTTGTTTGGCCACCAGGGCCAGGATGGATCCCGCTTTAGGGTGCAATACTTCAGCTTTCAGTAATGGCAGCTTTCACTCCTCTCTATCCATACATCCAACCGGTTAGGATATAAAAAAGAGAGCTCCAGATGGTATAATACCATTAAAAGTATACAGATTGAGATAAGTAAACATGATGCAAACACGATAAAAAACGATAAAAAGCATCACTGACGGAGCCCCAGAGTGGAGAGCGGTGATTACCATCTTGTGTTCCACTTGGCTCCCGTGATGTCACAGCGTGCATTCCACCTTACGAGCATTTCATCATTCCGTTGACGTCTTCAGAGTTGGAAGATAATGTATCACGGAGCTCTTTATACTGCAATCTCCGCCCTACACTCCACCCTATCTCATCCTGCCGGAAATAGGATTACTAGAGTGTCCCCGTCGTAAGGTTATGATACAACAGGAGCCCTTCCACCCCCCATCTCTGCCTTGACTAATAGCAAATAATTGTGTATAACCCCACATACATCTCACATTGATAAGTATCTTAGGGATGAGGTCAACCCGATGGGATTGCGCATCCAAATTTTCCCATCTTTCGAGATATCGGACCCACAGTTTCGTGAACAATGGGAAAAAAAAGTAACCGTATGTTCTGCCAAAATGATGCAAATGCTTAGGGAGAAGTATATTAAAGATCTTGAGGAGGTTGATAAAGATATCAACCTCATACAAGAGAAAAAACCTTCCTCCCAGAGTCCAGAGTTCGTTAGGAAGGAGCAGGAATTGATTCAGCACCTAGAAAGGTTCAACAATGAACTAATACTAAAAAAAGACTTCAAATTTTTGAAGGACAAACAAGCCTTTGCTGGGGGATCCGCCTACAAATGGCACAGGGGACCTGGTTTAGGAGAGGTAGACCACAATTTACTTGAAATACATTAAATTCAGATATGATTAGATCTGAATCTGATATATCTATTTCCTCCTCCGCCTCATCCCAAAAAAGTGTAAATATATCACAAAGAGGAAGAACTAAACGAGGTAGACCCCCCAAAAGAGGAATGGGAGGTAGGACAGACCCTCAATTTACAGGTAGACCTCAAAAAACTAAACACCAAAACTATACAGATAAAGGCTATGGAAACATACAAGGACAAAAAGCTGAATATAATCAACTCTCCATGTTCAATGTGGATATGGACTCTCCACAGCCAGCACATTCAAATCCAGGAGCAAAACCTAAAAACAATAAAAAAGAACAGATGACCACAACATCAAATGATATCCCTGTAGGATCAAACCCAACACCTGCCGCAACCATGATGCAGCAGATGTCGGGGGAAAAGAGAACAGGCACACTGGACCCATTTATGGTGAAACAACACTGCCCCCCCCCCCCCAAGACTAGAAGTGATAAACTTGTCTTCATACCAAATTTCCAAGGAAGAGACTGAGATATTACAACTCGGCCTCAGTTTCTGTCCTTTGAAAAAGTTTAACAAATTTGAGATCACCAAAGATCTCCATCTTTTTGCTAGAAACCTAACATATAGATTTCTTTTTGACACGGATAAGAGCGTTGGAGAAGGGGGAGATGCTGATCCATATAAGGGATTCAAGGTGCAGGATTTCAGAGCATTAAAAATTCCCATCCAGCTTCTGGATGAGAATGACCAATCGAAGGAGGACTCCGAGTTGTCACATCCAGTGATGAAGAACCGGAGCCCCACACGGAATTACAATTCAAAGCTAGATCTACTAATTTTCCGAGACTGCAGACTTGCCCGGTGGTATGGGCATTCCTAAAACAGACCACCAAAGATATAGAGAAATTATCTTCCTCTATCCCCTTTGAGCCTAATCTCACCCAGGCACAGAGGGTGGCTCTTGACAACTTGATCCATGATGACCACATTGTCATTAAACCCTCTTACAAGGGAGGCAATGTGGTCATCATGGATCGTTGTCAATATGAAGAGATGTGTCTGACCATATTATCAAACCAGGAATGGTACCAACCAGTGCCAGCTTCATTGATTAAAGAAAAAGTACTGGCATTTAGAACCCTCATCTCTAATGCACTTTCTAACCACACCATTAATCAAGATCTTTATGAATACCTCAATGTCAAGTGGCCCATCACGCCCACTTTTTATTAAATACCTAAAATCCATAAGAGACTTAATCCACCCCCTGGACGTCCAATCATCTCTGGCATCAGTAGTATCACTGAAATGACAAGTCGATATATAGACAACTAGCTTCGCCCCTATGTGGCGAGACTGCCATCTTACCTGAAGGATACTTTAGATCTATTGAAAACCCTAGAGGGACTTACAGTGCCCCAAGAATCACTCTTGGTGGCCATCAACATTGAGGCATTGTATTCCTCAATACCACATTCATTAGGTATTCAAGTGGCATCTTTATTCCTTCGGGAACAGGAGCGCTCCAACAGGTCATTGGCAGACTTTGTTCTCCAACTTCTCGACCATATTCTTCATTCCAATAACTTCACCTTTAATGGTGACACATTCCTCCAGGTACAGGGGGTAGCGATGGGGACAGCTTGTGCCTCATCATATGCCAACCTGTACCTGGGGGGATGGGAGCGCTTCCTGTTCTTGGACGAAAAGGCGCAACCTTTTTTCCGACACATACTACTTTGGAAACGTTATATTGATGACGTCCTGGTAGTGTGGACAGGATCTCACCAGGAACTTACCAACTTTAGGAAGTTTCTATCAATTAATAACTTCAATTTATAATTCACTATGCAGTACAGTGAGAGTAACATTCCGTTTCTGGATACAAGAATACACCTATGTGAGGATGGTTCTATCTACACATCCCTGTATCACAAGGATACGGTGGGGAATACTATTCTACACTATGAGAGTGGTCACCCACGATCATTAGTGCAAAGTATTCCCTATAGCCAGTATTTTAAACTAAGCCTACGTGGCTATAGCAACACAGTATTGAAAAAAGCGTACCAAAAGGCACAAATACACAAAAGAGAAGACCTAATTTTTACTCCTAAAAATCGAAAGCCTCTTGAAACAACAAAAATAGTAACCATCAGTAACCATGCTCACCATCAGCAATTGAGATCCATCATTTAAAAAAAAATGGCATTTTCTAACTGATGACCACATTATCTCAAAATATATCCACTCTAGACCAGAAATGGTCTTTAGAAAATCCAAGTCCATTGATGATTCGCTGGTTCACAGCCACTATCTACCACCAGCCCCCCCTTTGAGAGCCGCTGACAGATTGGGTACCCACAGATGTGGGATGTGCGACCGGTGCCCCTGGGTCAGGGAAGGCTCAACTCTCCCTCTACCCAGGGGAGGTACACTAAGACCCCAATTTTCAGCAGATTGCCAGACAGAGGGCGTTGTGTATTTGGCTAACTGCCAATGCGGCACCTTCTATATTGGTAAGACCAAAAGGAAATTCTCTAAAAGAATTAATGATCACCTAAACTATTTAGATTCAGGCTTAATGTATACACCCATATGCAAACACATAGGACTAAATCATAGCTATGACCCTAATATGGTATTTTTTTCTGTGTTGGAAGTTATCCCCAAAAATCTGCGTGGCGGTCATTTAAATAAGCTCATTCTGCAAAAAGAAGCAAAATGGATATTTGACCAACAGGCCACAACTTGGCCTGGACTGAACCAGGGCCGGACTGGGAATAAAAACCAGCCCTGGAAATAATTTCATACCAGCCCCATAGCATTATTATACCGGCCCAACAGCATAACGCCATTATTTTCCTGTTCATAAAAGGGAAAACCATGCATTTTAAAGCACATGTTAAGCGTGTATTATATGTAGATAAGACAGATATGAAATCACATAGGGTTTTATATATATATATGTATATAGATAGATACATAAATACTGTATATAAGAGCAAATTCCAGTTAAAAGTGGAGCAATTATCAAGAACAGTCCACTTATTGTGATGGTGATATATTACCAGAATAAAAAACAATCAAAGTCTGGCAGCGGTGGTGGTGAGGGGGGTGGCTGCGGTGGTGGTGGTGGTGAGGGGGGTGGGATCGGTGGTGGTGAGGGGGGTAGGATCGGTGGCTGCGGTGGTGGTGATGAGGGGGGGTGGGATCGGTGGTGGTGAGGGGGGTGGTTGCGGTGGTGAGGGGGGTGGGATCGGTGGTGGTGAGGGGGGGTGGCTGCGGTGGTGGTGGTGGTGAGGGGGGTGGGATCGGTGGTGGTGAGGGGGTGGGATCAGTGGTGGTGGTGGTGAGGGGGGTGGGATCGGTGGTGGTGAGGGGGGTGGGATCGGTGGTGGTGGGGGTGAGGGGGGTGGGATCGGTGGTGGTGAGGGGGGTGGGATCGGTGGTGGTGGTGGTGAGGGGGTGGGATCGGTGGTGGTGGGGGTGAGGGGGGTGGGATCGGTGGTGGTGAGGGGGGTGGGATCGGTGGTGGTGGTGGTGAGGGGGGTGGGATCGGTGGTGGTGAGGGGGGTGGGATCGGTGGTGGTGGGGGTGAGGGGGGTGGGATCGGTGGTGGTGAGGGGGGTGGGATCGGTGGTGGTGGTGGTGGGGGGTGGGATCGGTGGTGGTGAGGAGGGTGGGATCGGTGGTGGTGGTGGTGAGGGGGGTGGGATCGGTGGTGGTGAGGGGGGTAGGATCGGTGGCTGCGGTGGTGGTGATGAGGGGGGTGGGATCGGTGGTGGTGAGGGGGGTGGGATCGGTGGTGTTGAGGGGGGTGGTTGCGGTGGTGAGGGGGGTGGGATCGGTGGTGGTGAGGGGGGGTGGCTGCGGTGGTGGTGGTGGTGAGGGGGGTGGGATCGGTGGTGGTGAGGGGGTGGGATCAGTGGTGGTGGTGGTGAGGGGGGTGGGATCGGTGGTGGTGAGGGGGGTGGGATCGGTGGTGGTGGGGGTGAGGGGGGTGGGATCGGTGGTGGTGGTGGTGAGGGGGTGGGATCGGTGGTAGTGGGGGTGAGGGGGGTGGGATCGGTGGTGGTGAGGGGGGTGGGATCGGTGGTGGTGGTGGTGAGGGGGGTGGGATCGGTGGTGGTGAGGGGGGTGGGATCGGTGGTGGTGGGGGTGAGGGGGGTGGGATCGGTGGTGGTGGGGGTGAGGGGGGTGGGATCGGTGGTGGTGAGGGGGGTGGGATCGGTGGTGGTGGTGGTGAGGGGGTGGGATCGGTGGTGGTGGGGGTGAGGGGGGTGGGATCGGTGGTGGTGAGGGGGGTGGGATCGGTGGTGGTGGGGGTGAGGGGGGTGGGATCGGTGGTGGTGAGGGGGGTGGCTGCGGTGGTGAGGGGGTGGGATCGGTGGTGGTGGTGGTGAGGGGGGTGGCTGCGGTGGTGGTGGTGAGGGGGGTGGGATTGGTGGTGGTGAGGGGGTGGGATCAGTGGTGGTGGTGGTGAGATCGGTGGTGGTGAGGGGGTGGGATCAGTGGTGGTGGTGGTGAGGGGGGTGGGATCGGTGGTGGTGAGGGGGGTGGGATCGGTGGTGGTGGGGGTGAGGGGGGTGGGATCGGTGGTGGTGAGGGGGGTGGGATCGGTGGTGGTGAGGGGGGTGGGATCGGTGGTGGTGGGGGTGAGGGGGGTGGGATCGGTGGTGGTGAGGGGGGTGGGATCGGTTGTTGGTGAGGGGGGTGGGATCGGTGGTGAGGGGGGTGGGATCGGCGGTGGTGGGGGTGAGGGGGGTGGGATCGGTGGTGGTGAGGGGGGTGGGATCGGTGGTGGTGGGGGTGAGGGGGGTGGGATCGGTGGTGGTGAGGGGGGTGGGATCGGTGGTGGTGGGGGTGAGGGGGGTGGGATCGGTGGTGGTGAGGGGGGTGGGATCGGTGGTGGTGAGGGGGGTGGGATCGGTGGTGAGGGGGGTGGGATCGGTGGTGGTGGGGGTGAGGGGGGTGGGATCGGTGGTGGTGAGGGGGGTGGGATCGGTGGTGGTGGGGGTGAGGGGGGTGGGATCGGTGGTGGTGAGGGGGGTGGGATCGGTGGTGGTGAGGGGGGTGGGATCAGTGGTGGTGGTGGTGAGGGGGGTGGGATCGGTGGTGGTGAGGGGGGTGGCTGCGGTGGTGGTGGTGAGGGGGGGTGGCTGGGAGGGGGGCAGTATAGAGCAGTATAGGGGGACAGTATGGGGGAGCAGCATGATGGGAGGGGGACAATGGAGGACAGTATGGGGGGAGGGGGGCAGTATGGGGCGGGGGGAGCAGAGTGACAGTCGGTTGGACACCTGGAACGCTATACTTGCAGGCAGTGTATTTCCTGACACTCTGCTGTGGCAGAGATTGTGTTTGTACTGTGCTCTACTTGAGCGTCCTCGGGGCAGGGAGCATTTCTCCTACCTGACCCAGTGGCAGCTGGCAGGAACAGCTGTGAGACAACAAGAAGCGGGAGTTGAAGCCAACCGGAGTCGGGGGGCGGAGCTGGGAGGCGGTCCTAGGAACAGATGACTAATTGTGAATACAGCTAGCGCCAGGCTGGATAGGAGGTCCGGTGGGGAGGCATATGGTAGAAATGATCCCGCCCCTGCAGCCACTGAAAGCCCTGCAGGAGCCAGGAGGAGATCGGTTCTCCTATATGTCGCCCCTCCTGCCCGCCTATACCCCCTCGTGTTAGCTGTATCCACAGTGTGAAGAAGTGACAAGCAGGTATGCGTACCTAGGACCGCCCCCCAGCTCCGCCCACAACTCCGGCTAAGGCAAGCTATCTATGTACAAACTTGACAGAGGACCTGTGCGGGCTCCCTGCAGGCTGCTATAATTACGCCTCTGTCATACACAAGGAGGGGAGGAGGGAGAAGAGGACTTTGACGCTCCTCCCCTCTGTCTCAGATCACGGAGCACCGTCCCGCTCTTCTGTGCACCCGGCCACCCCCCGCCGCCCGGGATTGGTCCTGGGCACCGCAGCAGCTGGCCACAGTCCAAAGCGGCCCCAGGGCAGGCAGCCTACCGGGAAATTTCCCGCTATCCCGGTACGCCAGTCCGGCCCTGGACTGAACACCGCAGTATCGTTCAAACCCTTCTTATAGACGCTCCACTTATCAATGTCTCCTATTATCCTATTTCCATTGACAATATGTTGTTTTTTTTTCTTCTTCTTTTTGTTGTGTCATTTATTATTTTCATTTTCTATTATTATTTTATATTTCTGTTGTTTTCTCTATATATTCTCTTTACTTGATATAACCATTTTATATCTCTAATATGAATTGGTAAATGTATAATGGTATATTTAAAATATTGTGATCTTTATATGCTAAGCCTGTTTGTAATTGGCACATTCGTTCTCCATTATTGGCCCACTCTCCTTGTCATAGGCAGCCTTCTACTTCTTCTTTTTGTGGATCCGGTTGCAAAGCAGGAGAGGGACATTCCCCTTTGTCCCTTGTCTCCTTCTGATCCCCTCCTGGGATTGGATCTGTGCAGCACAGCCACAGCGGACTTCCGGTTGCGTTCCGCCGTCGTTTGCGCATGCGCACTGTTTACGCACCCGCACCAAAAGTGACCTCAGACGTTGTTCCGGCTGGTCACTTCCGTTGGGACCAGCCTTCTTAAAGCCGCACGCGGCGAGGACGCCGTTATCGGCTCTCCATCGTCGCTGTGTTTGGCTTTCATACCCTGATTGGCATAGGTAACAAGGACCTCTTTACATTCATCTCTACCATATTTTAAACAGCTGTTCTTTGCATTATTTTGGCCATGAGTGATATTGCCGTGAAGAAGGAGTGCGGCTGCCCTCCCCCAGGCAGCACGCACGCTCGAAAACGCGTTGCACACAGATGACGTCATCCATATCCGACTATCAACCAAGCCTCGCTTTCAGCTACCATACCGAGCCTGCTTCCTGTTTACAGCTCCGCCGTACTTGCCGGCTACGGCGAGGGTATCTTGGCTCCAGCGGGATGGATGTTTAGGACTGGGTGACCATTCCTCATCACTTACCTACATCGGAACCTTGTCTATGGGCATGAACATATGCTTGCAGATGTGAGTGTATAATTTTATCTATTAAACTTACCATAAAAAGTCTACACTTAGAGGCGCTTCTGTCTTTCTTTGTGATTTTGTTGCATGCCTGTGAATTTTTCACTTGCTTGATAGATAGACAGACATATTTGGACTGTCTAAGGGGGCTTCACAAGATATGCCATTATCTTTGTAAAGATATGTTTGTTATCTCTTTTTCCTCCATCTATACCCCCCAATTGAGTTTACTTGCACTACTGTTCCTCTCTATATGCATATATATATAAAAGTATATACTGTATATATTTTTATTAAACTAAACAAAGTCCATACCTGCCCCTTTTAGGGTTAATTAATGTACTCACCTGATATTTAACATGAACATTTTTTATGAATAGTGCCCCCTTTGAGGCTCAATAATTTACCCACCTTATAATTATTATTAATATATATTTTTACATTTATATACATTTTTTTACCAATTCTATATGTATATCCATCAAACCTTTGTTTTAAAAGATAGTTATTTTACTTGTAAATTCTATCTCTTACTACCTAGCTATTGCCCAAACTTCAGAAATTTGGGCTAACATGCATAAAGGATTGTTCATTTATTGTGGAAAGTATTATCTGTGTATATATATATATTTTGTGTATAATTTTAGTTCCCCATCCATATATGCAGTGAAGCAGAGATCGCAATAGAGATGCTCACGTTATAACAGACCACAGCTGTAACATGCAATTCTAATAGTGTGAGATGTATGTGGGGTTATACACAATTATTAGTCGGAAGATGGAGGACGGAAGGGCTCCTGTTGTATCGTAACCTTACAATGGGGACACTCTTGTAATCCTATTTCCAGCAGGATGAGATAGGGTGGAGTAAAGGGAGGAGATTGCAGTATAAAGAGCTTCGTGATATGTTACCTTCCACCTCTGAAGATGTCAACAGAATGACGAAACACGCGTAAGGTGCAACGCACGCTGTGACGTCACGGGAGCATAGCGTGTAAGGTGGAACGCAAGACAGTAATCACCGCTCTCCACTCTGGGGCTCCGTCAGTGTCGCTTTTTATCGGTTTCCATCGTGTTTGAAACATGTTTTCTTATCTCAATCTGTATCGTGGAAGAAAATAAAATACTTTTAATGGTATTATACCATCTGGAGCTCTCTTTTTTTATATCCTAACCGGTGGGCTGTATGGATAAAGAGGAGTGAAAGCTGCCATTACTGAAAGCTGAGGTATTACACCCTAAAGCGGGAGTCCGGTCTTAATGAAATAAAGCATATAAGACCCATTCTCTCTGGTGAGTGAGTTTTTTTTATTGTTCTTCACGGTGGAAAACTATTGTCACCACAAGGCTAGTCTGGAAGCCGGGCACAGAGCACCTGTACTTTAAAATCCTTCATATTGCACTAAGGATACCTTTGAACCATCTACACAAAAGTCACTTTATGAACTTTTATTATGAACTTTTTTGAGTACTAATGGGGCAGTAGCACCTGACACGTCCCTTACACTTTAAATTGCATTGGATCAATTTTCATTTTGTAAACTATTTGTTTATATTGTATTTATTTGTAATATTGATGCACTGTTAGCACTTTAGTATTTATCTATTTTTCCTGTAATTATTATTGTAAGCACTAATATATTATCATAAAGCAAGTGCTATAGATAGCCCCTACACTTGTGGCTGTACACAACCATAAAATTCTTTACTAGTCATTACTATTTTATTCGGAGATTCAAATACATTCGAATCTCGGAATAACCAAAATTTGTCCGAATATGTTTTCCAACTGAACCAAAATGAATTGCACATGTCTATTCACTGTTATAGATCTCTCCCTAGGCTTTTGTTCCTACAGGAAGGAAAGAATCAGGGACCTTCCCTCCTGAGAGGGTTTTCCTGAAGATCCTGGCTTATGTAGGCGAAGAGTGTCAGGCCTTGACAAAACAATTTGTTGTGAGTGACTGGGTGAGTCAGAAGTATACAAAGGAACCTGTTTTTCCTGCGTTGGAGCATACAGACTAAAATACAGTACCACCTAAACCTCAAATGCCAAACAGCTCTGTAAGCATCTAGCCCACATGGTCCGTGTTCAGAAGGTACAAAGATGAGACATTAAGAAGAGATTAAAGCCTAGTCTGGTGTTTGAGATCTTTCATGTTTAGGAGATATCCTGATCTGCACCTCACCTTGCTTACCATATTCAAATCTGCAATAAACAAGTTCCTGTTTTAAACCCACTAAGGTGACTAGTCTCATCCTTTTTACACCCTGAAAAAAGAACCATGCCTGATAGTGATTGTGCCTGGGTCCTTATGCCATGAAAGACTGCTTAGGATAGTCGCAATGTAGCTGTTGGTCACCTGGAAGTCAATACTCATTGAAGATAAGTACCAATAATGCTACGGATAGTGTGGGGGAAAGGAAAGTATGTTTCTTTAGATTTTGCTGTTTGAAGGCTCCATGGGTAGATTTCCTTTCCTGATAACAATATTTTGACCTATATCGGAAGTGAAGGAAAATCACCAATGGGAATGCTGACAGCAATGAAAAAAGAAAGAAAGAAAAGAAAAAGAAGCCAAACAATATGTAATCATAGCAGTGAAGCTTCATATACACTCTATTGTCAAAAGTATTGAGATGCCTGCCTTTACACGCACATGAACTTTAACCACTTCCCGCCCTCCCTATAGGCTATTGATGGCGGGGAAGTGGTTGCATTAACCTGACCGGACATCATATGACGGTGGCAGGATAATGTGCTCTGCGCGCCCCCTGGCTAGCACAGATCTGTCAGTTTGGAAAGTCACATGTTCTCAGGTGTGATTCATTGAGTTTTAGGGAGTCTCTCCACTGTATCCAATAAGGTAGCAATAGCACACCAGGGTTTATGACTGTCCCAATGCATCCTGGGATTGAAAATAAATCAGAGGGGACATGTGACAGGGTGTCTTTTGGCGGGAGCAAAGTCCCAGGAGGAGGTGGACGGCTGTCTCTCATCCTCCAGAGTGAGGAAGGTGGTCCAGGCGGTCGGCCTAGGGACCAGGAGTGGAGCTGGGCTGCAGAGGATCCAGTGTGCTGACCAGTGGAGCTGTTGGGCAGAGGACTTTGGGAAAAACAGTATCGTGAGTACTGAGGGATCTGCCTAAGCATCTGCCTATGAGAAGGGACCACTCCAGAGAAGTCAGGGGATCAAGGAGCCAGCTCACTTAGAGTGTTACAGTAAAAGGGGTGCCAAGTAGTAAAACCCTGAAGATAGGGATAAAGAGGGCACCAGGAAGGACCCTGAAGTTGTTCAGCAGTACAGTCTACCTCAGAGTACAGCTTGCCTCAGGATAGAATTTACCTCAGGAAGCTTAAGCAAAACCTTTCACAGCCAAGGGCAAAGTGAAGCAGCGGCCTAGCCATGACTTGCTGAATTCAGCATTACTCAGCGTTAACCAGCATTTATTCAAGTCGTCCCTGCCTATTGTGCATAGTTCTACTCAGTCGGAGTATCCCATTCATCCCTTCTCCTATCCAAGTTCCAAATAAAACATAAAAACCAAAGATACTGGACTGATTCTTGTCTGAGGTAAAACACTTGGGAAAATGTTAGAATGGTCTATTGTTGCTTATGGTAACCCAGGGGAATCCATAACCAGCAGCTCCCTTGGGAATAGTGCTACATTTTTTATTATTTTGGGCCAGTTTTCTTTACATAAAAAAAAAAAAAAAATCAGGCAATATCCATTAACATTTACCACCAAATGAAATCCCAATCTGTCCTGAAAAAAAACAAGGTATAATTCACCTGGATGCACTATATATATATATATATAATAATATATATAAGATATATAAGGTTAAACTAATACATGTCAAAGTTGCAAAATTGGGCTTAAGAGTTAAAGGGATTGTAAAGTCAGAAGGTTTTTTTCATCTTAATGCATTCTATGGATTAAGATAAGAAAACCTTCTGTGTGCAGCAGCCCCCCTCAGCCCCCCTAATACTTACCAGTGTCAGTCAGTGAGGTTGCGGGAGTGTCTAAGCTGCCTGGGTCTCCCCTCCTCATTGGCTGACACAGCAGCATGGCACAATTGGCTCCCTCTGCTGTCTATCAAAATCATTCAGCCAATTAAGAGAGAGAGAGAGAGCAGGGTCGGGTCAGGGCTCCATGTCTGAATAGACACAGGGAGCTTAGACTCAGCTCGGGTGCCCCCAGAGCAAGCTGCTTGCTGTGGGGACACTCAACAGGAGGAAGGAGCCAGAAGCACCAAAGAAAGACCTGGGAAGAGGAGGATTCGGGCTGCTCTGTGCAAAACCAACTGCATAGAGCAGGTAAGTATATGTTTGTTATTTTTTTTTTTTTTTTTAAACGAGACTTTACAATCACTTTAAGGTTTGTTTTTTACAGTGGTCATGAAGCAAACCAATGAATCTCTGTCAGTGCTGGTATCTAATTGCACAGCAGCTATAACCAATGTTTACTAATGCATTTTGCAGGTTTAGCTATAAACAAGCAAGACCCGTAAGGCTAAGTTCACACCTGTGTGGGTGGGGAACACATGTGAAATCTTGCATGTATCCTATCCTGCAAAGAATCACACTGCGCTTTATCAGTTATTTATTAATGGCACTCTCACACAGCACTGCATTCTCACCCACACCAAATCGCATGGTGCCACAGCATTTTATAGCAGGTATATGGAAAATGGAGTGTGCTTTTACTTTTAATGTACTTTAGCATAAATGGGATTTCATGGTCATCCATACTGTGCTTTTTCATAGAATCTCCTTTAAAAACTCGTATACACGAAGTTTAATTTGGATATTATCATTTGTAAAAGTTCCCTAACCTCATACCCTTCCACCCCACAGCTCCCAAATGCTCCAAAATGATGGTGCATATCCTTGTACCTTTACTACCCAAAAAGGCGATGCAGGGAGTTAAAGGGTTAGCCTAGAGCAGTGATGGCAAACCTTGGCACCCCAGTTGTTTTGGAACTACATTTTCCATGATGCTCAACTACACTGCAGAGTGCAGGAGCATCATGGGAAATGTATTTACAAAACATCTGGGGTGCCAAGGTTTGCCATCACTGGCCTAAAGCAATTTTACATTGGGGCATGAGGGCTCATTGAGTGGTTTGAATGATGTATAAAGGACGTGATTACACTGCAAGACATTTTCCAGTTCGCTAAGTTTTATATAAGTATAGGTACATTTTAAGACCTAAATATATACTACAGCCTTCTCCACTATTGAAATGCTTTAATGATGTACTGTCTAAGCCTTTCATTAATTGTAATATTACATTTATTGTGGATTTTTGTCAACCACTTATTAAAACATGTCCTACCATAATCACATTACCATAAACACATTAAGAAGTACTTATAAACATTTCTTAGACATGCCACATTTTACTATAAACCATTTATAATATGCAGCCATTTCCCAGATATTCACAACAGACTACAGCAATAATTTATAATTGCTTCTATACCGTTTAAACAGGAAGTTTTTGACTGGCTTAGGAAATTAATGGATCTCCTAAGGAGCTTTGATATGCTGTAAGTTGTAGAAGAAAAAGGAGAAAAGATTAATTACTATACTTCACTGTCACATCCTGTAAGTCTGTACATTAAATTAAGAAGGGCATGACAGCATCCAGGTGGTAAAAATGTCTTCCCACACAGTAATTATCCACATTTTACAGTATGGAACAATTAATTCTGTTATTGTGCAGTGTTTCGAAATAATGGAAACATCAGTAAAGTTAAAATATTGACTTATTTCAGTGCATACATTTTACCTTTGTTATTTTTTTAATGCTAAATGGGAAAGGTGATTATGGCTATCGAGATGTAGAGTGCTTGAGGCGTTCAAGGATGTGAAAATAAAATATATTATTGTAAATATTTTATAACTTTTCAAAATTTTGTTTCAGGATGAAAAGTTCTGCAATATAATAGGCATTAAAATTGAACCGCATGTGATTTGTGTTTCCAACTGTCTAAAATATTGGTCTTGTTGCGATAAGAGGCAGACTTGTTCACAAGAAGTGGGGGAGTGTTCGCAAGAAATACGTTTTAGAATGAGATTTTGTGGTGAAAAATAGGGAAAACGTATGCAAGTAGCAGCATAGCTTAGACTTGCAACCCCTGACACAGTAACAATTTCCAAGGGCAGGAGACAGAAGCTATGACTAGAGAACTCCTGCAAGTCAGAACACAAAGATCCAGGCCTGTTAGGTCTCCTACAAGCCAGCCCAGCAGTACAAAAATAAGCTTGTTTCTAAAATGTTCATAAAAACAGAAGTTCCACTTGCATACATTTGCATATTTAGGCGTGGAAACCATACAGTCACATCAGGTTAAAGTGGGCTACTTTTTATGGGACCAGTAATACCAAGACATGCACAGTAATGATGTTAATTTTGCTGCCTCTCAAGACTGAATGCTGATTTGAACGGATCTACCTTGTCTGGCTATGGGCTGGGAAGGCAGAGAGTTCACAGTGTCTGTGCCCCCTGGAGGTGGTCATCCCAGGGGTGTCCCTAATAACACTTGGGTGTAGGACCTCACTGTGTGAACAGGCACATGGTCATAGCACTAAAATATTTTCCTGCACTGCGCCTCTTGGGCAGGCCTTTTTGGCTAAGTTCTGGGCAATTTTTGCTACCAGGCCTCAGGGCCTAGCCAGCGCACAATGCACAGCCATTATTTGTTTATTTACTTATTTATTTTCTCTTCACGCTTGTCACTTTTCACTTTTGTGTGTTTTTTTTTCAATGAATGGAGGGTGTGAGATCTCAGGCTTCTCCTGAAGTCTAGGGGAGGATGTAAAAATATATATGATAAATATCACACAATGATGATATACTGTATATAATATATCCCCTGCGCACAAGTGAATAAACAATAAACAATTAGTCCTGTTACAGACCTATCGCAGCCACTTAAAAAATAAAACTATGTAGAAAATACCAGAGTATAAAAATCTCATAAAGACATTATAAAACAGTATTAGTAGCACAGATAGTTCGTAGCGTGTGAAACACACTCAAAAGACTTCACCCGGTGCATAAAAAGTGCACACACGCAAACGTGAACACACAAAAACTGCACAGCGTGTGCGAAAATGGTCTGGCCTCCGAAGAGGTTGGACCTATACCTTGATCCCCCAGGGGCGCAAGACTGCTGACAGGGACTGAGGTACTTCCTATGGTTTGCCTGGCCGAAACCTGGCAAACCCCGTTCTCCAGGGGGACTGCCGAAACAGCCCACCCCAAGTACTGGGTGGGGCTCCCCCGAAGGGAGACCCCATGAGAGAGGGCGAACTAAGCCAAAAGGCCATGTCCACCCCCTCCCAAGACTTTCAAGGTAGGCCCAGAGACCCACACCGTACTCGTCGTGCAAGAAAAGAAGAGTGAAAGTGAAGTGACACACCACAAAGAAAAATACACACAAACAAAAAGGTGGGGAAGGGGAAGTGGAGAGGTGAATTAGTGCCTTTGTGAAAATACAAAGGCGGGGCTTCCGGCCGGAATAAAAGTTCCTCTGGTCGAAGCCAAAAGGCCTTGCCCAAGAGGCAGGTGCTTAAAAAAGTGTGTAGGTGCAGTGACCATGGTGCCGAAAAACTCAAGGCGAGCTGCCCCTCATCAGTGAGAATTAAGGCACCCCTGGGCTGCCACCCCAGGGGCACATACACTACGGGCTTTTTCTACCCCGGCCCAAAGGCCAGACCCAGTGTAGCCCTATCCCATCAGGAGGCATCAGAACATTGGACAGCTTAGGGTGAGCCTGCCTTCAACTGGGGACAAGCCTTTTGCAAGGCCAGATTCAACCCAGGAGGAAAGGCCCTCCCACCGCCATCCGCCATTCCTTACCAATCACATCCAAGAGCAGTACTAACCAGTCGGACAAGCTGGTTTTCTCGCTCCCTTCAAACTGATGGGGGCGGACCCATTCAAATCAGAAGGCAATGGACCCCTCCGGCTTTCTCTGATGTGGCTTACTTCCCAGTCCCCCGGTAGTTCCGGAGCGCCCTGGTTCATTTCGGGCCCCCACCGATACTAACCATCGGGTTCCATACCAACTGATAAGAACAGATACTACACAAGCGATAGTTCAAATAGATGCTCCACATATGGTAACAATTATAAAAGTCTTTCTAAATATCATAAAAAACGTCCATCTCCATGCAGAGTCTCTTAACAATCCTCTCCACCAATTGGGATCACCAGTGTTTTTATGGGGTCACCAAACCACAAATCCTCCACCTTTGTGACGTAAATAGGGGGATGGCAACTCACCAGACGGCGTGGCCCACCTATTCTCATAGGATAGGCAAACAGGCAAAGAACACAAATCTCCTCCCTGGATTGGCTACAGCCGCTGAGTGTGTCTTTCCTTAAAGCGTGTCAAAGCGTCCCTTATCCTCAAAGTGGAGCTCCCATCAACCAAATTAGGAAGACAAAGAAAGGGAAACTGCACTGTCTTACAGAGCAGCCAGATGGAAGACAGTGCAGTTTCCCTTTCTTTGTAAATATTTTATTATCTTTTTATGTGACAACACTGAACAAATGACACAATGTAAAGTAGTGAGTGTACAGCTTGTATAACAGTGTAAATTTCATCTCAAAACAACTCAACTCAAAGCCAATAATGTCTAAACTGCTGGCAACAAAAGGGAGTGCACCCCTAAGTAAAAATGTTCAAAATGCGCCAAAGGGTCAATATTTTGTGTGGCCACCATTATTTTCCAGCACTGCGTTAAACCTCTTGGGCATGCAGTTCACCAGAGCTTCACAGGTTGCAACTGGAGTCCTCTTCCATTCCTCCATGACGGCATCACAGAGCTGGTGGATTTTAGAGACCTTGCACTCCTCCACCTTCCGTTTGAGGTTGCACCACAGATGCTCAATAGGGTTTAGGTCTGGGGACATGTTTGGCCAGTTCATCACCTTTACCCTCAGCTTCTTTAACAAGGCAGTGGTCATCCTTGGACGTGTGTTTGGGGTCGTTATCATGTTGGAATACTGCCCTGTAGCCCAGTCTCTATCTTATGCAACATCTTTAGAAGAGGCTTCCTTCTGGGATGACAGCCATGCAGACCAATTTGATGCAGTGTGTGGCATATGATCTGAGCAATGACAGGCTGACCCCCCCCCCCCACCCCTTCAACCTCTGCAGCAATGCTGGCAGCGCTCATACGTCTATTTCCCTGGATATGACGCTGAGCACGTGCACTCAACATCTTTGGTCGACCATGACGAGGCCTGTTCTGAGTGGAACCTGCCCTGTTAAACCACTGTATGGTCTTGGCCACTATGCTGAAGCTCAGTTTCAGGGTCTTGGCAATCTTCTTATAGCCTAGGCCAGTGATGGCGAACCTTGGCACCCCAGATGTTTTGGAACTACATTTCCCATGATGCTCATGCACTCTGCAGTGTAGTTTAGCTTTATGGGAAATGTAGTTCCAAAACATCTGGGGTGCCAAGGTTCGCCATCACTGGCCTAGGCCATCTTTATGTAGAGCAACAATTTTTTTTTTTTAGATCCCCAGAGAGTTCCTTGCCATGAGCTGCCATGTTGAACATCCAGTAACCAGTATGAGAGCGATAACACCAAATTTAACACACCTGCTCCCCATTCATACCTGAGACTAGTCACATGACACCGGAGAAGGAAAATGGCTAATTTTGACAAAAATGCTGGAAGCTGCACCAGATTCTGCACTCCAGTTTTAGTAAATCAACCCCATAATGTCATATGAACCAGCAGCAGAGCCGGACAGAAAATGCCATGAGAACCAGCAATAGAGCAGGAAACAGCATGCCACAAGAACCAGCAGCAGAGCTAGATACATCATGCCATGAGGATGAGCAGCAGCAAAGCAAGCTGTAGCAAATCAATTAAAACCAGCTTCAATATTTCTACTAGAACTAGAACCAACCATGTCATAAAAACCACCATCACGGACTCTGAACCAAACCAAAGCCACAAGACACAATCCCAATCATATATACCAGTAGCAGAATGTTCTGTCATGAGGGTGACATAACTTTCACTTATTCCTACTAAAGCAAACAACTCCCTATACTGGGTCTCATGGCTGACAGTTCAAAAGGAATGGAAGACAGACACATATGGTAACTATAAAACACTAACACTGGTTAAAAAAAATTTAGAGGAGTGTCAAGAAAAAGCTCTCAAAGCAAAGCAAAACTGGTAGATTTGAGTTGCCATTACTGTATTAGTCCATATAGCTGTCATTTTATCTCTTTCATTAATTTGACCTTATTTCCCGGTAAAGTTTCTTTAGGTCTTATTGGTCTTTTTTCTGGTGGCAGTCCTCCAACATCTGTGTTCACAGATTTGAAGGTACTTTTAAAACCCTTCATCAACCGCGCAGCTTTTGGTGTTGTGGTTCATGTTCATTACAGCAATCAGTGCAGTGTTTTCCAGAAGGGGTGAGAGTTTTCTGATCTGTTTTACCTAGTTGGCAAATCTTCATACAATTTTGGAAGTGCAATAAACATTTTTTTTTTTAATCCTTAGAAGTTATTATTGTCAGTAATGAACTCTAGTAAACATGTTTGTAGGTGGGGTCTGACTGCACCCGTGCACGTGGGGTGACACCTCACCCGAAGACATGCTCACCAATGCCTGGCACCAGATGGGGGCTGCAATCATGTAAGGAATTAAACATTAAGGCAGTCCCTGACTTAGAGATAAGCCACTTGCCTGTAGCACTAGTATACATAGTTCCTCCTTAAGATGTTTTGTCCCAAGTAACTACAGACTTGACGAGATGTATGTGTTGCATTTGGAGGGACGTGCAGAACCATTGCCAACTCCACCAGTCCAGCATACTTACATTACCTCACTCCCAGTAATGGAATGGAGACCATAGTGGGGCCCCATGCCTGCTCGTTAACCCTTTTCTTCCCATCCCTAGTGATCAGGCCTTGAATCTCCATAACGCTAGTCTGCTCCCAGTGACCGGAGGAGAGGGACTGCTAGGGAGGGAGTCAGAGCACTGACCCCCTTGCAACTAGAGGACCTGTCATCTAACCAGGTACTACGCCAACTAATGGTTGCCGTAGGTATTCTCCCGTGCGGTTCCCCATGACAACTACCTCCTCTTCTTTGCGTTGCGAGTTGACCAATTGTGGTGGTGTTATGCATACCTCGTAGTACTTCTACAGACTCAGGTTCTTTAGGAATACACCAAGACCCAACATGCACCCCTTGAATACATTCAGACCATACTCCATTCAGGTGAAACAACTTTACTGAAAGTTCAGTAGAACATGTATAACATGCATACATGTTCCCAACCTAGCTACACCTAATTGAGGCTGCCTAAGGTTACCTGAACAGGTGAAGTCATTTTGGGAATAGTCTGTTTTTGGAAAAGTTTGTGTGGAGAAATTCTATGTCCTTGTGATGTCCTGGTACCTCCCGTGATAGACCGCAGATTCAAGAAACCTCTGTCAGATGTCCCGTCTTCTCTTTGGTCCCGGCTCCCCCCAGAATCCAGACCTCATCCTCTTTGTACAGCATGTGAAGGGGGCTGCACCCCAGCAAAAAGCCTGCAACACGGGGGGCGTGGCCGGATGTGAGCGAGGGTAGACGTGCCTGACCGGAGCTCTCTGGTGATCCTGTTTTCATACTCCGTTTTCGGTGTGCGGTGGGGCTGCCTTCACAACTTACCTTGTGGGGAGACTCCAGGCGTTCCGGTGATTCCAGCGATGTCATCCCCGACCCCCAAACCGGCTCAGCAGCCGCCCCAGGACCAGCAGCAGACTCGCTCCACTAAAGGCCAGGGCCCGGGCTCCACCTCCGCCATTTTGGCGCCGACGTCTTCACAGCGCAGTGGCAGGGTGAGAGCAGGCATGGAGACTCAGCGGCCTGTGGATTCCCAGCTTGCCGGAGCTTCTCAAGGCCCTGATCCGGCTTCGGCTGCTGACCAGCGGGCGATTACTACCCCGATCCTGGAGGCCATCGATGGATGCAAGGTGGCGCTGATGGTCCGCATAGATTATCTGGCGTCGGAGTGCACGCTCATCCGCCATGATTTAGACAAATTCCGAGGAAGGCTCACTGCTGCGGAGGACCGTATATCTGAGGTGGAGGACTGTTCACATTCCCACAGCGCTCAACTGACAGAACTGCAGGGCATTGTAAAATCACTGCAACACCGTGCTGACGATGCAGAGGACCGGCAGCGACGGAATAATGTAAGAGTGGTGGGGCTCCCTGAGGGGATGGAGGGAAATAGACCGTCTCCATTTGCGGAGCAGTTCTTCAAGCAACTCCTTTCCCTGGAAAATTTACCCCCCACCTATGTGGTGGAAAGGGCACATAGGGTACCAGCCGGGGCTAGACCTCCTGGAGCCCCCCCTCGCCCGTTCCTGGTGAAATTTCTGAATTATAGGGACAGGGATATGCTTTTATCCGAAGCACGGAAGCACCCTGAGCTGCACTATGAGAATTCACGTGTGATGTTATTCCCTGACTTTTCTGCTGAGACACAATGCCGTCGGCGCTCCTTTACTGATGTCAGGAAGCGCCTGCGCGCTAAAGAGATCATTTACAGTGTGTAGTATCCCAGTAGGCTCCGGGTGCAACACAAGGGCTCTGTGAAATTCTTTGACACCCCGCAGGAAGCTTCTGAGTGGCTGGATGGTCTGCGGTGAGTCTTTATCGCTGGTGGTTTTGCTCATGGTTCTCTTTCTCCTGGATGTGGTCTTGGTCTACTCTCCTGTGGTTTGCTGCTCCTACTCTCAAGGCCGTCTTCACTATTCTTCTGACTGGTTCTTCCTTCTGGATGGCTGACGTTTGAGGATTAAACCGTGGTGACGGAAGTTGGGGTATCCTGTTGTGACCCATTTTGTGGCTGGTCACTGGGGGACGGGGGGTGTCTTTTTGCCGTTCCTGCACACCTGATGCTCCGGTTTCTCCAGAGTATCCATCGGAAAACAGTTATGACATCTTCTCTACCAGACTGTTGTTCACACTGGTGGACCGTCACACGTTTCAGTTTTTTGGACAGTTTGGGGTTCAAGCCGCATACCAGACTATTTTTTTGGACGCCTTCTTTTTTTTTTACCTTTTTCTTTGTTTGTTGAGTTAGTTTTTGGTATAATGGCAAGGGGTCTCTTGCACCAGCACCTGACTTTTTTTTACCCCTGGGTACTTAGAGGTCATTGTTTTTGGGTCCCAGTTATTTTTTATTTTGTCTCCGGCCTCCGCCTGGTTTCTGCACCAATTTTTCAGAATTCTCTCATGGAATGTGAGAGGCTTGAATAATAAGTTTAAGCGGGCCAGTGTCTTTCAGTATTTAAAGGTTATTAAGCCACATATCATCCTCCTGCAGGAGACTCATCTGGATGGTAACATGATTCTTGCTCTTCGGAGGCCGTGGATACAGAGGGCATTTCATGCCACCTACATATGCGAGAGGAGTCTCCATTCTCGTTAGTAAATCCATTCCTTGCACAATCCAACGGGTGATCTCTGATCCGGGGGGCAGATATGTGGCTGTGCTTCTAGATATTTACTCTGTTACCATGCTGATAGTTGCTGTTTATGTGCCTCCTCCATTTGGGATACAATTACTGTATGATTTGACTGATAAACTGGCTGAGTATATGCATTTTCCACTGTTGTTCATGGGTGACTTTAATGCCATCCTTGATGCTGCCTTGGAATCCTTCCAACCCCAATCGACCGGCCTCTGTGGATTTGCTCACTTGGGCCTCCGCGGTGGGCGTGACTGAACTTTGGAGATGGAAGCATCCGTTGTTAAGGGAATACTCACACCTGTCTGCCACTCACCACTCGTCTGCTCGGATTGATCTGGCGTTTGGCAATGCACGCATGCAATCCCTCTTGACTGCCTCGGAGTACAGGGCAGGGGGGGTGTCTGATCACAACCCGCTACTCTTGACAGTGAACCTCCAGTTGGGGGCTGGAGTGTGGGGTTGGCGTCTGGCTGCTGGCTGGCTCCAACAGGATCAGGTCGCCTCACACCTTGGAAAGTCGATCCAGTCATATTGGGAAGAGAACGTGGACTCGGCGGATCACAGAGTGGTTTGGGAGGCAATTAAGGCTGTGACGAGGGGAGAGTGTATTTCGGCCATAAAAACTGCTAGAAAGGATCACAACAATGAGGTTAAGATGTTGCAGGAGGGGAAGAGGAGGCGGGCGGGGAAGTACGCAAATTCGCCGTCTGATTCCAGCTATGCTGCGTTGCTGGAGGCGAAACGCCTTCTCTCTCTGCACGTCTTTGATCTCGCTCATACTGAGGCTAAAAACTTTTGGGCATCTGTGTTTGCACAAGGCGACAAGAATGGTAACTTTTTGGCAATGTTGGTGGCTGACCAACAGCCCCCAGTTAATATCCCACTTATTAGGAGCGCTGGGGGAGTGGTTAAGATGGACCCTCGTGACGTCTTAGAGACATTTTCTGACTATTTTGAGACCCTGTATGCTCCTCTGCCGGGTGGCGACTCAGTGGCGGCGGATGCCCTGCTGGGGAGTGTTACCCTCCCGTCCCTGTCAGATGAGGATAGCGCCCTCTTGGACGCACCGATAACGGCTCTGGAGGTGGAGAGAGCCATTGCGGCGTTTCCGCCACATAAAGCCCCTGGTCCTGACGGTTTCCCCGCAGACTTTTATAAACAATATTCGGAACATTTGGCGCCCAGAATCAGTTCTTTGTTGCAGCACTGTTTAGAGGCAGGGGAGCTTCCTCCCTCCATGTTGGATGCCTATATGGTGCTGTTGCAGAAACCTGGTAAGGACCCCCTGGATTGCTCCTCTTACCGCCCTATCGCCCTTTTGAATATGGATCTTAAAATCCTGACAAAGGTCCTAGCCATTAGATTGGCTGGGGTCATTCATTCATTGATAGACCCGGATCAAACGGGCTTTATGCCGGGTAAGTCAGTTGATACTAACGTTAGGAGGTTGTTCACCAATCTTCAAATCCCTGGGGAGGCGTCGGGCCAGCGGGTGGTGGTCTCCATAGATATTGAGAAGGCCTTTGATTCGGTCAATTGGGCCTTTATGCTCAAGACGCTGGATCTCATGGGGTTTGGCCCTAATTTCAAGACCTGGATCCGGCTCCTCTACAGGGCCCTAGGACAGCTATACGTTTGGGCTACCTCACTTCCCCGTACTTCCGGGTGGGACGGGGGACGAGACAAGGTTGTCCTCTTTTCCCGTTCCTGTTTGCCCTCACGCTTGAGCCTATAGCGATAGCGCTGCGCAGCTCCTCCGCCGTAGGGTCGAACAAAGTCGGTTCCATTAAAGAATGCCTGGCGCTATATGCCGATGATATGTTGTTGCTCCTTGAGGACCCTGGTCCCTCCTTGAGGGCGGCCCTGTCTATCTTAGACAACTTTGGCAAATGCTCTGGCCTCCGGGTCAACTGGAGTAAGTCCTCAATATTGCCCCTTGATGAGGGTGCCCGACCTGCCGCGGCTGGGGACCTGCCGCTTCGATGGGTAGATAATTTCACGTATCTGGGTATTAAGGTTACTAGGCGCCCTCAGGATTATTATTCGTTAAACCTGCTACCTTTATTGTCCAAGCTCCAGCAAAATGTACTGGCATGGAAGCGACTCCCACTTTCTTTATTGGGCCGTATTAGTGTCCTAAAAATGAAATTTTTGCCTGTGGTCTTGTATTTCCTCCGCAATTCTCCATTGTGGGTACCATTGCACTTTTTCAAGAAACTGGATAGTATCATCAGTTCCTTCCTGTGGTCACTAGGGGTTCCCAGGATCGGCTTACGAGCCCTCCAGGAACCTTGGGGTAATGGTGGTCTGGCGCTCCCCGATTGGCGCAAGTATTATTTGGCAGGGCAGATGGTATTTGCGAGGCGCTGGTTGAGGGCGGATGAGGAGGATTCTGCTACGATCTTGGAGGCGGCTCACCTGGGCTCCTTCGAGACCCTCAGGTTGGCACTGTTTTGAGGTCTGGGCTCAGACCTCCCTTTGACGCTTTCCATGCGGGCGACCGTCAAAGCATGGGTCCAGTCTTTGAAATTGACGTGTCCCAGCTATGTCAGATCCTCTCCTTCCGCTCCTCTGTGGATGAACCCTAATCTTCCCCATTTTAGTTGCTTACCTGATACGATGTTATGGGCAATGCGGGGTGTAAAAAACTTAGGGGACCTAACGCCGGCGGGGACACTCCTGCCATTTGAACGACTGCGGGAAAAATTTGACTTACCCAGTGGCTTTATATTACGTTATCTCCAGCTGTGTGACGCCTTTCAGGCCCAATTTGCTACCTCTCAGGTAGAGATGTCTCCGTCGGACTTAAAATGCGTGCTGACTTGTGATACCACCAAAAAAACCCTCTCCACTGTCTATAAAGATATCTTCCGACTTACGCCCCCCAGCATAGTTAGATGTAAAGAAAAATGGATGGCTGAGGTGACGGACCTGCAGGGGGAGGATTCGGATGAGGTATGGACTGAGCCTTTCAAACACTTAGTTGCTGCCAGGGACAAGCTGATACAATTTAAATTCCTGCACAGAATTTACTATACGCCGGCCCGTCTGGCTAAAATGTACCCGACCTCGTCGGCCGAGTGTTGCAGATGCTCCGCTTCCCCGGCGGATGCATCTCATATTTTTTGGGAATGTAGTCAAATACAGCGGTTCTGGACTGAGGTGACTTCCTGTCTCACGGAGGTGTTACTTACTCCGATTCCGCGGACCCAGCGAGTTTGCCTCTTGGGTTTGGTGGAGGAGGTGGTTCCCTCGGTGCCACACAGAACGCTCCTGGTCATTCTCCTGTTTTATGCAAAAAAGGCAATCTTATTGCATTGGAAGAAGGTATCTCCACCCTCGTTGTTGTTCTGGAAGGGCTTGGTTAATGCAGTGCTACCCCTTTATAAGGCAACTTATATTTCAAGGGGGTGCCCCAAAAAATTTGAAAAGGTTTGGAGGGCATGGGTTGAATCCTCAGATACTGTGGGTTTAAGCATATGTTTGTGTGTTTGAGCTAGACACTGGCCTGCTGGATGCCTTTTCGAAATGAATGACTTTTAGAACTGTACATATAGCCTTTTGTACTGGGGTTCTGAAGTTTCTCTGGTATGATTAGCTATTGAGGCTCGCTTGTACTGTATTGATGTGATGCGCTCCCGGGGATTGGGGAGGGTGTAGTTTCACTTTAATGGGGACCAGGGGGTACTTTCCTCCGGGGGTCGGGGTTGGCCTTGATGCCACTTGGCATTGGCCTGCACCGGCCTCCAGACCTCGACTCTCCTGGCATTATTTAGAGGTGCTGGTGGATGTTTTTTGTTTTTTTTTTTGGGGGGGGGGGTTCTACGGGTGGATATGGTTGTTTTAGTGCCGGTTCACACTAGGGCGACCTGTGAGGCGACCTGGTCGCCTCACAGGTCGCCTCCCATAGGGAAGCTGCGGACCCGTTCTAATAGGAGCGACACAAGTCGCTCCGACTTAGAAAAAGGGTCCGGAGCTTCTTTGGGGCGACCCGGAGGCGACCGCCATAGACTTCAATGTTATGAAGTCCGTGGCGGCCGCTCCGAGGTCGCGGCGCGCTGCTCGCACCGCGATCTCGGAGGTCGCCCCTGCAAGTAGCGTCGCGGTAATGTGAACCGGCGCTTATTGTCTGCCTTGTTTTTTGTTTTTGTTTTTTGTAACTGTCTGTTGTTTCTTGTTCTTATGCAAAATCAATAAAAATTATTTTTCAAAAAAAGCCTGCAACACACACGCAGGGAAGGAGGTAAAATGTTAACCTCTTTCCCTTACCTGGGCATCCAAGCTAACTAAACATTCGGTAAGCCAGTGCCTACTTGTTATTCTTCAGCCATGGGGTCACAGCCAGTATCAGGCTGTGACTAGAAAGAGTTATGGGCTTTGCTAGGAAAAAAAAAAGGAAAAGCTATTTTGTAAGGCATAGTCCAACCATGCTAAAATAAAGAAATGAGAAAGCATATTACAACCTTGAAATATTTTCAAATGCTTTGTTGCCAATAATTTTATATGACACTATTCTGTGCAAAAACACATTTCAACAAAGTATATGATGCCAGCTTGAATGACAATATCAAGCAATAACATAAAGGGAAATACAACAGGGTTACTTATAAACACGTTATCTATTATCTCCACATACTTTAATTCACGTAGTAAAAAAATAAAATGCAATGTTTAACACCAGCAGTATATTGGTCAATTATTATGTGGCCACATGTAGCAACATGTACCTTATTTTCTTGAACATGCGATCAAGCTTGATTTGAAGCAATATGGCTTTGAAATCAAATCGAAAGAATGTTACACAATTAGGGTTTGATTTACCATTCCAGAGCTAGCCAAGAGCCTACTAATCTACATGGAGCTATAGTGATCCTCAAATCTTGTCATTTTGCTGCCATGAGTGCATTTTTTACTACACTGAATCTTCCAAAAAGCCATAGCATTCCCTCTGATCCAGCATACTGTTCTGTATTGGGTACAATCCCATATAAGAGCCTTTAAGTATCTGTTTATTTGTGAACCAGTGTGGAGGGTTACAATAGAGCAGGAGCTGCCATTAACCACTTCTGGACCTGAAGGATTTACCCCCTTAATGACCAGGCCATTTTTTGCGATTCGGCATTGCGTTACTTTAACGAAAAATTGCGCTGTCGTGCAATGCTGTACCCAAATTAAATCGATGGTCTCTTTTTCCCACAAATAGAGCTTTCTTTTGGTGGTATTTGATCACCTCTGCGATTTTTATTTTTTGCGCTATAAACAAAAAGAAAGCAACAATTCTGAAAAAAAAACACTATTTTTCACTTTCTGCTATATAACATTCACACACACAAAAAAAAAAAAAAAATAAATATTTTTTTTTAACATTTTAGGCCAATTTGTATTCTGCTACATATTTTTGGTAAAAAAAAAATCACAATAAGCATATTTTGATAGGTTTGCGCAAAAGTTATCGTGTTTTCTAACTACGGGAAAGATTTAGGTCATTTTTATTGTTTTTTTTGGGGTTTTTTTTACTAGTAATGGCTTCGATCTGTGATTTTTAGCGGGACTGCAACATTGCGGCAGACAGATCGGACCCTTAACTGACATTTGTGACACTTTTGGGGGAACCAGTGACATTACTACAGTAATCAGTGCTAAAAATATGCACTGTTACTGTAATAATAATATTGGCAGGGAAGGGGTTAACACTGTGGGTGATCAAGAGGTTAAATGTGAGCCTAGGGGAGTGATTTTAACTGTATGGGGGCAGGGCTTGTGAAATGATCACAGAGACCTGTGTTCAAATATCGCAGGATCACATGCATTCTATGATCATTCCAGAGAGAAGAACGGTCAGCTGTGTTTACGTTCTTCTCTCTCATCGGGGAGCGATTGCGGGTGCAGGAGGCAATCGGAGCCACCAGCCCCATGCATCGGAGTCTCTGCTGCCAAATGGGGGTGGGAGCGCGCCACCCGCAGCGCGCACTCACCCCCTAGATGCAGGCGCGCGACCAACGTAGCCCTAAGTCGGTTCTCGCAAAAGTATATCTGCGGCGGGCAGTCCGGAAGCAGTTAAGTAGTGATTTTGTGCAATTCATTCATTCAATCTAGCAGACTGATGCTGTACTGTTTTCTGTGCCATTTAATATATTCAAATCTATAGACAGAACATCTATTCTGTATAAGGCCCCTTTACCCCATGTCTCTCTAATATGAATCTTAAAGAATATTCATATAGTAATATATATATAGAGTGTGTATATATATATACTGTATATATATATATATATATATACAGCCCTCAAATTTTTCCACTCGCCTGCTTGCATTTTGCGAGTGGAAAATGATTGAGGGGGAGAGAGGAGAGGAAGAGGAAAGGCGGCCGGATAATCAGAGCGGGGATCGCTGCACTGTAACATCTTTCATTTGAATTGCTGGTCTCTCGCCTTCACACGCAGTCCCGCCTCTTGGTTCGGCTAGTTTGATAGACAGAAAACCGGTCCAATGCTGGGACGTGTAACGTCTATCATAGGAGCCGAGCCAGGAGGTGTGACTGTGTGTGAAGGTGAGTGCCCGGCAACTCAAATGAAAGATGTTAGAGCACAGAGATTCCTGCTCTCATTATCCAGCCACCTTTCCTCTTTCTCTCTCTTTCCCTGCACTGGTGAGGCTGCAATGAGGGGCACAGGTGAGACTGCATTGAGAGGCACAGGTGAAACTGCATTGAGGGGGCACAGGTGAGACTGCATTGAGGGGGCACAGGTGAGACTGAATTGAGGGGCACAGTTGAGACTGCATTGAGGGGCACAGGTGAGACTGCATTGAGGTACACAGGTGAGACTGCATTGATGGACACAGGTGAGGTTGCATTGAGGGGCACAGATGAGGTAACATTGAGGGGTACAGGTGAGACTGCATTGAGGGGCACAGGTGAGGTTGCATTGAGGGGCACAAGTGAGGTTGCATTGATGAGCATAGGTGAGGTTTCATTGACAGGCACAGGTGAGGCTGCATTGAGGGGCACACGTTAGGCCGCATTGAGGGGCACAGGTGAGGCTGCATTGATGGGCACAGGTGAGGCTGCATTGATGGGCACAGGTGAGATGACATTGATGGACACTGATCAGGCTGCATTTATGGGCAGAGGTGAGCCTGCATTGATGGGCACAGGTGAGATTGCATTAAGGGGCACAGGTGAGACTGCATTGAGGTGCACAGGTGAGACTGCATTGACGGACACAAGTGAGGTTGCATTGAGGGGCACAGGCGAGGCTGCATTGAGGGGCACAGGTGAGGTTACATTGAGGGGTACAGGTGAGACTGCATTGAGGGGCACAGGAGAGGTTGCATTGAGGGGCACAAGTGAGGTTGCATTGATGAACACATGTGAGGTTTCATTGACAGGCACAGGTGAGACTGCATTGAGGGGCACACGTTTAGCTGCATTGAGGGGCACAGGTGAGGCTGCATTGATGGGCACAGGTGAGGCTGCATTGATGGGCACAGGTGAGACGACATTGATGGACACTGATCAGACTGCATTATAGGGCATAGGTGAGGTTGCATTGAGGGGTACAGGTGAGGCTGCATTGAGGGGCACAGGTGAGGTTACATTGAGGGGTACAGGTGAGACTGCATTGAGGGGCACAAGTGAGGTTGCATTGATGAGCACAGGTGAGGTTTCATTGACAGGCACAGGTGAGGCTGCATTGAGGGGCACACGTTAGGCTGCATTGAGGGGCACAGGTGAGGCTGCATTGATGGGCACAGGTGAGACGACATTGATGGGCACTGCTCAGGCTGCATTGATGGGCACAGGTGAGGTTGCATTGATGGACACTAATGAGGCTGCTTAATGGGCACGGGTGAGGCTGCATTGATGGGCACAGATGAGGTTGCATTGATGGGCACTGGTGAGGCTGCCTTCATGAGCACTTGTGAGGGGGTATTGTTGGGCACTGATGAGGCTCCATTGATGGGCACAGGTGAGATTGCATTGATGGACACTGGTGAGGCTGCATTGAAGGGCACTAGTGAGGCCGCACTCATGGGCACTGATGAGGCTACACTGATGAGGCTACACTGATGGGCACTGATAAAGTTGTATCAATATTTATTTGTGTAACTTCTGCATTCATGCAAAAACATTTAACTGTGTCATTTTATAAAATAATTTATGAGGGCGCGTTTAGGGGTGGGGCAGTAACCCTTAAGGCCTGGCTAGTAGCTCAGGACTAGGAATTTTGAGCCCTGTATATATATATATATATATATATATATATATATATATATATACTGGAGATCAAAATTAGAGAACAATTTATGAACACTTGATTTTTTCTGAAATCATGTCATTTTCATTGCCTACCATTTGATGGAGTTTTTGTTATGGCTATACCATGCTAATATAATAGTGTTTTTTAAAATAACCAAGGCACTTCAACAAAAAACCCTTTATTTTGTAGAAAACACAACTATCAAAATTAGAGAACAGCAATGACTGTAGCATGGAGAAAGAACTAATATTTCTGAAGGTCACAACAAACAACAATTATTAGGAAGTGTGGGGGGGGGGGGGGTCTTGCAGTAAATGACTTCAGCACATCTGCGGCCACAGGACGTCACTAGTCTCTCACACTGCTCTGTTTGGTGACTGTTTGGTGACTGTAGTGTAGTGGGTTTCTTGGCCATAACTTTTTTCCCAAGGAGTTTCCAGAGGTTTTCTATTGGGTTTAGATCATGACTCTGAGCTGACCATTCCATAATTTCAATGTTTTCAGCTTTAAGGAACTGCTTTACCCGTTTTGCTGTGTGACAGGGGGCATTGTCGTGCATGAAAATTGCTGGCTGATTGGGTAATGATTGCAAGGAAGGATTCACATGTTGTTGAAGAAGGTTCTGATAAACATTTGCATTCACTCTGCCATGTGGCTTAATAAGGGTCCCAACTCTTGTTGCAGAAAACATCCCTCAAACCATGACACTTTCCCCTCCACCTTTCATTGACTTCTTTACACACTATGGGTTCAGCTTTTCCCCAGTTTGACGATGAACATAATGTTTCCTATCTGACTCAAATAAATTAAACTTGTTTTCATTACTAAAGTGAATTTGGACCAGTTCTCTGTCCACACAACATGCTCCTCGGCAAAGGTTAGTTTAGCCTTTTGATTCTTTCTGCTAATTAGAGGTTTGGTCAATGCAGACACTCTGTATGACGAGACAGGTCCTTACCCTGTTCAACGCTGAACTGGCGAGCAATCGCAGCTGCAGTGTTAAACACATTGCCCATTAACGACTTGCCGACCAGCCGCTGGACAGGTTGGCTTCATTATGTGAGACAACTTACCTGTAAGTTGCATGGTGTAAGGCATAGTGGGGGCGCGCGTACACCGTTGGAGGCGCGAACATGCGCTGATAGGCCAGAGGGGGAGCCAATCAGCCGTTCTGGAGGAGGCGAAGTCCGCCAACCACCCGTGATCGCTCCTCATGGAGACAGAAAGGCGGTCTGCCGATGTAAACAAGGCAGACCGCTGTTCTGTCAGAGATGAACACAGGGATCCTGTGTTCCTCCTATTTAGGAACACAGGTCTCTGTGTTCATCCAGTGATTACAACCCCTTTACAGTTAGAAATCACTCCCTAGAAGCACACTTAACCTTTCGATCGCCCCTGATGTTAACCCCTTCCCTGCCAGTGTCATTAGTACAGTAACAGTGCATATTCTTAGCACTGATTACTATATTAGTGTCACTGGTCCCCTCAAAAGTGTCAGTTAGGTGTCTGATCTGTCTGCCGCAATGTCTCAGTCCCGCTAAAAATCGTTAATCTCAACCATTACTAGTAAAAAATAAATAAATAAAAAGAAATTACATAAATATATCCCCTAGTTTGTAGACACGATTACTTTTGCGCAAACCAATCAATATACACTTATTAAGATTTTTTACCAAAAATATGTGGAAGAATACATATTGGTCTCAATTGATAAAAAAAATTTTATTTTTTAAATTTTTTTATTGGGAATGTTTTATAGCAGAAAGTAAATAATATTGTTTTTTTTGTTTTTCTTTTCAGAATTGTCGCTCTTTTTTGTTTTTAGTGCAATAAATAAAAGCCGCAGAGGTGATCAAATACCACCAAAAGAAAGCTCTATTTGTGGAAAAAAAGGACATCAATTTTTTTTCGGTACAGTGTCGCACGACCATGCAATTGTCAGTTAAACTGATGCAGTGCCGTATCGGAAAAAATGGCCTGGTCGTTAAGGGGGTAAAACCTTCCGGTCCTTAAGTGGTTAAGATTCTCCACCTTATCCTGTCCTCTCCTGCATTTGTCTTTCGTGGATGACCAGCCTTCCTTGGGGACTTGAATGAGTTTGTGACGTTGTAAAGATGCAGTATTCTAGAAATCACAGATTTGGAACAACAAGCTTCTCTTGCTATGGCTGGAAGGGCATCCCTTTGACCTTCATTTGGACAACCTGCTGCCGGAGGGTTTCAGTCACTTTAGAATGTTTCGCTATCTTCCAAAGTCAGTGAAGACTGGAATGTTAGGCTGCCAATTAAATAGAGTATGCCAGATAATAAAAGAAATGAGCACAAGGTGCCAGTAACACCAATAACTGGGAGGTATCTGAAAGTGTTCTCTAATTTTGATCAATGTTCTTTTTCAAATCTCATTAAAGTTTTTTATTCTGTGCTTCAAAATATTCAGCATGTAACTCATGAAATATGCTTAATAAAACTGCTCTTTTACTCCTGTTTAGATCAATTCAGATAGGACTAAGCAGTGATCTTGAGATTTAGGAAATTGTAGTTGTTCTCTAATTTTGATCTTTAGTGGGTATAAATTTATATATATATATATATATATATATATATATATATATATATATATATATACAGTATCTCACAAAAGTGAGTACACCCCTCACATTTTTGTAAATATTTCATGCTTTTCTAAAGAAGTTGAGTGCACGTGCTCAGCGTCATATTCAGATGTTCTCTTTGGGAAATAGACATATGAGTGCTGCCAGCATTGCTGCAGAGGTTGGAGGGGTGGGGAGTCAGCCTGTCAGTGCTCAGACCATACGCTGCACTCTGCATCAAGTTTGTCTGCATGGCTGTCATCCCAGAAGGAAGCCTCTTCTAAAGATGATGGACAAGAAAGCCTGCAAACAGTTTGCTGAAGACAAGCAGACTAAGGACATGGATTACTGGAACCATGACCTGTGGTCTGATGAGACCAAGATAAACTTATTTGGTTCAGATGGTCTCAAGCGTGTGTGGCGGCAACCAGGTGCCTATATACAGTAGTTATAACGATATACTATAACTATACTATATACTATAACTATACTATACTATACCATATACTATAACTAACTATATACAGTAGTTATATTTAAATATACTTCCACTTTAAGGACTGTTTTAGTTGTGGCCAGGACACAGATGACTCATCTGAGACTTCATCCATCCTTTATGAATTTATACATATATGTCTGCATGACTTTCTCTATTTAATATGTTTATCAGACCTAAAACAATCACATTTATTGATTCAATGTTTAATGTTGTTGATTCTTGATATCATATAATAGTGGTATCAACCAATACAAACATTTGCAACTTTAATTTCAATTTACTAATTTACTTTGGACATTTGTCATATTTATTATTCTATTTAATATCCTGAAATGTATTTGTGAGTGGATCAGTGCTGTAAACACTTACTGATTGGTTCTACATTTTACGGAACTACAATAATCAATCACCTTTAATGCAATGGAATGATGTGGAAAAAAACTTTTTTATGTTAATTTCTTTGGGTATATTGTTCAATGTCAGTAACAGGTGTGACCAAAAATGTGTGGACTGCCACAGAGAATATCAGGCACAAGTAAAGTGTAGAATAATATAATTTATTTAAAAATAAGCGAATAGCACAAATGAAAACGCACCTCCAGTAAACTAAAACTGTGTAAATCAAACCAGATAACCAAACAATAGTGACACACAACAAACAACTGCCCAAACCAAGTATATACAGAAAACAGGATAAACAAATTGTAATCATAACAAAGCCAGGGTCATACATGAGAGATCAAGCGGAGGGAGCTGGGAGCAAGACAGGACAGGGAGAGGGTAACAGGAGAGGAAGTAAGCAGGTAGGAAGGGATCAGGCTGCAGGGTCAGAATCAGGGTCCAGGATCAGGATACTGGAACGCAGGTCAGATGCACATGGAGACAATACCAAGGCAGTGAGGACGAGCATGCACAGGGCTTAAATACACTTCCTGCAAACAGCATCAGGTGATGACTAGTGATGTCGCGAACCTAAAATTCGCGGTTCGCGAACGGCGAACGCGAACATCGGCAAATGTTCGCGAACCGGGCGAACCGCCATAGACTTCAATAGGCAGGCGAATTTTAAAACACACAGGGACTCTTTCTGGCCACAATAGTGATGGAAAAGTTGTTTCAAGGGGACTAACACCTGGACTGTGGCATGCCGGAGAGGGATCACGCAAAAAAAAGTTCTTAAAAATTATAATTTTTTGATAGAGAGCCAATTATTGGAAAAATTAAAAAAAAATAAAAATAAAAAATTTCTTTGGATTTAGCATCTGGGGGGTCTAAAAAGTGTACCTGTGAAGTTTCAGCTCTGTAGCATGTCCAGAACCCCTAAAAAACAGCATTTTTCTTATATTTTCAGGAATATGGCTTCTCTGCGGCTGGCTTTTTCTCTTGCAGGCATTTAGCGGGCATTTTTTTAGGCAGGCATGTCATTTTTTGTATTTAGTGTCTGGGGGGTCTAAAAAGTGTACCTGTCAATTTTCAGCTCTGTAGCATGTCCAGAACCCCTAAAAAACAGCATTTTTCTTATATTTTCAGGAATATGGCTTCTCTGCGGCTGGCTTTTTCTCTTGCAGGCATTTAGCGGGCATTTTTTTAGGCAGGCATGTCATTTTTTGTATTTAGTGTCTGGGGGGTCACAAAAGTGTACCTGTCAAGTTTCAGCTCTGTAGCATGTCCAGAACCCCTAAAAAACAGCATTTTTCTTATATTTTCAGGAATATGGCTTCTCTGCGGCTGGCTTTTTCTCTTGCAGGCATTTAGCGGGCATTTTTTTAGGCAGGCATGTCATTTTTTGTATTTAGTGTCTGGGGGGTCTAAAAAGTGTACCTGTCAAGTTTCAGCTCTGTAGCATGTCCAGAACCCCTAAAAAACAGCATTTTTCTTATATTTTCAGGAATACGGCTTCTCTGCGGCTGTCTTTTTCTCTTGCAGGCATTTATCGGGCATTTTTTTAGGCAGGCATGTCATTTTTTGTATTTAGTGTCTGGGGGGTCACAAAAGTGTACCTGTCAAGTTTCAGCTCTGTAGCATGTCCAGAACCCCTAAAAAACAGCATTTTTCTTATATTTTCAGGAATACGGCTTCTGTGCGGCTGTCTTTTTCTCTTGCAGGCATTTATCGGGCATTTTTTTAGGCAGGCATGTCATTTTTTGTATTTAGTGTCTGGGGGGTCTAAAAAGTGTACCTGTCAAGTTTCAGCTCTGTAGCATGTCCAGAACCCCTAAAAAACAGCATTTTTCTTATATTTTCAGGAATACGGCTTCTCTGCGGCTGTCTTTTTCTCTTGCAGGCATTTATCGGGCATTTTTTTAGGCAGGCATGTCATTTTTTGTATTTAGTGTCTGGGGGGTCACAAAAGTGTACCTGTCAAGTTTCAGCTCTGTAGCATGTCCAGAACCCCTAAAAAACAGCATTTTTCTTATATTTTCAGGAATACGGCTTCTCTGCGGCTGGCTTTTTCTCTTGCAGGCATTTATCGGGCATTTTTTTAGGCAGGCATGTCATTTTTTGTATTTAGTGTCTGGGGGGTCACAAAAGTGTACCTGTCAAGTTTCAGCTCTGTAGCATGTCCAGAACCCCTAAAAAACAGCATTTTTCTTATATTTTCAGGAATACGGCTTCTCTGCGGCTGGCTTTTTCTCTTGCAGGCATTTATCGGGCATTTTTTTAGGCAGGCATGTCATTTTTTGTATTTAGTGTCTGGGGGGTCACAAAAGTGTACCTGTCAAGTTTCAGCTCTGTAGCATGTCCAGAACCCCTAAAAAACAGCATTTTTCTTATATTTTCAGGAATACGGCTTCTCTGCGGCTGTCTTTTTCTCTTGCAGGCATTTATCGGGCATTTTTTTAGGCAGGCATGTCATTTTTTGTATTTAGTGTCTGGGGGGTCACAAAAGTGTACCTGTCAAGTTTCAGCTCTGTAGCATGTCCAGAACCCCTAAAAAACAGCATTTTTCTTATATTTTCAGGAATACGGCTTCTCTGCGGCTGGCTTTTTCTCTTGCAGGCATTTATCGGGCATTTTTTTAGGCAGGCATGTCATTTTTTGTATTTAGTGTCTGGGGGGTCACAAAAGTGTACCTGTCAAGTTTCAGCTCTGTAGCATGTCCAGAACCCCTAAAAAACAGCATTTTTCTTATATTTTCAGGAATACGGCTTCTCTGCGGCTGTCTTTTTCTCTTGCAGGCATTTATCGGGCATTTTTTTAGGCAGGCATGTCATTTTTTGTATTTAGTGTCTGGGGGGTCACAAAAGTGTACCTGTCAAGTTTCAGCTCTGTAGCATGTCCAGAACCCCTAAAAAACAGCATTTTTCTTATATTTTCAGGAATACGGCTTCTCTGCGGCTGTCTTTTTCTCTTGCAGGCATTTATCGGGCATTTTTTTAGGCAGGCATGTCATTTTTTGTATTTAGTGTCTGGGGGGTCACAAAAGTGTACCTGTCAAGTTTCAGCTCTGTAGCATGTCCAGAACCCCTAAAAAACAGCATTTTTCTTATATTTTCAGGAATACGGCTTCTCTGCGGCTGTCTTTTTCTCTTGCAGGCATTTATCGGGCATTTTTTTAGGCAGGCATGTCATTTTTTGTATTTAGTGTCTGGGGGGTCTAAAAAGTGTACCTGTCAAGTTTCAGCTCTGTAGTATGTCCACAACCCAAAAAAAACAGCATTTTTCTTATGATTTTTAGTAGAAAACTAATGCAGTGTCTTTCCAGCTGTCTTTTTTTCTTTCTGGCAAGCTGAAATATGATATGCCAAGGCAAACATGCCTATCAGTTGAGCTATGACACAGACAACACTGCACACATGGGGAAATATGTAAAACAAAAAACAGGAAAAGGAAATTAGGTGACGGTCACAAAACATGATATTGTGATTGGCCAAATAAAAAGTCACCTCGCGATGAGGTCGCGCCAAAGTCGCGCTAAGTCGCGCCAAAGTCGCACTGGAAGCGACGCTACTTTAGTGGTAGCGGCAGTGTAAACCAGCACTAAAACATCCAGTGTGTGAATACGATCAGGTATGATGTTTTATCGGTCAAGTAGTGTAAGGGTTACGCCCGTTGCCCGCTTCACAGTGACAGACCAAACTCTGACAGACCAAACTCCCCGTTTAACAGTCAGTCAGTCCATTTGCACAACCGCAAACTCCCAATTTGCACAAGGTTGGATACCAAGCTAGCCATGTCCCGTTCCTTCTCCTCACTGACATCATTGAAGGTCTCTTCCTCCACCCAGCCACATACAACACCAAGGGTCCCCGAAAGGTGAGAACAAGCCCCCTGGGACGCCTGCTGTGGCTGGTATTCCACCTCCTCAAAGCCACCTTCCTCCTCTGACTTCTCTTCTTCAGACTCCTCTCTCTGCGTTGCCACAGGTCCAGCAATTGACAACGACAAGGCTGCTTCTGGTGGTGATGAGGACCACAACTCTTCCTCTTCATGCTCATCTACAGCCTGATCCAGTACTCTTCGCAGGGCACGCTCCAGAAAAAACGCATATGGGATGAGGTCGATGATGTTGCCTTGGGTTCGACTGACCACCAGGGTTGTCATCTCTGCAAAAGGACGCATGAGCCTACAGCCATTGTTCATGAGCATTCAGTAACGCGGCCAAAAAATACCCAGCTCCGCAGAAAGAATGAAAGAAAATGAATGTTTTTTTTTATGAAAAATTATCCTGCGGATCGCTTTTGGTCTGTACACAATGAAGCAACGACCTTATCATCTGGGGTGTGCCAACACAATCCTAGAGGTGATCGCTTCATTGTGATACGCAAGCCCCTTCACCACGACAAGGTAACGATCACGAAGGGGAATTGACACATGTATGTGCCTTTTTTTTTGTTTTTTGTTTTTTTGCAGCCACAGTGTAGCACCAGAGGCCAGAAAAATTAGGCATGTACACATGCATGAAAAAGTAGGTATTGTTGCAGCCGCTGCTGTAGCAGCGGCCTGAAAAATTGAGGTTTTAAGGCAGAAAGTGCACTAAAACATTGCTGCTTGAACCGTAGTTGGTGGCGGAGACGTCACGTAAGTCATCCGGCATGCAGAGAATGATTATATACAGCAGCGTGTGGACCATTTTTAGGCCAAGGCATCTCAGTCATCACCAGGCCTTTTTTAGTCAAATGCATCCCCCACTGTCAGTCCCTTCGGGATCCATGCCTCATTCATCTTAATAAACGTGAGGTAATCAAGACTTTTTTGACCTAGGCGACTTCTCTTCTCAGTGACAATACCTCCTGCTGCGCTGAAGGTCCTTTCTGACAGCACACTTGAAGCGGGGCAGGCCAGAAGTTCAATGGCAAACTGGGATAGCTCAGGCCACAGGTCAAGCCTGCACACCCAGTAGTCAAGGGGTTCATCGCTCCTCAGAGTGTCGATATCTGCAGTTAAGGCAAGGTAGTCTGCTACCTGTCGGTCGAGTCGTTCTCTGAGGGTGGACCCCGAAGGGCTGTGGCGATGCATAGGACTAAAAAAGCTCCGCATGTCCTCCATCAACAAGACGTCTGTAAAGCGTCCTGTCCTTGCCGGCGTGGTTGTGGTGGTAGGAGGAGGATTACTTTCACCTCTTCCCCTGTTGGATTCCCGTTGTGCTGTGACATCACCCTTATACGCTGTGTAGAGCATAGTTTTTAACTTATTTTGTAGCTGCTGCATCCTTTGCGACTGCCGGTAATTGGGTAACATGTCACAGACTTTCTGCTTATACCGGGGGTCTAGTAGCGTGGCCACCCAGTACAGGTCGTTCTCCTTCAGCCTTTTTATACGAGGGTCTCTCAACAGGCATGACAGCATGAAAGACCCCATTTGCACAAGGTTGGATGCCGAGCTACTCATGTCCAATTCCTCGTCCTCACTGATGTCATTGAAGGTGTGTTCTTCCCCCCAGCCACGTACAACACCACGGGTACCAGATAGGTGACAACTAGCACCCTGGGATGCCTGCTGTGGTTGGTGTTCCTCCTCCTCAAAGCCACATTCCTCCTCTGACTCCTCTTCCTCACACTCCTCTTCCAGTGTTGCCGCAGGTCCAGCAATCGATGGTAAGGCTGTTTCTGGTGGTGGTGATGGTGACCACAACTCTTCCTCTTCCTCTTCACGCTCATCTACGGCCTGATCCAGCACTCTTCGCAGGGCACGCTCCAGGAAAAAAACATATGGGATGATGTCGCTGATGGTGCCTTCAGTGCGACTCACTAGGTTTGTCACCTCCTCAAAAGGACGCATGAGCCTACAGGCATTGCGCATGAGCGTCCAGTAGCGTGGCAAAAAAATACCCAGCTCCGCAGAGGCTGTCCTAGCACCCCGGTCATACAAATACTCGTTGACCGCTTTTTCTTGTTGGAGCAGGCGGTCGAACATTAGCAGTGTTGAATTCCAACGTGTCGGGCTGTCGCAAATCAAGCGCCTCACTGGCATGTTGTTTCGCCGCTGAATATCTGCAAAGTGCGCCATGGCCGTGTAGGAACGCCTGAAATGGCCACACACCTTCCTGGCCTGCTTGAGGACGTCCTGTAAGCCTGGGTACTTCTGCACAAAACGTTGCACAATCAGATTCAACACATGTGCCATGCACGGCACATGTGTCAACTTGCCCAAATTCAATGCCGCCAACAAATTGCTCCCATTGTCACACACCACTTTGCCGATCTCCAGTTGGTGCGGGGTCAGCCACTGATCCACCTGTGCATTCAGGGCGGACAGTAGTGCTGGTCCGGTGTGACTCTCTGCTTTCAGGCAAGTCAACCCCAAGACAGCGTGACACTGTCGTATCCGGCATGTGGAATAGCCCCTGGGGAGCTGGGGGGGTGCAGTTGGTGTGGAGCAAGACGCAACAGCAGAAGAGGACTCAGCCGAGGAGGTTAGCAAAGAGGATGGAGTAGGAGGAGTAGAGGAGGTGGCAGCAGGCCTGCCTGCAAGTCGTGGCGGTGTCACCAACTCCTCTGCAGCAGAGCCACGCATTCCATGCTTGGCAGCCGCCAGCAGGTTTACCCAATGCGCAGTGTACGTTATATACCTGCCCTGACCGTGCTTTGCAGACCAGCTATCAGTGGTCAGATGGACCCTTGCCCCAACACTGTGTGCCAGACGTGACATGATTTCCTTTTCCACAATAGAGTACAGGTTGGGGATTGCCTTTTGTGAAAAATAATTTCGGCCGGGTACCTTCCACTGCGGTGTCCCAATAGCGACAAATTTTTTGAAGGCCTCAGACTCCACCAGCTTGTATGGTAAAAGCTGGCGGGCTAAGAGTTCCGACAAGCCAGCTGTCAGACGCCGGGCAAGGGGGTGACTCTGCGAGATTGGCTTTTTGCGCTCAAACATTTCCTTCACAGACACCTGACTGTGGGCAGGTGACGAGCAGGAACTGCTGAAGGTGAGAGGCGGAGGGGCGGGTTGTTGATAGGGGGCATGGAGGACAGCAGTGGTTGACGTGGCTGAAGATGCTGGACCAGGAGGAGGATGGTGGCTTTCAGTTTGTGTGCTGCTTTTACTCATGTGTTGATCCCATAGGCGTTTGTGATGTGAGATCATGTGCCTTCGCAAAGCAGTTGTACCTAGGTGGGTGTTGGACTTCCCACGACTCAGTTTCTTTTGGCACAGGTTACAAATGGCATCGCTGATATCAGAGGCAGACACACAAAAAAAATGCCACACTGCTGAGCTTTGCAAGGACGGCATTCTGGTGGTGGCAACAGCTTGCGTTGATTGGCGTGCTGTCTGGCTGACCCCGGGTGCCGAATCTACATGCTGTCTGACTGCGCCACTAGCTCCTTGCGATGACCTCCTCCCCCTGCTTCCAACTCGTCTCCTCCTCCTCTCTGTCTCCCCATCTGAACTTTCCCCCTCTTCTTCTGCTCTTCGAGCAGGCACCCAGGTGACATCCACAGACACATCGTCATCATCAGCCGCTTCACTTGACAACTCAGCAAAGGCAGCAGCAGCAGGTACAACATCATCATCATCACAATGTACGTCCATGTGTATAATGCTGCCTGACTGAGACATATCCCCGTTATCTACATCCTCTGGCACTAATAGTTGCGCATCACTTATTTCTTCAAACTGATGTGAAAATAACTCCTCTGACGGATCAAGTGAAGCGGCTGTGGTGCTAGTGTTGGTGGTGGTGCCGGCGGGCTGGCGAGTGGTAAATTGAGAGGTGCCCGAAGCTGAGCTGGAGGAGGATGGTGCATTAAGGTTCCGAGCGGAAGCTGTAGACGATTGGGTGTCCTGTGTAAGCCAGTCAACTATGGCCTCAGAATTTTTTGAGTTCAGGGTCTGTGGTGGCCTCTGAACACTGGGCATTATTCTAGGGCCTAAGGAAATCACAGCACCACGACCACGACGGCCCTTGCGGGGTGGCCTGCCTCTGCCTGTCATTTTTTTTTTAATGTGTTGTTACTGTTGTACTATGAGTGCAAGCTGCTGTGCCACCTTATATATCAGTGGTGGGTGGGCAGTGGCACAGTACACTCTCTGTGGACCTGACAGCAGTCACTGGCACCCAGGCAACTGCAATTTAAAAAATATATATATTTTTTTTTACTTTGCAAGCTGCTGTGCCACCTTATATATCAGTGGTGGGTGGGCAGTGGCACAGTACACTCTCTGTGGACCTGACAGCAGTCACTGGCACCCAGACAACTGCAATTTAAAAAATATATATATATTTTTTTACTTTGCAAGCTGCTGTGCCACCTTATATATCAGTGGTGGGTGTGCAGTGGCACAGTACACTCTCTGTGGACCTGACAGCAGTCACTGGCACCCAGGCAACTGCAATTTAAAAAAATATATATATATATTTTACTTTGCAAGCTGCTGTGCCACCTTATATATCAGTGGTGGGTGGGCAGTGGCACAGTACACTCTCTGTGGACCTGACAGCAGTCACTGGCACCCAGGCAACTGCAATTTAAAAAAATATATATATTTTTTTTACTTTGCAAGCTGCTGTGCCACCTTATATATCAGTGGTGGGTGGGCAGTGGCACAGTACACTCTCTGTGGACCTGACAGCAGTCACTGGCACCCAGGCAACTGCAATTTAAAAAAATATATATATTTTTTTTACTTTGCAAGCTGCTGTGCCACCTTATATATCAGTGGTGGGTGGGCACACAGTGGCACTGCAGTGGGCACAGTACACTCTGTGGACCTGACAGTCACTGGCAGCCCAGGCAACTGCAATAATAAAAAATATTTTTTTTTTCAATTTATTGCAACAAGATGCTGTGCCAACGTATATATATCAGTGGTGGGCAGTGCACTGCAGTGGGTACAGTGCACTCTGTGGACCTGACACAGCACTCACTGCAATTATGACAGAGGAAAAAAAAAATATTTTTTAAAATGCCAGGTACTGTGCCTGTGCCACCCGAAATGAGTGTGGTGTGCACACAGTACAGTCTGTGGTAGGTCTGTGGCCTCTCACACACAGCGGGCAGGCAACTGCAGTGTACAATAGATATATATATATATATATATATAAAGAAAAAAATCTATTACCTTACCAGCCCTTGAAAGGGCTTTTGGGGACACTGTATATATATATATATGTATATATATAAATAAAAAAATCCTCAATTACCAGCCCTTAAAAGGGCTTTTGGGGACACTAGATAGATATAGATATATATATATATGAAGAAACAACTCAATTACCAGCCCTTAAAAGGGCTTTTGGGGACGCTAGGTATATATATATATATATATATATAAAAAAAAAAAAAAAAACACAAATACCAGCCCTTAGAAGGGCTTTTTGGGGTGCTGATATTACAGCAGTAGTGGACCAAGAACACTGCAAGACCAGGAACACTGACTAACTGTCCCTAGCTTAACAGCAGCAGCAGCAGCAGCAGCAGCTCTTCCTACTCTCACTACACACACTGCTTCAGAATGATCTAAGATGGATGCTGCCCTTGCTTATTTATAGGAGGTGGGAGGGTGTGGGAGGGAGGTACGCTGATTGGCTGGAAATGTGTCTGCTGACTGTAAAGTTCAGGGTCAAAGTTTGCCTCAATGATGTCTTATGGGGGGCGGACCGAACATCGCATATGTTCGCCGGCAGCGGCGAACGTGAACATGCTAAGTTCGCCGGGAACTGTTCGCCGGCGAACAGTTCTATACATCTCTAGTGATGACTGATTGCATGAGATGATCTTCTGGCTGCTGAGGGACACCCGCTGGTGGACACTGGAACTGGAGCTTATAGATCTGGGAGCCACAGTAACACCAGCAGATGAATCCTTTCCTGACAGTACCTCCCCCTCTAAGGAGTGACCTCCGGTATCCTGTTGGCCAGATTCTTAGAGACATATGACATTTGATCCCCCAAGACAGTAGGCATCCCTACGCTGGGATACCATTGGTCATCCCCAAACTTAGCCCTGGGGTCATGTGACAACACCAGAACTCCAGAATGTCTGGTTACAACCATGTGGCTTTCCTGGTTTCCAGGACTTGTTCCGCACATCAACAACCATCTAGGTTTCCCCAAGTCACTGGTTACCCAACATGGGTTCCCTATTGCACCTGGAGTTGTGGCAATCGTATCCGGGTCGTGGCAAGGCACAAATGGTACTCTGCCACTCCCCTGGAGCTCACCAAGGTTGTGAAGGCAAATATAGCTACCAATTGTGAAGGGTATGCCCGGACCACCAGGCTTTGGCACCATCGGAGCAACATACTGTAGGAGGGACCCAAATGAGGCAACTGAAAAAAGAATCAGTAGAACCTGGCTGGGCAATATGTATAAGATCATCAAAATCCTGCTGGTCATTGGTCAGGGGATCATCAAAGGCAGACTGGACACCGGGCACCGAGTCAACAGGCTGGACAGCAGGCATTTGATCAGCAGGCAACAAATCATCAGGCTCGGCAGCGGGCACCAGATAACCAGGCTCGGCAGCGGGCATCACATCATCAGGCTCGGTAGCGGGCACTGGATCAGCAGGCACCAGATCAGCAGGCTTGGGAGCGGACACCGGATCATCAGGCTCAGCAGTCTGCAGAGGCACACCAGGCTGGATAGCAAGCACCGGCACAGGCACATCAGGCTGGACAGCAGGCAGAGGCACAGGCACATCAGGCTAGGGCGCAGGCAGAGGCACATCAGGCTAGGCAGCAAGCAGAGGCGCATCAGGCTGGGCAGCAAGCAGAGGCACATCAGGCAGAGTCACATCAGGCTGGGCAGCAGGCAGATGCACTTTAGGCTGGGCAGCAGGCACAGGCACATCAGGCTAGGCAGCAGGCAGAGGCACATCAGGCTGGGCAGCAGGCAGAGGCACATCAGGCTGGGCAGCAGTCATAAGCACATCAGGCTGGGCAGCAGTCAGAGGCACATAAGGCTGGGCAGCAGGCAGAGGCACATCAGGCTGGGCAACAGTCAGAGGCACATTAGGCTGGGCAGCAGGCAGAGGCACATCAGGCTGGGCAGCGGGAAGAGGCTGGGCAGCAGGCAGAGGTACATCAGGCTGGGCAGCAGGCAGAAGCACATTAAGCTGGGCAGCAGGCAATGGCACATGGGGCTGGGCAGCAGGCAGAGGCACATCAGGCTGCGCAGCAGGCAGAGGCTGTGCAGTGGGCAGAGACCCATCAGGCTGGGCAGCAGGCAGAGGCTGGGCAGCAGGCAGAGGCTCAGCAAGGTCAATTGGTATATCAGGTTTGAGACCGTCAGAGGCCGGCCTAACCCCACTGGCAATCAAAGAGGCAGGCTGGAGCAGATTGGCTGGTGTGAAGTCAGGCTGGAGCAGATCGGCTGGCATGTAGTCAGGCTGGAGCAGATCGACTGGCGTGCAGGCAGAATAGATCAGATTGGCTGGTGTGGAGGCAGGCTGGAGCAGATCAGCTGGTGTGGAGGCAGACTGGAGCAGATCAGCTGGCATGGAGGCAGGCTGGAGCAGACTGGCTGGCGTGGAGGCAGACTGGAGCAGATCGGCTGGCATGGATGCAGACTGGAGTAGATCGGCTGGTGTGGAGGAAGACTGGAGAAGATCAGCTGGTGTGGAGGCAGACTGGAGCAGATTGTCTGGTGTGGAGCCAAAATTGGATAGTGGCAGGATTTTGCGAGTTGGGAAAAACCTTTGTTTCTTTTTGCGTTTTGCCACTGAGGTTCTGCATGTAAACACAGGGCTGTGAGAAGGGGGAGCAGCTGATGGCAAAGAAAAGCTTGGGGATTGTGAAAAAGAGGGAGCAGTAGATAAGGAGGATTTCTGGGGGACTGGCGCAGGCAGCGGAGAAGAGGTAATCTTCAAGGGGTTAAAGGTAGGGTGGATTCAGCAAGTGGAAACAGGGTACTGACATATGGTTGGTAGTTGGGTATACTTGGCTGCAACTGTGGTTGCTGTGGGTGATGTAGGGAGAGATTTTTGAGCAGGCGGGTGTCTAGCAGTAGGAACTTGTTGGTTCAAGCTGACTGAGGCTGAGTGCAATATATCTGGATCAACAAGATTCAGTTTACACTCTGCCTTTCTGACAAGAGACTGCACTGCATTAATACAATCCACTAGCACCTGTTGGGGACATGCTGAATAGTGCTCAAAGAAATAAGCCAGCCTTCAATAACCATCCCAATGATTCTACTTGAGCCATACTGAAGGGGGGAGAAAAGTCATCACTGCCTTTAGGAATACTGGACAAAACCATTTCCGCACAAACCTGAATCAATGGCTGAGCATCTCCAAACATCCTGCTTTGATCAACTAGGGAATGAGCAAGACAAATGTATTCTAACAGCGGGTCACTGGCCCACTCCTTTAAAATCTGGCAGCAGTATTCTTTCTCCTCTGTCACTAGCAAAGAAAAGGAGATAACCTCCTAAGGATGCATCTTGCAACAAACAACAGCAGAGCCAAGAGGGCTTCCCTATGCAGCCTCTTCTGGTCAGTACTGTCCTTGGTGTTATGTCAGTAACAGGTGTGACCAAAAATGTGTGGACTGCCACAGAGAATATCAGGCACAAGTAAAGTGAAAAATAATATAATTTATTTAAAAATAAGTGAATAACACAAATAAAACGCACCACCATTAAACTAAAACTGTGTAAATACACCAGATAACCAAACAATAGTGACAGACAACAAACAACTGCCCAAACCAAGTATATACAGAAAACAGGATAAAGGAATCATAAGCATAACAGAGCCAGGGTCATACATGAGAGATCAAGCAGAGGGAGCTGGGAGCAAGACAGGACAGGGAGAGGGTAACAGGAGAGGAAGTAAGCAGGCAGGAAGGGATCAGGCTGCAGGGTCAGGATCAGGGTCCAGGATCAGGATGCCGGAACGCAGGTCAGGGGCACATGGAGACAACACCAAGGCAGCGATAAAGAGCATGCACGGGGTTTGAATACACTTCCTGCAACCAGCATCGGGTGATTAATGATTGCATGAGATGTCAGCTTCTGGCTGCTGAGGGACACCCGCTGGTGAACACTGGGACTGCAGCCTATACATCTGGGAGCCGCAGTGCCACCAGCAGATGAACCCTTTTCTGACATTCGATTTAGATCAACTTGTATTCCTGGGACTTTATTTAGTTGACAAATATTTATTTTACTATTTTCTATATATCAATATATGTTATGGGGCTGTATAAGTTTGGTGTGGGAACTGCATGCCTTACTAACCTGTCTTTTTTATCTACAAGTTTTTTAAGCCTGTGATAATTTTATATTTAATAAAGCTGTATGATATTTAAAGAATATAGGCGAATGACTTTATAAGCCTTTTCTGAATTATTCCCTATAAATGGTATTTACAAAGGCACTAATCTCCACTATTTTTGTTGAAAAGTTTACATATTGGTAGAACTATATCCTATATATGGGGAGTCATAAATACATCTATTGATAAGTCTTAATAACCCGACAGAGATTCTAACCCTTCCCCATTTTGCTGAAACCAGGGGCGTTGCGAGAATTGTGAAAAAGTCAGGGCACACGTAGAAAAGTAATTCTGCTGGATGCTTAGCAGTAGGTAACCGGTCGGCATGACCAGGTCATGTGGGAATGGCCTAAAAGTGAATAGGTAAATAGAACCTGGGCCTAGTTGCTGTATGCACTATACATACTGTATAAGGTGTAGTCCTTGTGCCCACAAAATATGTTAAACACTGTGACACAAGTGACAGTCTCACAGACTCACACAGAGACTCCTATGAGTATATTTTCTACATATAGGATATAGTCAGAAAGCTACCACTTTCCCTGAGTCATAAAGAAGAATCTTATTAAAACAATTGTGGGAAATGGTTATGTAACAGCAGCTGTAGAGACAATAACAATTTTGGAACTTTGGTCAGGGTTATGTGAACATAGTAACATATACAACATAGTACAGCCGGGTGCCACCAGCTGTGTCAATCCCTCTCTGACCCCCCGTATAGTGACAGAGCGGGCTGTAATCCCCCCCACTCTCCTGTTCTCCCCTTGCCGCTATGTATGAGCAAAGTGGTGCAGCTGTGGGCTGTGTGTATCTGCCTGCTTGCTCCCGCTTCTTCCCCTCAGCAGCGATACTCTCAGGAAGGAGGACTAATGATGCAGCCACTAACTCCCCCCCCCCTCTTGGATAATGTCCCTTGATCATGGGATCATGGGACATGTAGTCCCCAAGAACACTATACAGTGCAAATGAACAGGCTGCCGTTCCCAAAAATCTCTGCAATCAGAGGAGGGGAGGATAGAGCTTTTCCTGGGCAAATGTGTGAGATCTGGGAAGTCTAGTGCAGGAAGTACAGACCTGTTTTTGGAGTCTGCATATCACACTAGAGATACAACAGATTTGCTGTGGAGAGCTTAGGCTGGGAGTGAGTTATGGCTAGTGACTGTGTGAGGTTGCTGGAGCTAAGCCGATATTGAATCTGTGTGTGCCTACACAAGTGAGAGACTGAGCCCTTCTGAGCACCCAGGTAGCTGAAAGACTGAGCCACATAGAGTTGCTGTGTCTTGGGACCCAAGCTGGGGGAGAGCTGTTACCATTTGTGCCCACATCAGAGAGCACCTGATCGTGAGGACTGAACTTTTTTGGATAGCTGAACACCCAGCGTGTGGGACCAATTCCATTGCATACCAGGAATGGTGAGCGGAATTACCAAGCTTAATCTCTTCCTGTCATTAGTTAATGCCAAGGGAGATTGCTACCTACTTAACAGCCCATCAGCCATCCATTGCGTACAGTCTTAACCACTTGCCTACTGGGCCAATTCTGACACTTCTCTTAAATATGTAAAATTCTGTGTTTTTTTGCTAGAAAATTACTTAGAACCCCCAAACAATATACAGGTTTTTTAGCAGATGCCCTAGAGAATAAATTGGCAGCCATTGCAATTTTTTATGTCACGCAGGTTTTGCGCAGCAATTTATCAAATTGCAATTTTTTGGGGAAAAAATAAATTTTAATACATTTTTTTTTATTTCAAACATTTTTATTAAGGTTTTTGAAAACATGAACATAAACAATAAACAAGAGAGTGATACATAACGTACAAGCTTAGGTGAAGTGCTGCATTACATCAAATCAACAAGAGTCATTAGTGTACATCCAATAATCTTATTACCAGAAACAGTTTGGTGGGGTTAACCAATAATTATATTTTTTGGACCTTTGGGTGAGTTTAGATGTAGGTGGTGTGGTGTTAGTGGGGAGCAGCTTCAGGAAGGTAGAGGTGGAAGTTGTAGGTCCTTCCCAGGGTACCATGGTGTCATGGCATGGGAATATCATAGCTTGAACAGTAGGATTGTAAGTCTCAAAAGGGTAGTCCCGCCCCTGGACAGCCCAATGGGTGCAAACTGTGTCCAGGAGTGGAAACCCCCCCTGGCTATAGAGTGTGATTCTGCATTGCATGTGGAGGTAGAAGGGAAGGCTCAAGACTACCTAGGGAGATATGACTAAACCAAAGGAAATTTCATACCAGGTCTGCCATGGTGACCATTGGCTTGAGGTTCTGTGTAGTTTCCCAAAGGACGAAGCGTTCATCGTCTAATAAGTGTGGTGTAAGTGTGTCAGGTCTATCACTTCCGACATGGTGTGGGGGGCAAGGTTTTTCTATTACATAGTAATACATAGTGTGGCTGCAAGGAGAATGTGAAGGATCGTATGTCTTTTGTCACTTGGCAGCGCGTCAAGATCAAGGGACAAAAATGTTAGTGCCGGGTTTGGAGGGATGTGGCTTTGGGCTATGTCAAATATGATTCGAAAAAACATCAGCCCAATACTTTGTTAGTAGTGGGCAGTTCCAAAGGATGTGTGGTAGGTCTCCCTTTTGGGTGCAACCTCGCCAGCATCTGTTGGAGAGTTGAGTATTGAATTTAGCAATTCTCGCTGGGGTCATGTACCAACATTGGATAATTTTGGTTGTAAGTTCTATCAGTGTGATGCAGGATGTGGCTTTGTAGGTAGCTCTACAAGCCTGAAGCCATTGTTGGTCTGTGTAGGACTGGACTAGGTCCTCTTCCCACTGTTGTAGATAAACGTTTTTGACAAAGGGACTTTTTTGTTGGAGAGTATTGTAAAACAGTGAAATCCCCTTCCGAGGTGGGTTGCAGGAATTTCCAGGCTTGAATTTGTATAAGGTGGAGAACTTTCTGAATTTTTTGTAGGCAGTGCAGTAAGCGGATATGGTGATATTAGTCAGTATGGGGCAAGTTGTGTTGTTGCACAATGTTTGTGAAGGGTGTGAGGGAGTCTTCTGTGTATAATTGGTGTAGGTAAAGTATACTGTTGGTTTTCCACTTGGTAAAGGGAAATTGGTCTATAAGCGGTCTTAAGGATGTGAGCGGTTGTGAGCGGGATGCGTGTTTTAGTCGTTGTAGGGTCTGTCTGTGCCTGATGTGTTAATTTCTGCCATGCTATAAGTGACGTTTTCATGGTTGGGGGAATGTGTGTTGGCATTCTAGCCCCTAGAGTAATACCCAGTAGCCATTCTGAAAGGGAATTTTGAAGGGTATAGGTGGATTCTATATTACCCCATGGTGTGCTGGGTGTAGGTCGGAACCATTCTTTAAGTTGCGTGAGTATGGATGCTAGGTAGTAGTCGTAGATGTCGGTGTGGCCTGCTCCCCCAAAGTATGTATGTTTGATTAGGCAGTTAAATTTGACTCGGGGTTTTTTCCTATTCCATAAGTATTGGGAAAGGGTGGTTTGAAGAGTTCGGAAGTAGCTAAGTGGCATCGGTATGGGGAGAGTCCTGAAGAGGTAAAGGAGTTGGGGGAGCACCATAATTTTAACCACTTGAAGACCGCCCACCAGAGATATACTGCGGCAGGTGGCCGCTCCTGGGCAAACCGACGTAGTACTACGTTGCTCGCTCAGGAGACTTTGGGGCGCGCTCCTGCCCCCACTCATCAGCTGGGGAGCCAGTGCGTGTGAGAGGCGGCTCCGATGGCTGCCGGCCACTCGCGGTCTCCACCCACTGACAGAGAAGGACTGACGGCAGATGTAAACACAGCCATCTGTCCTTCTCCCTGAAGTGATCACAAAGGCTATGTGATCCTGCTATATAGGATCACATGTCTCTGTGATGATCTCACAAGCCACGCCCCTCCACAGTTAGAATCACTCCCCTAGGCCTACATTTAACCCCTTGATCATTAATAGTATTAACCCCTTCCCTGCCAGTGTCATTATTACAGTAACAGTGCATATTTCTAGCACTGATTACTGTAGTAATGTCACTGGTCCCCACAAAAGTGTCAAAATTGTCAGTTAGGAGTCCGATCTGTCCGCCCCCAATGTCGCAGTCCCGCAAAAAATCACAGATCACTGCCATTACTAGTAAAAAAAACAAACAATAAAAATGACATAAATCTTTCTTGTAGTTAGTAGATGGAATAACTTTTGCGCAAACCAATCAAAATACACTTATTGCGATTTTTTTTTACCAAAAATATGTAGCAGAAAACAAATTGACCTAAAATGTTAAAAAATGGCGCCTTTTCGCATTGTGCCAAACCACATGTTGCAACAGCAGTATGCCGGCTTGGTGCAGCACAATTTTGGAAAAAGAAAGGTCAAGGACTTTCTCCGTGTTTCTTGCGGCTAATGCAGCCCATTAAAATGGGCTGACCTATCTATGATGCGTGCACCTAATGCACATGCACAGATCTGATCCCATTTTTACATCAGCGTCCTCAGTCCCTGTTAGATTTTTCTGTCTGTCTGTTGCCAATCTGTCCTCGTTTCATGGATCCACCAGATCTGGGAAAAATAAGCTTCCTCACACCAAAGCATTGTAAGCAATATTTTCAAAGATTTATTACTGCGCATTGGTAATATACAGTAAAAGACAACGGCATTTCTTAAAAATTAGAATAACCAATTAAATATCACATTCTTTCCTACGTTAAACAGAAACTAGGATAACTCAAGGTGCAGTGGTGTCAGGAGGGGGGGGCTGACCAGGGCTATAGCCCAGAGTGAGCCCCCAAAAAGCCCCGGGTCTTATATTGCTTATTTAAAATTATTAGCCCCGAGTCCCAAGGCCTGGGGTTGGCTGGGAACTTGGGGCTACTTACCTTAGCAATATAACATTTATCCTGTATCCAGTGATTGGTGGGCAAGTCAGGGACAGCCGCAATGAGAGTGAGTGGAGCTGTCAAAATGAAGCACTGATGTCGGGGTGGGCAGGGCCGATATGTGGGGCTCTGCCCCTTTGTCCCGTTCATATACAAACAGCTGCTGGCAAGGGAGGAAGGTGGCAGGGGGCAAGACCAGTTGTAACTACTGTATGTGCATCCACAGGGGTGTATAATACACATGAATTATACACCGCTGTGGGTACACATACAGTAGTTACAATTGGTCCCACCACCTGCCACCTTCCTCCCTAGCCAGCAATGTATACACACCGCTGATGCTGGCTGTTTGTCTGTGCACGGAACAAAGGGGTGGAGCCCCCCATATCGGCCCCGCCAATCCCCGACATCAGTGCGTCAATATAACAGCTCCAATCACTCTTATTGCGGCCGCCCCCAGCTTGCCCACCAATCTCCGGCTATGTGGATAGATGTTACACTGCTGCATGTTCTGCTCTGCTGCACTCATTTATGTTGCAATTGATGCCGCCATTCTTCCCTCTGCTTCTGTATGCTGCTAATCAAGATTTTAAGCTGAGTGTGCAATGTTTAACTAACTGGTGTCTTTGCAGTTTAACTAATTCCTGAACCTTGCACCCCGTACAACACTTTCCTGAACCTTGCACCCTGTACAATGCATTCCTGAACCTTGCAACCCGTACAATGCATTCCTGAACCTTGCACCCCGTACAATGCATTCCTGAACCTTGCACCCTGTACAACGCATTCCTGAACCTTGCACCCCGTACAACAGATTCCTGGACCTTGCACCCCGTACAATGCATTCCTGAACCTTTCCCCCCGTACAACGCACTCCAGAACCTTGCTCCCCATACAACGCATTCCTGAACCTTGCACCACGTACATCGCACTCCTGAACCTTGCAACCCGTACAACGCAGTCCAGAACCTTGCACCCTGTACAATGCACTCCAGGACCTTGAACTTCGTATAATGCATTCCTGAACCTTGCACTCTGTACAACGAACTTATGAACCTTGCACCCTGTACAACACACTCCAGAACCTTGCACCCCATACAAAGCATTCCTGAACCTTGCACCCCATACAACGCATTCCTGAACCTTGCACCCCGTACAATGCACTCCTGAACCTTGCACCCTGTACAAAGCACTCCTGAACCTTGCACCCTGTACAAATCACTCCTGAACCTTGCACCCTGTACAACACACTCCTGAACCTTGCACCCTGTACAATGCACTCCTAAACCTTGCACCCTGTACAATGCACTTCTGAACCTTGCACCCTGTACAATGCACTCCTGAACCTTGCACCCTGTACAATGCACTCCTGAACCTTGCACCCTGTACAACACACTGTGTAATGTAAAGGGGCCCAGAGGTGTCGCCTCATCAAAATGCTCTAATTGGTGTTACACTCACCTTTCATCCAGCGCCAGGGATCTTCACGCCCCCTTCTGATTTCGGAAAGGGACGTCGTGGGATCACATTTACCTTCGGGCTCAAGCCCCTGGTCTTTTTCCTACCTAGCATACCCCTGTCAAGGTGTCTCATACAAGAAATATTTTTAAAGGACTCAGGCCTTGAACTGAATTACAAGTGGTTACCTCTTCTTATAACTGTCAACTATATGGATAAGGCAAGATTTTTATGCAAATTAGATCCTCTACTGTGTGTTGTGAACTAAATTAAGATATAAACATTCAAACTCATTTCAGGATCTTAAGTATGAATTGAATGGAGGATTGTCTCAATAATATCCTGCTTGTGTTATGAACTTGTAGGCAGGTGCCTATTTTTGAGGTGCACATTGCCTCTGTGGTATTGTATTGTATACGTGTTAATAAGTCTTTTACATTAGGTTTTCCAGGGGATTAGTCAGGGGTCAGGTCTGCTAACTCCCAGGTGTTCATGGCCCTGCCACCTTGTGCTGGGCTATAAATACAAGGGGAAGCAGCTTTAGAGGAAGGGGGGAATCCTTCCATGGGAAAGAACAAAGAGAGTGCTTCAGAATGTGGTCTCTACCTAGGCATGGTCATTTCCCCAAAAAGGGTGGCCAGTTAGGGTGCCCAAGAGGAGTATGGACTTTATGAACTTTGCATTACTCTGAGGTATGACATGGCAGCCTGGTTAGGAAACAACCTGAATAAGAACGAGAGCTAGAGTGAGGAAGAATCAACTGTAAAGAGACTGTATGATGTATCAACTGAATGTTTCTCAGAAAAAGTAATAGTTAAAGCTTAACTCCATCCTTTGATATACTTTACATAGTTTGTTTGGGCCAGTTTTGGATGTGCGGTATAAACTGTATGTATCTGCAGCTACATACAGCGTGTTCCGGGTAAAAGCCAAGACTTCCAGTCTCATACCTTGAACACTTTAGAGTCTATCACAGTGGCGCTCAGCCATTCAGAGTTAGCAATGTATTCTATGAATGAATACAAAGCTTCCTCTAATTGGCTGAGTCAGAGGTTGTGACATCATCAGCCAGCCCCTCTGAATCAGAGAAAGCTTTGTATTCATTCATAGAATACATAATTTTCTCTGAATGGCTGAGCGCCACTGTAATAGACTTTAATATGTTCCGTGTATGAGACTGGAACAATATAACGATTTTTATCCAAACCGATACCAGTTCTTCACAAGGATCCGATAAGGGTAAGGAATAAAAATGGGCTTACCCCTCAACCTAAGTTTTTTATTTAGGCAGGCAGATTTTTTGTATGTTATCCCAAAAGTTCTGAAAGAGGTTTCTTGCTCCAAGTCCTGTGTCTCAGGTCTGATCAGCTGTGGATTAGCTGTCCATATGTGTGTTCTTTACATTTTTTACATTCTATGTGTCTGTCTCAGCAGATGCTAGCTTTGGCCAAAAGGCTGAAAGGAGCTGCTTAGTGTCCTTCCACTTACCTTGGTTTTTAACCTGTAGGGCTGGTTTGCTGGTTTGTTTTCGTGTGCCAGAACTAACCGAATTTTCCTCCCCAGCCTTTCTGTCCTTTACTCGATCCTTTAATTCAATGGATTTGCATTCTTTCAATCAGGGATCATGGCTCAGCATCCCATGTGGATATTACATAGGTTGGTATGCTTGCCTAGGAATGCCCACTCCTCCAAACTGTCTGAATCTGAAAAACGTAAACGAATTTAAGTGATGCTAAACCTAAACTTCTTTTTTTCTAAATAATAAACATGTTACACTTACCTGCTCCATGCAATGGTTTTACACAGAGCAGCACAGATCCTCCTCTTCTGGAATCCCCCGCCAGCACTCCTGGCTCCTGCTCTTCAACGAGTGCCCCCAAAGGAAGCAGCTTCTTATGGGGGCACTTCTGCGAGCTCGATCCTGAGCTGTGTTGCCTGCGTCCATTGACACAGCAGCAGGAGTCAATGAGAGCTGCTGCTGTCGGGTACAGTGCTGGATTGAGATCGGGCTCAGTAAGTATAAGACACGGGGTGGGGGCAGCGGAGGATCCTGGTCACAGAAGGTTTTTTCCCTTAATGCAGAGAATGCTTTAGGGTAAGGGCCCATGCACACTATAAGATTTTCTGAAGACTTTTTTCTTTAGATTTACCAAAACCATATAATATGAGGTCAAACCTAAACACTTTCAATTTGTATGCAATCTGGCAGGCCCTTGTACTACATAGAAAAGGTAAATCTGAAGGAAATCTAACCACAAAAGTTGGATAGTGTGTATTAGGCTTAAAAAAGACCTTGAGGTTTTAGAACCACTTTAGCATTCAAAAAAAGCCAAGCTACCTCATGATCACGGCATAGATCTGGATCTGGTTACTACAATTGCCTATATTGATTAATCCAGTTATTCAATAAATATAGGACATTATAAATGGTGCACATAGTAGCAGCGTTCATTTATTTTAATTGTATGTTTCATATACCGTATTTTTCACCGTATAAGACGCACTTTTTCTTCCCCAAAACTGGGGGGGAAAAGTTGGTGCGTCTTATACGACAAATACACATTTTGCCTGCATTAAAACTGCCCCTAACTTTGTGTGGTGCTTACTCGCAGTCCTCTTTTTATGCTCTGTGTGCTGCAGGCTGGATTTGTTGCATGTACTGCGGGCTTTGGAGACTTCTCTGACCCTCCCTGCAAGGCCAGGCTGTGTGTGTTCGGGCTTCCCTCTCCCTCCTATAGCGCGCCTTGTCCCCCCTCCCGACAGTCTTTCCACGTGCTGCCCGGGCACCATGTCAACGCTGAGCTTACCGGTATCCATCAGTGCGGGCTGTGCCTCCTCATGTCTCCCCGAGCCACACGTCTGCCCCTCCTGCTCCATACGTTCCCGCTCCTATTTGATTTGATGCCCGTGATTGATGGGCAGAAGAATTGACCCGCCAAAGCTCCGCCCCCCGAATCCCGGGGAGAAGACACCGTCCTCCCTACCTCATACTGCTGCTCCTGCTCCGCCCCCACTTTGCCTACTACTCTATTGGATGCCCATGATTGATGGGCAGAAGAATGGCTCCACAAGCTCCGCCCCGAATCACGGGGAGAAGACACACCGCCCTTGCTACGTCATACTGTTGCTTCTGGATAGATCACAGGCAGCGTGTGGTGTGTGTGAGAAAGTGTTCAGGGGGACCAACTACAGGGTAAATGAAATGTAAAATGTGCATCCACACACACCTAGGGTCTAAGAGAGCCTACAGTATTTGGTTCAGAATCTTTTCTAGATTTTCCTCCTTTAAAATTGGGTGCGTCTTATATGCCGGTGCGTCTCATACGGCGAAAAATACGGTAATCTGCAAATTGTACTTTGTGCTCCGTGCTATTGTACTCTATTCCTTTTCCTATATAAATAGACTTTATGCAAACAAAAATTCAAAGGTTTTAAGCACTTGCATTGTGGTTTCACATTGCAATTACCTTGTAGAGATTATGATCCAAAAAACAATGGATCTATCATAGGTTATCTGCTCTTAAACTAGAGAAGCATCCACAACAAATTTAGTATTGAGCCATTTGATCGGGACAGATGGTGTGGTCTTAAACACTGTGCAATGCTAATTACACCTTTTTAAATTTCTCCAGATAGTAAACCAAAAACTGACACAGATAATATCAAACGTCTTAACTTAATTCACTGTGACTGTTCTCTGCATTGATAATTTTATACACAAGGAAGAGTATCCTGTTCCACTTATGTCTGTTTTTCTTCACTGGTGCTACAACATCCTACTATCAAAGCTGTAACCCTTGTAACCCAGTCTAAGCTTGATTGATGCTTCTCTTTGAGGGTGTTTGCTTAAATACCTAACCCTCCATTAATCAAGTTGTCATCATGAGTCAATCTGTGTAGTGTTGTTATTGGTGGAATGTTAACGCCAATCAACACTAACCTTTCAAAGGCTTGAAAATACATTGCATACTGCCAGTAAGGGAAATTAAAAGCATTATATTTTTTTTTATCACAACATTTATATATGTTACTTTTAAACTGTTAATAACTGTTTGCTTTCTCTTTTTTGCACCATTCCAACTCCATTTTTCTGCACTACTCCAACACCAGCTTTGTTAGGAAAAAAAGATTCCATATACAATGTAAGGATCTTAGCAAATTTTATTTCACAAATTACCTGTACTGCAAATATTTAGTCATTCTATTTTACTGCATTTGCAGACATATTTTTTAAATTAATTCTAAGCCCTTATTATTTTGATCAGTGTAGTTATTACCCTTTCCACCTTCCAAGGATAGATGCAAACTTCTGGAAAGTCTAAACTGCCAGTGTAAAAATTACAAATTTTGGGGCTTTTCAGGAGCTACTTTGGATCAAAACGTATGCATCTATTAAAAAAATAAATACATCTTTTATTGGTTAGCATAACATTCTTTTTTAAAATGAAAAAAAAAAAAGGACCTTGTATCTAGATATGAGTACAACTGTTTGCATGAACATATCACAAATATATTATTGGTTTACAATCACTTAATGCTATATTTGTGATACGATCATGCAAAATACATTTGTTGTAGGCATATCGAGATACAGGGTCTTGTTGGTCTTATTTGTTGGTATAAAATCTTTACAAAAAAAAAGGAATGCTATCCTAACAAATAAAATATGTATGCATATTAATAGATGTTGTGTATGTTTTGATCTAAAGTAGCACCTGAAAAATCCCAATATTTCTAGTTATTTTCTGTATTAGGCCATCATTTTTCAAGATGCTGTACATATCAATATTTTCCAGCATTGAAGAGTTTGTTTGGAGGATGAGAATTCTGAAAGCACCTTCATACAAATAGAATTACTGTACTGAACTGATAAAGCACCAATCATTTATAGTAACACTTTTCATGAACCAGTATAGCCCATGTTAATAAAAATTGCATTATTATATTGAGTTAAATAAGGACCTCTTTCATTTCATAAAAAGAGTTTATAAACTTCCATTCAGGGCAAGAGGATAGCATATTCCCCAGGCTGTTATACGTACGGATCCAGAGTTCCATGTACCACCTTCTTCCTGCACCACTGAAAACACTCTGTACATAAGTAGAGCTTCTGGATATTATTTATTATTGATTCTTATACATTTATAGTGCCATCAATTAACACAGCAGTACAACATGGAAGCAGCCATCAGAAGATGGGTACACTGTAGTCATAAAGGGATGGACATGGTCAGCAACAATATTCAGGTAGGCCGTGGCATTTAAATGATGCTTAATTGGTAATACGGGGCCCAAAGTGTGCCAAGAAAATATCCCCCACACCATTACACCACCAGCCTGCACCGTTGATACAAGGCAGGATGGATACATGCTATCATATTTATGCCAAATTCTGACCCTACCATCTGAATGTCGCAGCTGAAATGGTCAGGTTTTTTGCAAGCTGGTAGGTAAGTTGAGCTGGGAACTTTTCTTTGTTTTTTTTTAAATGCGTTGCCCTTCCATGTGTTCCTTGCTGTTAAGGCCAGTTATGGGTTGGGGCATCTGATGTTTATTTTTACTGTGCTGCCCATATATTCAGCAAACATGCAAGTGAAGGTTCTTGGCTAAATATGGCATGGGAGGTGGGGGGGGGGGGGTAGGGGGCTTAGTCAGGCAGGAATGCTGCAGCGGGGTGTTGGAGAGGTGCTATCTGCAGACACTCTTTGCCCTGATTATACAAAGTGACAGACTCTCTTTAACCCCTTGACGACCATCATATAGTAAAATGACGGCCGCAAAGTGATTGTCCCATCCCGGCTGGGCATCATATGGGGGGCACTCAGAGCGGCGATCGGTGGTGCAGTGTGTCACTCTGAAACACTGCATCTTTGATCCTGGTAAAGAGCCTATGACATAGGCTCTTTACCATGTGATCAGCTATGCCCAATCACAGCTGGTCACATCGTAAATAGGAAGTGCCGTTGATTGGCTTTCCTCAGTTCGCTCCTGACAAGCACGAGTAGAGGAGAGCCAATCGGTGGGGTCTGTGCTGGTAATCAGAGCATTGATTATCAGTGTAGACCCTTGGGGGATGCCGCTAGAGCCACCAGGGATTTTCCACCCATGGCAACCAGGGATGCCCACCCATGCCACCAGAGATGCCCATCAGTGTTCAGGGAGCCTGTTAGTGCCCTCCTCATCAGTGCTTCCCATCATTGCCATCTATCAGTGCCACCCACCAGTGCCCATCATTGCCATCTATCAATGCCACCCACCAGTGGCCATCATTGCCCATCAGTGCTGCCTATCAGTGCCTATTAGTGCTGCCTATCAGTGCCCATAAGTGCCCCCTATCAGTGCCCATCAGTGCCACCTATTAGTGCCCATCAGTGCCACATATCAGTGCCCATCAGTGCCACCTATCAGTACTCATCAGTGCCGTATATCAGTGCTACCAATTAGTGCCAAATATCAGTGCCCATCAGTGCTGAATATCAGTGCCGCCTATCAGTGCCCATCAGTGCTGCGTATAAGTGTCTCATCATCAGTGTCCCCCAATTAGTGCCTCCTCATCAGTGCCTGCCAGTGTAGCCTCATCAGTGCTTGTCAGTGCAGGAAAAAACATATTTATTTACTAAATGTTATAACATAAACAAAAAAAACCTTTTTTTTTTTTTTTTACTTTTCAGGCTTTTTTTATTTGTTTAGCAAAAAAAGAAAAACCTTGCGGGGATCAAATGCCATCAAAAGAAAGCTCTATTTGTGGGGAAAAAATGACATAAATTTGGTTTAGGTACAGTGTTGCATGACCGCGCATTTGTCATTCAAAATGCAACAATGCTAAAAGCTGAAAATTGGCCTGGGCAGAGGAGGGTGTAACTGCCCTGGCTGGAAGTGGTTAAAGACTATGCAAACCAGGTTATTGTGGGTTATTCAAATTAAGGACTGCAGGAGGGTCTATTCTTTTCAGACAGAAGTTGTATAATATACTTGTGGTGATAATAAGTATAAAGATCAATGATATAAGACAATTGCACATATCATGAGCATACATGGCCACCCACACATATACATGTTCATATATGCATACTTACAGACTGTACATAGAAATTATTTTTTTATATATATATTTAGGCACAGAAATTATTTACAATTCTAAGATCTTTTTTACATGTAGGGTATATAAAAATAGGGACTGTTATTTCTCTTTAACTATTTATTTATTACAATGAGACCACTTACGTGTTATCTATGTTTATTATATTATAATACATTATATTTAACTATGTTTAACAAAACCAGAGTTTCCCTTTAAGTGCTTTGCTGGCCACGCATACACAGAATTCTTTGGAAAAGAATAGCGATTGCACAATATGCTGGGAGCACATGTTTTTGTGTTACAACACAAGGGAACAAGGTACTAGTGATTTTCTGAGCTCCATATCCAAAGGAGATGGTAAAAAATCGTCTTGCAGATGGTCAGCAATGTATCACTTTCTTCCTAATTGCTAGCAGTGAAATCCCCCAGGCCTTTTTAATTCCATAGATACATTGAAGTGAAATAGTTTTTAGCAGACACTGACTCACATGACCTACCACTCTAATTGTCTGAGAAACGTCTCGGGCCTACACACAAATCAATTTGATAACTGTTACGGATTTGCCATTTAATATAAGTCATAAGTCGCTGTAATGGTGTTTTAACAGGAACAGAAGATAGTTCTCTTTTTCATGTATGGTTTATAGTCCTCTTTTTTTGTGTGGGTTTCTAATGTAAATGGTTGAAATATTCTGTCATGATTTTAAATATACTAATGGAAACAGTGGACACAATGGTCAAATAGTATTTTGCAGCAATTATATGTACAAATTGTTTAGTGTTGATATAATGCTTGTATGGGTGTGGAAGATTAGCAAAAAAAATACCAGACTGGCAACACACTGAAGCTACACTGAATGAAGGGTGCATTCCCTTACGTGCCTTAAACCATATGTATGGGTGTGGAAGATGCCATTGCTGAACTCTTTTTCCGAAGATTGTTTTCAAGCTGTAATGCAGTTCCAATGGCTTCATCACTGTCTAATGCCCCGTACACATGTGCAGATTGTCGGCCGAAAAGATTCGGCCGACGTCCGATCGGCCGATTTTCGGCTTGTTAGTATGATGCTTCCGACAGCCGACAGCGCACTTTCGGCCGAACAGAATCTGTCGTGCAAGCATTAAAATTTTTGTATGCCGACACCAGAACGGCCGATTGTTCGCCAGTCAGTACAGAATTCGGCCGACAGACAGCAGATTTGCAAGACTGGGCATGCTCAGAAAATAAAAAAACACAGGGAAAGTTAACCATCACAAGACATCACTTCTGCAGTCGGCGAACAAAATTTGTGTGCAGTCTTTTGCACTTTTCAGCGGACACGACAGCCCGGGGACAAAAGACGGCCGATCGGTCGGCCGAAGATCGGTACGTGTGTACGAGGCATAAGTTACCGACTCGGAATAAGTATGCAGACTTAATGTCCAAACCCTATTTAGCTTTTACTAATTTGTGTGCATTTTGGTTATATGGATGAATTACTAAAGAAAATAAAGACTGTTTACTTTGCAAGGGAATTTGAACTTTGCAAAAATAATTTTCCACAGAGCCTAGTTGATGAATGAAATCAGGTATTCTTTGCCCTTAGAGTGTAAGCTCCTTGAGGGCATGGACTGATGTGAATGTGCAATGTATATGTAAAGCCATGCATAAATTGACAGCGCTATATAAGAACCTGAAATAAATAAATAAATAAATGCGAAATTTCACCACATTCACTAAACTCTGGGGACAATTCCCTTGCAAAGTTGTGAGCCAATTTGCCTGTAGTAAATCAACCCCGTTGCCGATAAGTACTGAAGCCATTATCAGAAGGAGGTTGGCTAGGCAGTTTCTGGAATTTTCTCTCTATAGTGTTTCTTTAAAGACCACCATGTTAGGACTTCTGCATTTTTCTTTCTCCTCTACATGTTAGGATTGGTAACCAATTTGTGCTCAGAAATTATTTAAAATTCTAATTTCTCTTTTTTTTATGTGAAAATTCCTTTTTTTTCTCAGTAAAAATGCTGCTTTTTGTCTTTCCACTCCCATGCTCTATACTGACATGAGTAACAGCTTCACCCGTCCTTCCACTTGCTCTTTACTGGCATAGATGGGTAACAGTTACACCTGTCCTCCCATTTCAGTGCTCTACACCGGAATACATGAGTAAAAACCACACACGTTCTCCCACTACAGTGCTCTATACTGGCAAGTACAAGTAACAGCCACATCCTTCAAGATTATGAAATTGGTGGTTGATATTACAATTTCTATCTGACTAAATTATTATTGGTTGAACTAGATGGACTTGTGTCTTTTTTCAGTCAGATTAACTATGTAACTACATATTTATTTTTGTGTCCTCATTTGCAGGGCTGTTTGAAGGAATTTGGGGGCCCCAAGCAAAATGGACATGGAGGCCCCCCCGCACACACGCAAAGCCTCCAGCTTTATTTTTCACAGAGGAGAGAAAGAAACATGTGTTCCTTCTTCTTCTTTGTGCAATGCCAACCCAACCTGTTGGAATGGGAGAGCCCAGGAAAACAGGTGCAAGTGGCGGCTGAACACAACCATGGGGATCATTTTTGCTACACAAAAAGCATCATGGCCACAGCATATAGTATCCATCCTCTGCTGTTTTGCAGTATAAGGGTGAATGTTTGGGGATGGTAAAAAAAAAAAAAAAAAAAAGTTTTTTTCCACACCCTAAACACAAGTGTAAGGGGCCCATTCACATGAAGCAAGTGTAGGTTGTGTCTCCTGTTCAGAGCTGTATTTTACCAGCATGACGATGCATAATGTATTGTGGGCGTCCACGTGCCAGCTTCCCATTCATTTCTATTTGGACCTGCACCCACACCTACCTGCATGTTAGAATAGGACCCAGTGGTTGTACCCATGCAACTGCGTTTCCCAGTAGAAATGAATAGGACACTGGCAGGCGAGGCGGATGCGCACACAACACTTTGTGCAACCCATGCTGGTAAAAGATGGCCCTGCACAGGAGACACATATCTGCAACGCCAAGTGTCCGGGTGTCCCTAAAAGGGCCCTAAATGAGGCCTAAGAATGCTTTTCACTGTCCTGTGATCATCATCATTATCATCATGATAATAATCACACAATACAGATGCTGTGGTTCAATGCAACTGCACTGTGTGATTAACATGATGATAATGATCACATTTAGCTGCTGTATCATCAATCATGTGCAACAGAGGCATGGCTTAGGTGAAGAAAGAAGCTGTTTTTTTAGTGAAAATGACAATACCTTATTTAAGCAACATTCACTGCAGACTTGCTGGTCCCCACTTTCCTCATACTGTCTGTCCCTCTGTGCTTTGGTGGCTTTTGGCTGCTGCTGATTTCCCCAGAGCCTGAGCCTTCCCTCTCCTCAGCTCAGCACTTACTTGCTGAAGGAGACACGAGACAGTCAGTGAAGAATATAAAACTACCTGCGCTGCTCCCCGAACCAAATAAGTATAAAATAAGTATATATATATATATATATATATATATATATATATATATATATATGTATAAATAAATATTGTGCTTAAGGTGCTAGTGCTTAACTCAATATGCGTAATACCTATATCAAAATTACCAGTCCATATGTATAACAAACCTTTTAATAACGCTCTGTGCGAGGAGCGAAACGCGTCAAGCTATTCGTCCGAATATATACTACGCCTGGCTGCATCCAGCTTCCGGATTACGGAGACACGGGGAGTGAGGACAGCCTTCTGAGTGGCGACCCGTGGGATGGTTTTCAGGCGTGTGAACCTCTGCTAAATTGTAAGTGTAACCTGTATTGTGTGCATCGAATAAAGTTTTTACATACTTCACGATGCCAGCATCTCTTTCTTTTTTGAGCATCACCTGGATGTTGTGATCTACAGTATACCTTCAAAGCTGTTGAATTGGTGGTCCAATAAGGCATTTATCTTCAAAGGATATTTTGAAAGCGCTTTATTATTTGGCTTCTGGTGAGTAGGGGACCAAGAGGGGAGCACCTACTCGTGTACAAAGAGCACCAGCACTTTTTATATATGAGCACGCAGCACTTTGGACTTATGTTTATGCACAAAGACTGTCACTGTTTTTAATCTTCTGAGCACAAGAAGAAGACAACCGTTCACATTTATTGTGTCATATTTATTTATTTATTCACGTTTGTTATACATATGGACTGGTAATTTTTCACATTTATTGTGTCATATTTATTTATTTATTCACGTTTGTTATACATATGGACTGGTAATTTTGATATAGGTATTACGCATATTGAGTTAAGCACTAGCACCTTAAGCACAATATTTATTTATACATATATATATATATATATATATATACTTATTTGGTTCGGGGAGCAGCGCAGGTAGTTTTATATTTTACACTTTTTAAGGCACATCCCTTCCTTATACCGAGCAGCAGCTCACCCTATTTTATTCTTCTAATAATTTTAATCCTCAGCGCTAGCCTTTTACAACTTACAGTCAGTGAAGAAGCTGCTGTCTGCTGACAGCCTCTGCTCCCTGTGACACAGATATATCCTTGGGGCCCAGGATATATGGTCATTGGTCAGTCAGACCACATGGGAGCAGCAGGGAACTCGGCAAACAGGCAGAACTTCAGAAGCAAAAAAAAAAAAAGTGCCTGCACGCACACTTTGGATGCTCTGTGAAACACAGCTGCCGGCCAGGCCCCCTACAGGAGGTAATGGGAACTGCATTCCTGCTATGGAAAGAGTTCAGGAACCGACGTCATCGCTCCTCTGCGTTCCCCTGCGTTCCCCTGCGTTCCCCTGCGTTCCCGCAGCCGAACTCGAGCCCTGGATGATAATGTCAGTCTGTGTCGGGTCTTGGGGCCCCAGGCCAGCTCGGGGCCCCAAGCAATTGCTTGGTTTGCCTGCCTTGACGCGACGGCCCTGCTCATTTGGATCGCAAGTCACAAGCATGATTAGTAGTGAGAGGCTTCAAAAAGGAGCCTAATGCTATTTTATGGGTATACAGGTATAGGAGAAGGAAAACCTTGCTACAAAAAAGAGATGAGGTATGTTTGGTTAGGCAAAGTAGCAGAGGCGTAACTAGAACCTTCAGGGCCCTGGTGCAAGAAACCATGAAGGGCCCCCCGGACCCCTAGCCGGGGCCCTTCCCTTTAAGCCTGGGGCTCTTCCCACTGATCCTGGGGCCCTTTACTCTCATTTTGGGGCCCTTTCACAAGTTCTGCACTGGGCTCCCTTCCTGCCATCTTGGGGCCTCCCAATGGTGGTGAAATGCCAGGGCCCCGGTCGCAGATTTGACCTTTGCGATCCTGGAAGTTCACCCACTGGTGTCAGTCGTTTTTATTTTTTGGTATTTTAATTGTATTATTTTTTATCATTTTATTTTATTTTTTTACAATGTCACTGACTATGACTCTGTCCATTCAGAAAAGGAAGGAGCTGATAAATTACATATTTACCGACCCCTTCCTGGTTATCTATTGTGAACCATCCCCTTCAGCAGCTGGCAGGAGAGGAGAGGGAGCACAGTGGGGGAGGGCAGCACAGTAGGGGCGGGGGACCAGGGAAGCACACAGGGGCCCAAAGACAGCAGAACACAAGTGAAGTGGATAGGAGGAGTGGTGGGGGCAGCATACAGAGTAACCAATCTCCTCCATTTTCCTCTTGCAGCTACAGGAGGAAAAAGGAGGACAGTGATTCCTCTACATGCTGCCCCTGCCGCCCCTCCTATCCAGGTGTACAGGGGAGCTGCATGGGCCCCCTGGAGCATGGGGCCCGGTTGCGATTGCAACCCCTGTAGTTACGCCCCTGCAAAGTAGAAAATCTCAGTGGCTGCTATGAGGACATTGAGTGAGGCTACCATTTTGAAGGCCATAAAAGCATATATGCAATGGCTAGAAATGCTTGGAGCAAGGTCAGATTTCTCTTAATTTAAGAGTAAAGCTGGATACACACTATACAACTTTTGTTGGCAGATTTCCTTTAGATTAAAGCCCCGTACACACGTACCGATTGTCGGCCGTAAATATTCGGCCGACGACCGTTCGGCCGATTGTAGGCTTGTTAGTATGATGCTTCCGACAGCCGACAGCGCATTTTCGGCCGAACAGAATCGGGTGTCAGTCGTTTTTATTTTTTGGTATTTTAATTGTATTATTTTTTATCATTTTATTTTATTTATTTACAATGTCACTGACTATGACTCTGTCCATTCAGAAAAGGAAGGAGCTGATAAATTACATATTTACCGACCCCTTCCTGGTTATCTATTGTGAACCATCCCCTTCAGCAGCTGGCAGGAGAGGGGAGGGAGCACAGTGGGGGAGGGCAGCACAGTAGGGGCGGGGGACCAGAGAAGCACACAGGGGCCCAAAGACAGCAGAACACAAGTGAAGTGGATAGGAGGAGTGGTGGGGGCAGCATACAGAGTAACCAATCTCCTCCATTTTCCTCTTGCAGCTACAGGAGGAAAAAGGAGGACAGTGATTCCTCTACATGCTGCCCCTGCCGCCCCTCCTATCCAGGTGTACAGGGGAGCTGCATGGGCCCCCTGGAGCATGGGGCCCGGTTGCGATTGCAACCCCTGTATTTACGCCCCTGCAAAGTAGAAAATCTCAGTGGCTGCTATGAGGACATTGAGTGAGGCTACCATTTTGAAGGCCATAAAAGCATATATGCAATGGCTAGAAATGCTTGGAGCAAGGTCAGATTTCTCTTAATTTAAGAGTAAAGCTGGATACACACTATACAACTTTTGTTGGCAGATTTCCTTTAGATTAAAGCCCCATACACACGTACCGATTGTCGGCCGTAAATATTTGGCCGATGACCGTTCGGCCGATTGTAGGCTTGTTAGTATGATGCTTCTGACAGCCGACAGCGCATTTTCAGCCGAACAGAATCGGGTGTGCAGGCATTAAAATGTTTATTGGCCGTCACCAGAACGGCTGATTGTTCGCCAGTCAGTACAGATTTCGGCCGACAGACAGCAGATTAGCAAGACTGGGCATGCTCAGAAAAGAAAAAAGACAAGGAAAGTTAACCATCACATGACATCACTTCTGCAGTCGGCTGTTGTTGGCCGACAAAATTCGTGTGCAGTCTTTTGCAGTTTTCAGCAGACACGACAGCCCTGGACAAAAGACGGCCGATCGTTCGGCCGACGTTCAGTACGTGTGTACGGGGCTTTACCTTCAACTATGTAGTGCGAGGGCCTGCCTGATTGCATACAAATTGAAAGTGTTTAGATTTGACCTCATATTATATGGTTCTGGTAAATCTAAAGGAAAAAATCTAAAGACAATTGTATATTGTTTATGGCCATAAGAGATGATGGGTATGCCCCATGGAGTATGAAAGGGGAGAAGGAGAGAACCCACTCAGTCCCTTCACACTGTCTATATACGTTATAGTGCACTGCCATTAATATCACCATTAACACTAAACCACTAAATTTGTATCCTTTTTTAAAGTCTACATACTTTATTTATTTATTTTTTTACTTCATAGAGATTTAAGATTCTTTGCTGGGATAACATGGAATATCAGGACATTATAAACGCCTTCTTCCATTCAGCTTAAGCCACTGACCAAACTATAAAACAACATAAGATTCCAGCTATGCATAAAATGACTGCGGGCACAGCACGCATTACATTTCACTTGGTGTTTGTTTAATTCTTATTTAATTATGTATAATCATTTATTACATTACAAAAAAAATCAAACTATTAAATTAAAGTAATCTCCTCAGGATGTCTATACCCAAAGGGCATTACAACTAAGTCTAAATGTAATTATCATGCTTTGTATTAACCCCACACATTCCACAAAAAAAAACTACACAGTCTCAGGCCATTACTGACTATTTCCACGCCCAAGGCTAGACGACACCCACTGTTGCTTCTGCTCCAAGCCCATTCTACTATTGCAGATGAGTTACTTATGCTTACCCCAAGTATTATATTATATTACAAGAAGAAAAATGTTAGTGATAATAAATCTGATATAGTAAAAGCTGTAGAAAACAATACATACGCTATAAGGTGCTTTCTCATTAGTACCTGGTTCCTGACCGTTTGTCGAAAATGTAACCGGTTTCTTCTCACTCTGTTCCTGAGGTTGTGGGCAAGTCAGAACGATGTTCCATGTGTGGTGGACTTGCCCTAAAGTCAGGCGGTTTTGGATATAAGTTCACTGATTTTATGGTAACCATGATCAACGTCATCAAAAACCCCAGAGTTACGCTTCTGAGTGAGCCAGTAGCTGATGCCTCCAGACCTTCTCAGACTCTTATATACTTTATGTTCATGGCAGCTAAAATTACGATTGCGACTGCCTGGAAATACCCAATGGTGGACTTTCCCTTCATAAAACGCTAGCTTTCCTGGATTATGACCAACAATAAGATGGTTAGCATCTTACATGATACCACAACTAGGTTTGAGCACATCTGGACCCCATGGATTAGTTACTTAAACACTCCATCTTAATATTACATCCCTCTTTGCTTTGAGGGGTGGGCCTGGTGTGTAGGCAGCTTGGGTCTCTTTCCCTGTTCTTTCTTTCTTCCCTTCTCTTCTTTCCTCTTCACTTGCCTTTTGATGAATTATGTCCTCTTCAGAAGGGCAGTGTTGTACCCTTGTAATTTTGTGCCTGTTTTTTATTGAAATTACATGAAGCAGATTTTAGGTGTTGCAATTATTGGGCTGCTCCCATGGGGTTGATGTATGTACCCTTGGACTTCTGTTTTTCATTTGTTCTGTTGTGTTCCCCATACAAGAGTTAACTCAATCTTTGGGATGACTAGACCTATTGTACAATATATGTTCTTACTATATGCTTCCTTTCATTTGTGTCCAGCCTGGCAAGCTTTCGTTGCAACCACCATCAAAGTCCTACGGTTGTATCGTATGGTATTTTTCTGTTAACTTTCTTTTTTTTTCTAATAAAATTGTATTGTTTTTTATCAACAAATACAGAGAAAGTGGTACGGACAATGTATACTTATAAAAAACCTGTGATGGCCTCGTCCACAACTGTTAGACATTTAACTTCACTGTGCCTCTAATAATGTTACCACATAAAGAATTCTAAACAGAAGAAAATGACAACTGGTAATTGTTGGTCCTAATAACAGCAAAGCACTTCTTTGAGACATCAGAATAAACCTGATAAGCTTAACTGTCCTCTTACAAATAGATGTAGAAATTGCAGGATTTGGACCCCATGAGGTCAACCATCACTCTACCTCATATTGTTTTAGTACAGGTCTATAGCAGGTGATAACAGAGTGTGGGAGCATATGAGGCTCGAAATAAAGAATAATTAGATATATTGTGTGATTCATGTGGGGAATCACACCAATAGTTGAGAAATAATTAAAGCTAGAGGGAAGAGGCATAGGGGGAAAAGCGAAGAAGGGGACAGAAAGGAAAAAAAAATAGGGGGGGAGAGGGGGATTCTGGAGCTAAGTTAATTTAGTCGCTCTCGGTTGAAGTTTAGAATGTTGAGTAAGCCTATAAAAATGCGGTGGTTGCATCAGGGGAGATTCTGTAAGAAAGAACCTATTAAGGTGGAGCAAGTGGTACTCTGATAGTAGTTTGTCAAGCAGGATGAAGGTAGATTAAGGTGGATCTCTTATTTGGTTGTTTGTGTTTGAAGAACGAAATTGGAACCCAACAGGCCCATGTCTTGTTGTACTTGTTTGTTGTTTCCCTTGCTATGTGTATCAGTTCTTCCCTTTCTGCTACTTTGTCAATTCAGGTGAACCATTCTCTTAGGGATGGTGTGGTTGAAGAGAGCTGGTGCACGATTTGGCCGCATTGATCATGTGCATCGCCAGTGATTTGTGGTACCCTTTTGGTAATCGTGGACTATAGTATTGTAAGTATTGGGTGGGGAAGAATTCCAAGGTGTCTCTATGGATCTGGTGTATGAACGTATGTATCTCCTTCCAGAACGATTGAAGCTGAGGGCACTCCTACCATATTTGGATCAGTGAGCCTACCTCTCTTTTACATCGCCAGCACTGTTTGGACAAATTTGTGTAACAACTCGGGAGTTCTGTACCACCTCGAGAGAAGCTTGTAATTAGTTTCCTGAATAGAGACATTCGCTGAACTTCTATGAATATTCTGAAAAATAGTGTTCCAACCCTCCGGAGTTATGCTTATCGTTAAATCTCTACTCCAGGCTTGGCCTGCTTTCCAAGAAACTGGAGAAACATGCTCGCCGATGAGAGTATACATCGTGGAGATTACATGTTGTTGAGAGGTCATTTGTGAGCATAGTTTTTCAAATGGAGTAAGAGATCGAGGTCTGTTAACTTTCAATAAACATTACGCACTTGTGTTCGAACAGAGAGTGCACTAGCAAAGTGCAGGAGTAAATATTGTAAGCATAAACAGCTATCTACATAGTAATGTAGACAGAACTTTAAGGCATTATTGGGATAGCTTTATAAAATGTTCTGGTACAAAGCATTTAGACCGGTATGTATATAGCAATGTACATAGCTCCATATTATAGAGGCTACAATTTTCAATATGTGTCCCTTTAAACCATATGCGATACATGGTTGAAAGGGACACATATCTGTAGAGAAGCTGGAGCAGGAAGACATTATACACAGAAGTCCCTGATGGCAGTTTGTGCACCAAACGCAACTTAGAGCAGCAAAAAGTAGAAGACATAGGTAGCAAAATTAGATGAGCAAAACACAAATAGCAGAAAACCAAACTCTAATAGTAACCTGTGTAAAAAAGCACAACTGGAGTAGCTGGATGCTGACAGACTGTGGCAGTAAATGATGTAGACAAAAGAGGTAATGCAGATCTCCTATCAATCACAAAATTCCTTCTCATGGTGAAAATGCCACATAAGCTCTGTGCTCCATCAGGATTAGATTTCCTTCACTGTAGCCTGCAGCCCAATGATTTTTTTCACCCAAAGTAAATACAGTGCATTTTATTTACTGGTCGTAACCTGGTTTAGGATATTGTGACAGTTTATCAATACACTTATATGTGATGACCGATGACGGGGGAAAAATGTGCAACACTGGGAAAAGCCACCTCTCTGCTTTTGCAATCATTAGACACAAGCCTAGTTTACCTAATGGATAGTCCTCTACATCTGGTAGTAAGGTAATTCCAACGTTATTGGATTTGCTGAGTTTGAATGAGCACTAAAAGAAACTAAAGATCTCTTTGTTGGTACAAAGCAGGAAAATGCAAGAAGTCATTGGATGCCCCATTAGCAAAATATGTAATCTCCACCCAGTGATGCCCTGAGCAACAGAATACAATTTACATTGGTCCTCCAAATCCAACAAAAATGACAGCAAGGCACCTTAAAGTAATCTAACTGTGGGCCGGAGTCTTGGAAACTAAAGTACTGCATATCACAGTTGGAGTTATAAATAATAATAAACATTAGATGGTAGATGATTACCCAAATTGGGCCACATATAACAACTACATTAAAAACAAATCCTCCACCCTGGTGGTGACATAAATACTCTCAAAGCTGTAACAGTACAATAATAATCCCTGAGTCTCCCAAAACAGCTTAAGGCCATGTCAAACAGGCGATTTTGTTGCAGTGATTAATAATGTCAGCAATTTGTAGCTAGTTATTTAATCACAAGAGTCACTGGTGTTTTGTCCCTAAGAAGCGATTTGTTGCTGCTATAAGTTAAATGAGTGCTTCAGCACTGAGTTGGTGTGCTCTGCTACAAACTTCTCACTTTCAGTGATTTGTAGCTAAGCCATAGAGGAGAATGCAGAGAGAATGGCACTGGTGAGCTTGTGGCTGACATTGATACTTTTTAAACTCTCAGTCACAGGGTGACTGAAATTCAAGTTGCTATAAATGTACTAAATTTGATAGAAAAAAAAAACTTTGATTTCCTCAGTGAGGAAAAAAAGAGGATTGTTGCAAATAAATCGCCCGCCTGACATGGCTCTTAGCTTGTATTTAAAGTAATTGTATTACAATGTATTATTTGCCATTTGCTTCAAGATGCTGAAGTGGAAGATCCATTAGAAATAAATACAAAGTGTTTTGCTGATATCACAGATATAAGGATATAAGCATTTGGCACATTCCTCATTATTGCTATTGATCTATTCACTCAGGCAAATGAGGATATATGCGTGCATGGTTTGATCTTTGAATTTGTGTCAGTTAAAGTAGATGTCTTTCCAACTCTGCACGGAATTGAAAATCTGTGAGCAATAAATGATACAACATCCACAAATAATAATCAATGGCAGTTTCATGTGATTTGCATTATATGTGGTTCCATCAGCGCGCGACCGCTGATCACAGCACCTTAGAGAAGAGTCTGTGGAGGACCAGTCATATAACATGGAGGAAGGCTTCTTATAATTTCACCAAATACAGCCAGCGGTTCCAGCCTGCACCCTTGCCAGGACCTGCAGGAGCTACTGAGACTGAGTGCCATTTTAAAACAGGGCTGGGACGAATAGTTGCTATGCCAGTGCCATTTTAAAAAGGCACTGGACATTCAAGTGGTAAGGTGCATGATTTATTGTACTCCAAACTGTTAGTTGAAACCCATTGTTCATTCAGGTGCCAGTTCCCCCTCTTGGTATTATCTGCCCTGATCTGCAATACCAGGATAATCCTTAGGGGTTGATTTACTAAAACTGGAGAGTGCAAAATCTGGTGCAGCTCTGTATGGTAGCCAATCAGCTTCTAACTTCAGCTTGTTCAATTAAGCTTTGACAAATAAAAACTGTAAGCTGATTGGTTTCTATGTAGAGCTGCACCAGATTTTGCACAAATGTTTGTTTAGTAAACCCATTAGAAAAATTTCCTGTGCAATGTCTTTTTACATTTTGGTTAATTCAGGCATTGATTGTAGTATGATTCTACATCTGTTGCGGCTGTTTTAATGGCTTCGCCCACCACTCAGAAGTTCGCATGTCCAAGACTTTCTACAATCCTGTGTCCTTCAATGGATGATGAAGACATTTTTTATACTTACCATAGCTCCCAACTGTCCATGATTTCAAGGGACTGTCCCTGATTTGCAACAAAGTCCCTCTGTCCCTCTATCCTCCTCATTTGTCCCTCATTTTGGCCTGATCTATTTACTTTATTTTTTAAAAAGTCTTTCATCCAATTTTTCCTAAGTTGCTGCATTTGTAAATTTCACAAGCCAATATAAAGGAATAGTAGTAGTAAAAAAAGCACTGGGTTTTACTAATAATTTTTTTGCATAAATCTCCCTTAAGGGGGCGTGGGAAGGGGTGTGTCTTATACCTACATACTTCTGCTAATAGGAAGTAAAAAGTTGGGAGGTATGACTTACCATAAGATTATTTCTTGAAGTCTATTGAGGCACACAGGTCCCAACCCCTAGTGGTATTAGCCCCTTACACTTGCTCACAAAAGTGAGGCATGACGGTTGGAGGCATAGTTGTAGGGTTTATAACAAAATATATGTCAAATTAGAAATGCCCATTTTCTGGGCTTATAGGTAAGGGGTTGTCAAAATAGAACGGAGGGTGCACTGCCCTTAGAAACATGCATCAATGCAAACATTTTTTACAATTCTATTTGGCCAGCAGCAGTGAGTTTCTTAAATGCTTAATTTGAAAAATACCCATTTCCTTTAAACAACATGTCTAGGGGTTTGTCCTGATTCTGCATGTGAAGGGGCGTATCTCTTTGATGAACAGAAAGTGCTGCAGCAGCACTGACATTTGCAAAGGAAAACAGTGTTTAAAAATTACCAGCAAAAGACATTTCATATAGCAGGCTTTTTTAAAAAAAATCCTGCCCCAAAAAAAAAAAAAAAAATAGCAGACCCTTTGAATCAGGTATCAATTTTGAGGGGGTACATAGGGAAGGTGCTTTTCTAGGGGGGACAAGCGCCCCTTGCCCACATCCCTGGCCAGTGGTTAATCTGTGGGCATGGGGCTTATTGGACTCTGGAAGCCCCTTTTAATAACAAGGGGGCCCTAAGATTCCGTTTGATCCCTACATCAATGAGTAAGGGTACATAGTACCCCTACTCATTCACAAAAAAAAAAAAAAACTAAGATGCCAGTTAGAAATAAAGACACCCAATCATTTAACAAGTACTTTATTAAAAAAACTAAAAAAGACCCAAATAATATCCCATGTCGTATATCCATCATCAATTATGATGACCGCCACCTGTTGGAAAAATAATCTGACAGCCGATTCTACAGATGGATATTAGCAGCCAAGTGAGAGCTCCTTGATCTGTCATTAGTTATATGAGGGAAGGAGTGGGAATAGTGGCATGATCATTGCCCATTTGCTTCTGTGGCTGGGGAATCCTGGCCATGTAAGTTGTTATGGGTCACAGTGATCCTGCACAAACATTACATAAGTGAATGGTCCGGGTGAGGTCAGTGGTTGGAACGCACCCTCTGCTTCCTTAGCAACTATTTGTTCCAAAATAAAAAATATGCAAAATAAGTGTGCAAAATGTGACAATGAATTAGAGTGTTTGTTCACCAATGCCAAAAGTGTGGCTGACGGCCAAAGTTAAAATAGCTATGAATATTAAGAAAAGAGCTTTTAAAATATGTAAAAATGAAGGAACACTATCATTGTTTAATTGCTATAAAGAATATAACAGAATATGTAAAAAGGAAATCAAGGATGCAAAATTTCAAAATGAACGACAGATTGCAAAAGATAGTAGGACAAAACCCAAAAATTCTTCAAATATATTAATAGTAAAAAGGTTAGGTCTAAGCATGTAGGCAGATGACACCAAGCTTTGCAGTGGAATAACTTCCTTACAGGATGTCTCCAACTTACAAGCCAACCTCAGTGAACGGTTTCATTAGTCAACTATGTGGCAAATGAGGTTTAATGTTGATAAATGTAAAGTTATGCACTTGGGGGCTAAGAACATGCATGCATCATACATACTAGGGGGAGTAGAACTGGGGGAATCCATAGCGGAGAGGGATCTGAGAGTTCCGATAGATCCTAAGCTTAATAATAGCATGCAATGCAAAGCTGCGGTTTCCAAAGCAAGCAAAGTCATTTCTGGAATTAACATAGGCATGGACTCCATAGAGAGTTATATAATTTTGCCCCTGTACAAATCATTAGTAAGACCTCATCTATAATATGCAGTTCAGTTTTGGGCACCAGTTCTTAAAAAGGATATTGGGGAACTGGAGAAAGTGCAGAGAAGGGCAACCAAACTGATAAGAGGCATGGAGGAGCTCAGCTATGGGAAAAGATTAGAGTAACGGAATTTATTCTCTCTTGAGAAGAGGAAATTAAGTGGGGATATGATCAACATGTATACATACATAAGGGGTCCATACACCATAAGACCTGTAAAAATGTGGAATAGACTCCCTCCAGAGGTGGTTCTGGCTAGCTCACTAGATTGCTTTAAAAAAGGTCTGGATTCTTTCCTGGGTGCACATAATATAAATGGGTACTAAAATTTCTAGGTAAAGTTCATCCAGGAAATATCCAATTGCCTCTCAGGGGATCAGGAAGGAATTTTTGCTTTTCTGGGGTTTTTTCACCTTCCTCTGGATCAACTGCGGGTATAGGATTGTGTATATGGATTGTATGGTTGGGTTTTCTTTTTTTTTATTGGCTCAGCCAGATGGACTTGTATCTTTTTTCAACCTGACTAACTATATAACTATTGACAACTGGAAAATGTCAGTTTCTTTCATACCGAACACCCTAAACATTCAACTCGGATCATTTGTTATGTCGTTAGGTTATTTTAGATCCAAATGAAACAAATTAATTAGTTGTTTCATTATAATTTATTTCAGATTCATTGAAATTTGTTACTTTTGTCATTTGTAGATTTGGATACCTCTGAATCTTCAACTAACAAACATTTTGTCCAATTTAGATTTGTCTACAGTCAATGCATAAAACTCAGCTGTGTAGATGAGTCTATACAGCCAATGCATCAAACTCGGTTATGTGGGTGAACCTGTACAGCCAATGCATCAAACTTGGTTGTGTAGATGAGTCTGTACTTTCAATGCATCAAAGTCAGCTGTAGAGGTAAGTTAATACAGCCAATGCATCAAACTCGGCTATGTAGGTGAGCCTGTAAAGCCAACAGTGTTGGTCATGTAACCTAAAAAAAGTAATTTGTTATAGTTACTAGTTACTTCTCCCAAAAAGTAACTGAGTTAGTAACTGAGTTACATCAGTAAAAAAGTAACTAATTACCAGGGAAAGTAACTATTGCGTTACTTTAAAAAAAATAATCAAATATGTCAAATAACTTGTATGTCCCTTGTATACGTGGTATTTGCTTAGTGGTACCTGCGTTGTATTTGCTGAGTGGTACCTGCGTGGTATTTACTTAGTGATACCTGCGTGGTACACTGGTACGGTACCTGAGTGGTATTTGCTGAGTGGTACTGGCTTGCTGCGTGGTACACTGGTACCTGAGTGGATTTATGCTGAGTGGTACTGGATGGCTGCATGTTACACTGGTACCTGAGTGGTATTTGCTGAGTGGTACCTGAGTGGTATTTGCTGAGAGTGGCACTGTGGTGCCTGGTTGGTACACTGCCGGTGTATAGGGTGGGTGGGTAGATATATTTGGGGGTCAGTGGGTGTATAGGGTGGGTAGGTGTATTTTGGGGTCAGTGGGTATATAGGGTGAGTGGGTAGGTGTATTTGGGGGTCAGTGGGTGTATAGGGTGAGTAGGTGGGTGTATAGAAGGGTCATCAGGTGTATAGGGTGGGTAGATGTATTTGGGGGGTCAGTGGGTGTATAGGGTGGATGGGTAGGTGTATTTGGGGGTCAGTGGGTGTATAGGGTGAGTAGGTAGGTGTATAGAAGGAACAGTGGGTGTATAGGGTGGGTGGGTAGGTAAGTGTATATAGGGGTCAGTGGGTGTATTGGGTGGGTAGGTAGGTGTATATAGGGGTCAGTGGGTGTATAGGGTGGGTTGGTAGGTGTATATAGGGGTCAGTGGGTGTATAGGATGGGTAGGTAGGTGTATATAGGTCCGCTCTCCCTCTCCGCTCTCCTCCATGTCACAAGCCAGTACCACAGACAGCGCCGGCAGGGTCATAGAGGAGTGAGGAGGAATTACACTACTGCCTTCTAGTGGCGATAGATGTAATTGCGTTAACGCGGCCTAAGTATTGGGAACAGCGTTACCATGAGGGGAAAAGTAATCAATTAGATTACTAGTTACCCTCAAAAGTAACGGCGTTAAGTAACGCCGTTTACTTTACCGCAGTTATTACCATCACTGAAAGTCAGTGCATCAAACTCGGGTGTGTAGGTGAGCCTGTAAAGCCAATGCATCAAACTCAGCTCTGTAGGTAAGTCTGTACAGCCAATGCATCAAACTCGGCTGTGTAGGTGAGTCCGTACAGCCAATGCATCAAACTTAGCTTTGTAGATGAGTCTGTACAGCCAATGCATCAAACTTGGCTGTGTAGGTGACTCCGTACAGCCAATGCATCAAACTCAGGTGTGTACTTGAATCTGTACAGCCAATGCATCAAACTCGGCTGTGTAGGTGAGTCTGTACAGCCAATGCATCAAACTTCGCTGTGTAGGTGAGTCCGTACAGCCAATGCATCAAACTCATGTGTGTACTTGAGTCCGTACAGCCAATGCATCAAACTCATGTGTGTACTTGAGTCTGTACAGCCAATGCATCAAACTCATGTGTGTACTTGAGTCCGTACAGCCAATGCATCAAACTCGGCTGTGTAGGTGAGTCCGTACACCCAACGCATCAAACTCAGCTGTGTAGGTGAGTCCATACAGCCAATGCATCAAACTTGGCTGTGTAGGTGAGTCCGTACAGCCGATGCATCAAACTCGACTGTGTAGGTGAGTCCATACAGCTAAAGCATCAAACTTGGCTGTGTATGTGAGTCCGTACAGCCAATGCATCAAACTCGGCTGCATAGGTGAGTCTATACAGCCAAAGTATCAAACTCCACTATGTATGTGAGTCTGTACAGCCAATGCATCTAACTCCGCTGTGTAGGTGAGTCTGTATAGCCAACGCATCAAACTTGGCTGTTTAGGTGAGTCTGTACAGCCAATGCATCAAACACCGCTGTGAAGGTGAGTCTATACAGCCAGTGCATCAAACTTGGCTGTGTAGGCAAGTCTGTACAGCCAATGCATCAAACTTGGCTGCGTAGGCAAGTCTGTACAGCCAATGCATCAAACTCGGCTGTGTAGGTGAGTCTATACAGCCAATGCATCAAACTCGGCTGTGTAGGTGAGTCTATACAGCCAATGCATCAAACTCGGCTGTGTAGGTGAGCCTATACAGCCAATGCGTCATACTCAGACTGTGCAGGTAAGTCCATACAGCAAATGCATCAAACATGGCTCTGTAGGTGAGTCCATAGAGCCAATTAGAGATGTTCATGGTGGAAAACTTTGTTTCATTTTCTTTCAGATTCATTAGTTAAAGTGGAATTTCACCCAGAGGGGGAAGTTCCACTTGTTTGCAACCTTCACTTCCACATTTGGCACTTTGTGGGGGGAGCGGGTACCTAGTTTTGACAGGTACCTTCTCCCATCTCCAGGTCAGATCGCTGCGGCAAACTATGAGGATATTTGGCCCCTCCTCCTTCCCCCCCCCCCCCCACAGTCTTCTGGGACACACAGGTCCCAGAAGACTGCGGGACTACTCACAAAGGGCAGCGCAGCTCACGCATGCTTAGTAGGAAACCGGCTGTGAAGCTTAAGATGCTGGAGGCTGCACTCCAATCTGATTGAAGAATCGGCTCAGTGCGGCCATTGCTGGATCCCTGGACAGGTAAGTGTCCTTATATTAAAAGTCAGCAGCTACAGTATTTGTAGCTGCTGACTTTTAATTTTTTTGAGGGAGACTGGAGCTCCTCTTTAAGGTAATCATTTTGTCATATTTGTTATGTTAGAATGATTTGTTTTTAGAATTTGTTTTGTACATTCTGATTCCTTGAATCGATTCATATTTTGGAAGATTATCTACATTCATTTTAACCTGTTGATTTGTTATGTCCAGAGAATACTTACTGTATTGGATGGAGATGGATCCATCAGAATCTCTGAATCGCAACATAAAGAATGAAGCAAAATTAATTTTGGATTCCTGTATGTTATGATTTGGAGACTCTGATGGATCTGCCCCCATCCAACCCAAACACAATACGTAGGAATCATCTTCTTTGTTCACTTTTATACCTTACTGTATTTACTGCAAAATGATTTCATATGTAGTGCATTTTTTTATAATAATAAAAGATGTTGATGTAACACAAAAATGAAATGGATCTAAGCCAGTTTGGATCATTCCTTATGTGGTTACGTTATTTTGGATCCGAATGAAACAAACGTATTTTGTATTTGTTCAAATTCGTTACTATTGTGATGTGGATACCTCCGAATCTACAAATAATGAACATTTCATACAAATTTAGATTTTTACCTAAACAAATCACACATGTCTACAGCCAATGCATCAAACTCAGCTATGTAGGTGAGTCCATACAGCCAATGCATCAAACTCTGCTGTGTAGGTGAGTCCGTACAGCCAATGCATCAAACTCTGCTGTGTAGGTGAGTCCGTACAGCCAATGCGTCAAAGTTAGTTGTGTAGGTGAGTCCGTACAGCCAATGTATCAAACTCAGCTGTGTAGGTGAGTCCGTACAGCCAATGTATCAAACTCAGCTGTGTAGGTGAGTCCGTACAGCCAATGCATCAAAGTTAGTTGTGTAGGTGAGTCCGTACAGCCAGTGTATCAAACTCACCTGTGTAGGTGAGTCCGTACATCCAATGCATCAAACTCAGCCTTGTAGGTGAGTCCGTACAGCCAATGTATCAAACTCAGCTGTGTAGGTGAGTCCAGACAGCCAATGCATCAAACTCAGCTGTGTAGGTGAGTCCATGCAGCCAATGCATCAAACTCAGCTGTGTAGGTGAGTCCGTACAGCCAATGCGTCAAAGTTAGTTGTGTAGGTGAGTCCGTACAGCCAATGTATCAAACTCAGCTGTGTAGGTGAGTCCATACAGCCAATGTATCAAACTCAGCTGTGTAGGTGAGTCCATACAGCCAATGTATCAAACTCAGCTGTGTAGGTGAGTCCATACAGCCAATGCATCAAACTCCGCTGTGTAGGTGAGTCCGTACAGCCAATGCGTCAAAGTTAGTTGTGTAGGTGAGTCCGTACAGCCAATGTATCAAACTCAGCTGTGTAGGTGAGTCCGTACAGCCAATGTATCAAACTCAGCTGTGTAGGTGAGTCCGTACAGCCAATGCGTCAAAGTTAGTTGTGTAGGTGAGTCCGTACAGCCAGTGTATCAAACTCACCTGTGTAGGTGAGTCCGTACATCCAATGCATCAAACTCAGCCTTGTAGGTGAGTCCGTACAGCCAATGTATCAAACTCAGCTGTGTAGGTGAGTCCAGACAGCCAATGCATTAAACTCAGCTGTGTAGGTGAGTCCATACAGCCAATGCATCAAACTCAGCTCTGTAGGTGAGTCCGTACAGCCAATGCGTCAAAGTTAGTTGTGTAGGTGAGTCCGTACAGCCAATGTATCAAACTCAGCTGTGTAGGTGAGTCCGTACAGCCAATGCATCAAACTCACCTGTATAGGTGAGTCCTTACAGCCAATGTATCAAACTCACCTGTGTAGGTGAGTCCGTACAGCCAATGTATCAAACTCAGCTGTGTAGGTGAGTCCGTACAGCCAATGTATCAAACTCAGCTGTGTAGGTGAGTCCGTACAGCCAATGCGTCAAAGTTAGTTGTGTAAGTGAGTCCGTACAGCCAGTGTATCAAACTCACCTGTGTAGGTGAGTCCGTACATCCAATGCATCAAACTCAGCCTTGTAGGTGAGTCCGTACAGACAATGCATCAAACTCAGCTGTGTAGGTGAGTCCATACAGCCAATGCATCAAACTCCGCTGTGTAGGTGAGTCCGTACAGCCAATGCGTCAAAGTTAGTTGTGTAGGTGAGTCCGTACAGCCAATGTATCAAACTCAGCTGTGTAGGTGAGTCCGTACAGCCAATGTACCAAACTCAGCTGTGTAGGTGAGTCCGCACAGCAAATGCATCTAACTCAGCTGTGTACGTGAGTCCATAGAGTCAATGCATCAGACTCGGCTGTGTAGGTGAGTCCATACAGCCAATGCATCAGACGCGGCTGTGTAGGTGAGTCCATACAGCCAATGCATCAAACTCAGCTGCTTAGGTGAGTCCGTACAGCCAATGCATCAAACTCAGCTGTGTAGGTGAGTCCGTACAGCCAATGCATCAAACTCAGCTGTGTAGGTGAGTCCGTACAGCCAATGAGTCAAACTCGGCTGTGTAGGTAAGTCTGTACAGCCAATGTATCAAACTCAGCTGTGTAGGTGAGTCCGCACAGCAAATGCATCTAACTCAGCTGTGTAGGTGAGTCCGTACAGCCAATGCATTAAACTCAGCTGTGTAGGTGAGTCCGTACAGCCAACGAGTCAAACTTGGCTGTGTAGGTGAGTCCGTACAGCCAATGTATCAAACTCAGCTGTGTAGGTGAGTCCGTACAGCCAATGCATCAAACTCAGCTGTGTAGGTGAGTCCGTACAGCCGATGCATCAAACTCAGCTGTGTAGGTGATTCTGTACAGCCAATGCATCAAACTCAGGTGTGTAGGTGAGTCTGTACAGCCAATGCATCAAAGTTAGTTGTGTAGGTGAGTCAGCATAGTGAAATTTGATGGGTATGTAGGTCTGTGCACCCATCAGTGTTGCCAACTGTCAGCATTTTTACTGGAAGCCAGTAAAAAATGGGCACTTCTCTCCTGGCAGTAACAGGAAAAGGTTGCCAGTAAAAAAAAAAAATATGTCTGTGACGCTCGGCTCGCGGTGCCTGAGCGTATTGTGCGATTACATGGTGTAAGGGAGCCGAGCAGGAGTGACCAGAGCCTCGTGTGTGGGTCTGCGGGATGGGAGCAAGGCAAGCTGGGAGCGGGACTGTCAGTGCTGTTTGGACTGGAATGGACTGAAGGGACCACCTGGCATGGAGAGAGACTGTCACTGTGACTCAGGAGGGGAGGTGTCATCTTTATCTGTGCTATTGCACACTGCTATCAGTGTCACTGTGAGAGTCAGTTTCATGTGTGTGTGCCTGTCCATTCTAATTTCTTACCCTCCTGACCCAGTCCCTGAGCTACTTACTTACTATATTGAAAATAAAATAATTAAAATAAATAGAAATATGTTTTTTGCCTTAATCACATGCTGACCGCACCATAGCAGTTTTACAGAAACAGGGAGGCTGTGCTGCACAGGATCAAGTATTAGCGGTTAAAGCGGAATTCCAGCCTGTAAAATAAATAAATAAATAAATAAAGTCAACAGCTTAAAATACTGTAGCTGCTGATTCTTACTATAAGGACACTTACCTGTCCAGTATGCCGGGATGTTGGCACCACTAGCTGTTTTGTCAATCAACTTCAGGTGCAGATACTGGCATCTTCACTAAGGTGGCTTCACAGACTGTTTCCTGCTGTGCATGTGCGAGTCGAGCTGAGCTTTCTGAATGGTCCCGCTGTATTCTGGGACCTGTGGGGGGGGGGGGGGGGAAGGAGGGGACAAAATTTAATTGATCACCGCAATCGCAGTGCAGGGATCTTACCTGGAAGCGGGAGCGGGTACCTGATTTTGACGGGAATCCGCTCCCTCCCAAAAAGTGCCAAATGGGGCAGTGGAGGAGGGAGGGGAGGGTGCGAACAAGTTGAGCTTCCCCTTTTGGGTGGAGCTCCGCTTTAATATTTTCCCCTAAAATAATTGTAAAGTCAGAAGGTTTTTTTTTTTAATGTTAATGCATTCTATGCATTAAAATAATTTTTTTCCCTTTTAATAAGTGATTACATTCCCTCTGTTCTCATTTGCATAAGAGCAGGGGGAGTAGAAGCAGCAGGACACTGAGCATCCGAGTGAATGGCTGTGCAGCAGGGGAGTATCAGTACAAGTCTGATCATTGGAGGAGAGTATACTGAGTTCTCAGCATAGCTAGAGAACTGACCATGGTGTTCTGTCCTGCTTAGTGTGGTCAGTTTTTAATGGGTACAGGAGGTGCATATCTGGAATATGAAATGTTGGGTCCAGATCCAGTGATGTTGCAGGAGTGTCATGGCTGCCCAGGACTCCCCTCCTCATTGGCTGAGACAGCAGCATGGCACCATTGGCTCCCGCTGCTGTCAATCAAAGTCAGTCAGCCAATGAGGAGAGAAAGGAGGCAGGGCCGGCTTGAAGCTCTGTGTCTGAATGGACAAACGGAGCTGTGGCTCAGCTTGGGTGCCCCCATAGCTTGCTGTGGGGGCATTCAACAGGAGGGAGGGGCCAGGACTGCCGAAGAGGAACCCAATAAGAGGAGGATCTTGGCCACTCTGTGCAAAACCAACTGCACAGAGCAAGTATGACAGGTTTGTTATTTTTAACTAAAAGAAGCAAGACTTTGGTATCACTTTAAATCATATCGCTAATTGCATATTGTATTTGTTTGTACCCTAAATACTGAAAACTGCACTTAAAACTATAATTTTGTAACTTTTGGAAATGACAGTAAAAACGTGGCTGTGCCAGTAAATTTTGGGGGTGGTGTCAGTTCATTTTAATACAATAGGTTGGTATCACTGGCACCCATTTCTGCAGAACTCAACTGTGCAGGCGAGTCTGTACGGAGTTGACACATGGTCTGCCTGCACGTGGCTCAGCACTAGTAAATAGAAAAACGCAAACCCATGTCTGTAGTTGTGAATGAGCCCCCAGGGTCAGTCTCTGGGCAGCTAGGAGACGATGTGGTTATGTAAGTGTGAAGAAGTTGTGTAGCTATGAAGGTGCCTGTACAGTCCCTGTAGTGATCCTAGAAGTGTTTCCAATTAGAGTGGCACTCATGGTATCTGCTGCATGCCTGCTAGTCCACTGGGAAGCCATGTGGGATCAATCAGGGGGCTGATGCTGGCTTTTGAGATGGCTGATGCTGGCCATTGGCTCCCGCTGCTGTAAATCAAAGTCAGTCAGCCAATGAGGAGAAAAAAGGGGGCGTGGCCAGGCCACAGCTTTGTGAATGGACACAGGGAGCTGTGGCTCTGTTCAGGTGCCCCCATAGCAACCTGCTTGCTGTGGGGGCACTCAACAGGAGGGAGGACCAGGAGTGCCAAAGAGGGACCCAAGAAGAGGAGGATCGGGGCTGCTCTGTGCAAAATCAGCTGCACAGAGCAAATAAGTATAACATGTTTATTATTTTTAACTAAAAAAAAAAACTTTAACCACTTGCCAACCAGCCGCCGTACTAACTACAGCGGCAGGTTCCTGCAAATTGCCGTACCTGTATGGCAGTCCGCAGGAGCGATACTGGAGGCGCGCCCACTCGCCAGCAGAGAAGCTGATCCATGGGGCCGGTGGCCGTGCCACCCGCAATCGCAGTCTGTTGTAAACACAGCAGACCGTTGTTCTCTCAGGAATCAATGCATAGCTCCTGTGATCCTCCTATTTAGGAACACAGGTCTCTGTATTGATTCCATAAGCTCATCCCCCCACAGTTAGAAAACACCTCCTAGACTCACACTTAACCATTTCATTGCCCCTGGGTTAACCCCCTTCCCTGCCAGTGTCATTAGTACAGTAACAGTGCATATTTCTGCACCGATTATTGTAGTAATGTCACTGGTCCCCCCAAAAGTGCCAAAAATGTCAGTTAGGGGTCCAATCTGACCGCCGCAAAGTTGCAGTCCCGCTAAAAATCGCTGTTTGCCGCCATTACTAATAAAATAAATAAATACATAAATAAAAATGACATTTATCTTTCCCCCACTTTGTAGACGCGACAACTTTTGCGCAAATGAAAATACACTTAATGGGATTCTTTTTCTACCAGAAATATGTATCAGAATACAAATTGGCCTAAAAGGATGAAAAAAATAGATTTTTAGATTTTTTTTATTTTGAATGTTATATAGCAGTAAGCCCCCGTTCACATAGGGGCGACGCTACTCCGCACCGTGACCTCGGAGCGGCTGCCACGGACTTCATAACATTGAAGTCTATGGCGGTCGCCTCCTGGTCGCCCCAAAGAAGCTCCGGACCCTTTTTCTAAGTCGGAGCGACTTGTGTCGCTCCTATTAGAACGGGTCCGCAGCTTCCCTATGGGAGGCGACCTACGGCGACCTGTGAGGCGACCAGGTCGCCTCACAGGTCGCCTTAGTGTGAACGGGGGCTAAGTGAAAAATATTTATTTATTTTTTTTAGAATTGTCGCTCTTTTTTTGTTTATAGCACAAAAAATAAAAACTGCACAGGTGATCAAATACCACCAAAAGAAAACTCTATTTGTGGGAAAAAGGAACTCAATTTTATTTGGGTACAGCGTCACACGATTATCTGTTAAAGTAACTGTAAAATTGTCTGCGCAAGTGTCTGTTAACCACTTTACCTCTGCTCATTGTGCTGCTACTGCGGCAAAGTGGTTCGTTATCGTCTGGCGACGTAGACCTACGTCACCAGACATTCCCCTTTCTCGGCGCCGCTGGAGGCTCGCTCCCGCTGTTTTCAGTCACAGCGGGAGTCGGGCCAGGGGAGGAGCGGCGGTAATCACCGCCGCTCTTCCCCGATCGTCGGGGATCGAGTGTGGAGATCCACCCGCTTGTGTAAACAAAGTGGGCAGATCTCCTAAGTGACAGGCAGGGTCAGATTGCACGATTCAGCAAAGCTGAACCTGCGATCTGTCCCTGTGTCACATAGTCCCCTCCCCCCACACACGTTACATTAACCCCTTGATCACCAATAAAAGTTAACCTTTTCCCTGCCAGTGCCATTTTTACAGTAACAGTGCATATTTATAGCACTGATTACTGTAGTAATGTCACTGGTACCCCCAAAAGTGTCAGTCAAGGGTCCGATCTGTCCGCCACAATGTCGCAGTCCCGCAAAAAAAAATCACAGATCGCCGCCATCACTAGTTAAAAAAAAAAAAACAATAAAAATGACATAAATTTCCCGTAGTTAGTAAACTCAATAACTTTTGCGCAAAAAAAAATCAAAATACGCTTATTGCGATTTTTTTTACCAAAAATATGTAACAGAAAACAAATTGGCCTAAAATGTTAAAAAATTTTGATTTTTACATTTTTTGGGGGGGAATTTCATATAAAAAAATGTGAAAAATATTGTTATTTTTTCAAAATTGTCGCTCTTTTTTTGTTTATAGCGCAAAAAGTAGAAATCGCACAGGTGATCAAATACCACCAAAAGAAAGCTCTATTTTTTGGGAAAAAAAGGACATAAATTTAATTTGGGTACAGCGTCGCACGACTGCGCAATTGTCCGATAAAGTAACGCAGTGCCGAATCGCAAAATATGTCCTGGTCAGGAATGGGGTAAAATCTTCTGGTCTTAAAGCGGTTAAAAATACGCTCCTTGAGAATTTTTTTGTCAAAGACATGTAGCTAAATACATTTTGGCCTAAATATATGACAAAAATTGAATATATTGGATATTTTCTAACTGTCAAAGTAGAAAAATATTGTTATTTTTTTCAAAATTGTCGCTTTTTTTTTTATTAATATCGCAAAAAATAAAAATCGCAGAGATGATCAAATACTACCAAAATAAAGCTCTGTTTATGGGAAAAAAAGGACGTAAATTTTGTTTGGGTATGGCGTTGCATGACCGCGCAATTGTCAGTTAAAGTTGCACAGTGCCGAATCGCAAAAAGTGGCCCAGACGTAAGACAACAAAATCCTCCGGTGGTAAATTGGTAAAGTAACGCAGTTACTATTATCCCAAAAAATATCCTGGTCCTTGAGGGGGAAAATTTTCCAGTCCAGAAGTGGTTAAATCACATCGCCAATTGCATATTGTACTTGTTGGTAAAGGAAATACTGAAATTTGCACTTAAAACGGTAGTTTTGTAACTTTTGGAAATGACAGTAAAAACTTGGCTTTGCCAGTAAATTTTGGGGGTGTTGTCAGTACATTTTAATCCAGTAGGTTGGCATCACTGGCACCTGGAACTTGACTGCGCGGGTGAGTCTATACGGAGTTGACGCGTGCCCGTTCGCTTTCTATGGTCTGCCAGCACGCGGCTCAGCAAATAGAAAAAGGCAAACCCATGTCTGTAGTTGTGAATGAGCCCCCCAGGGTCAGTCTGTGGGCAGCTAGGAGAAGATGTAAGTGTGAAGAAGTTGTACATCTATGAAGATGCCTGTACATGTAGAAGTGTTTCCAATTAGAGTGGCACTCGTGGTATCTGCTGTCTGCTGGGAAGCCATGTGGGATCAATCAGGGGGCTGATGCTGGCTTTGGGGAATGTTGACAGCCCGATAGACACAGCCAGGGGCTCCGGTGACAAGAAGAGCTCAGCAAATGAAAGGAGGACAGAGGAGGGAGTGAAGGAAGGAAGAGTTAGGAGAAGGAAGGCAGGCACAGAGTGAGCGGAGACAATAGATGTGAAGGGAGGGAGTAATACAGCACAGCCTTGGATTTTCTGCAGATTTTGGAGAGGGGGGGAGAAGAATGGAGAGGAGGGAAGAGTGAACCCCAGCTCAGGCAGCATGCTCCGTATGACATTGATTGGAAGTCTAGTCTAGGATCAGGAAAGGGTGGAGGAGTCCTAACACACAGCAGTTGTCTCCTCTCCAGGTGACCATGTTCCGCTTGGCTTGGCTTTGTCTCTGCCTGCCTCCTCTGCTCCATGGCTGGACAAGTTTTCAGCACCAGATCCCTGCTACTTATAGGAGTTCTTCCCAAGTTTTCCAGATCGCTGCAGAGAGCCGCCCGCTGTCAGAGAGCGCCGAGAACAAAGTGGAGAAGCTGGGCCAATCCTTCAAGAAGAACATCAGGAGGCTAAGAGAGAAGAGCCGGCAATTGGACATGGTCTTCCTGGTGGACGAGTCTTCCAGCGTGGGCCATGCCAACTTCGTTAGCGAGCTAAGGTTCGTCAAGAAGCTGCTCTCTGATTTCCCAGTGGTGCCTTCTGCCACCAGAGTGGCTATTGTCACCTTCTCCTCCAAGAACAACGTGCAGACCAGGGTGGACTATATCTCCAGTAGCCACTCTCACCAACATAAGTGTTCTCTGCTCAACACAGAGATCCCAGCTATCACCTACAAAGGTGGAGGGACCTACACCAAGGGGGCATTCCAACAAGCAGCGGTAAGAGCTTCACCACCTTCATAGCACACATTGACACATTGTTTTTTGTTTGCTTTTATTTATTTATTTTTTTTTGTTTGTATACAAACTTTTTTATTAGGGTGAAAAAATTGTGGTACAAAAGCTTATATTAACAGTGAGGTAAACAACAAAAAACAATAGTCATTGTTACAGAACGTATGTATAAGGCTGCATTCACATGTCAGCGTATGGATCGCGGGCAGAATCGCCGCGATTCCGCCCGCGATCCGGAGATTATTGCAAATCGTGGGGCGCCTGTGCGTTGCCCGTGATTTGCAATAGCCCCCCAAACGATGAGCGATGTTGCCGCGATTTCCGCCTGCCGAATCGCGGTAACATCGCGCAAAAAAATTGCGGGACGCAATATGCTCCAAACAAGCTCTTGTACTTTTTTGGGCGTAATGCATCCCGTGTTTTTTTTTTTTGCGCGAAGTTACCGCGATTCAGCAGGCGGAAATCGCGGCAACATCGCTCAGCGTTTGGGGGGCTATTGCAAATCACGGGCAACGCACAGGCGTCCCGCGATTTGCAATAATCTCCAGATCGCGGGGATTCTGCCCGCGATCCATACGCTGACATGTGAACGGAGCCTAAGTTCTTATGTCAGATATAATTAAACAACAGGATCAAGAAAAAATAAGACTTCGTATGAGTGGTACAGAGTAGCTTATTTATTTATTTTTTTACAAATAACTAGCGCGACTTGTCAGGCCACTTGTCAGCCTGACAAGTCGCGCTCCCTCGCGGTCCATTGACTGCTGCAAAGTTATTATTTGTTTAAGGCTGAACTTTGGACACAAAAACTTTCACTCAAATATTCCTCAATAGCATGGGTCTCCAAACTGCGCCCTGAGGAGCGGATGCGGCCCTTTGCTTGCCTTTATCTGGCCCTTGGGGCACTATTTCTTCCAATGATATCAGGCACTATTCCTCCCACTAACACCTACTATAGGGCCAGGGCTGTCTTTAACACAGGGTAAAAGGGGCAGCTGCCCTGGTGCCCAGTCATTGTTGTGGGGCCCAAAGTATCTGCCCCTTGAGCCCACACTGCCCGTAATAGTTGATAAGTGGATTTGGGAGGGCCCAATAAAATGTTTGCCAAGCATCCAATCAATAATAAAGATGGCCCTGTATGGGGCACTATTCCTCCAGATAATACTAATGATGGGGCACTATTTCTCCCTCTGATTATTATTATTTCAGGTTCTTATATAGCGCTGTCAATTTACGCAGCGCTTTACATATACATTGCACATTCACATCAGTCCCTACCCTCAAGGAGCGTACAATCTAAGGTCCCTAACTCCCATTCATACATACATAGTAGGGCCAATTTTATACAGGATACAATTAACCTACCAGCATGTCTTTGTAATGTGGGAGGAAACCAGAGTACCCCGAGGAAACCCACGCAGGCACAGGGAGAACATGCAAACTCCAGGCAGGTAGTGTCGTGGTTGGGATTCAAACCAGCAACCCTCTCTCTGCTAGTTTAAAGTGCTAACCACTACACCACTGTGCCGCCCTCTGATATCAATGATGAAGCACTATTCCTCCCACTGATACCAATGGTGGGGCACTATTCCTCCCACTGATACTAATTATGGGGCACTATTCCTCCCAATGATGGAGCACTATTCCTCCCTCTCATACCAATGATGGAGCACTATTCCTCCCACTGATACCAATGATAGGGCACTATTCATCCCTCTGATACCAATGATGGGGCACTATTCCTCCCTTTGATACCAATGATGGGGCGCTATCCCTCCCACTGATACCAATGATGGGACACTATTCCTCCCTCTGATACCAATGATGGGACACTATTCCTCCCACTGATACGAATGATGGGGCACTATTCCTCCCTCTAATACCAATGATGGGACACTATTCCTCCCACTGATACCAATGATGGGGTACTATTACTCCCACTGATACCAATGATGGGGCACTATTCCTCCCTCTCATACCAATGATGGAGCACTATTCCTCCCACTGATACCAATGATGGGGTACTATTACTCCCACTGATACCAATGATAGGGCACTATTCGTCCCTCTGATACCAATGATGGGGCACTATTCCTCCCTTTGATACCAATGATGGGACACTATTCCTCCCTCTGATACCAATGATGGGGTACTATTACTCCCACTGATACCAATGATAGGGCACTATTCGTCCCTCTGATACCAATGATAGGGCACTATTCGTCCCTCTGATACCAATGATGGGGCACTATTCCTCCCTTTGATCCCAATGATGGAGCACTATTCCTCCCACTGATACCAATGATGGGGTACTATTACTCCCACTGATACCAATGATAGGGCACTATTCGTCCCTCTGATACCAATGATGGGGCACTATTCCTCCCTTTGATACCAATGATGGGACAGTATTCCTCCCACTGATACGAATGATGGGGCACTATTCCTCCCACTGATACCAATGATGGGGCACTATTCCTCCCACTGATACCAATGATGGGGTACTATTACTCCCACTGACACCAATGATAGGGCACTATTCGTCCCTCTGATACCAATGATGGGGCACTATTCCTCCCACTGATACCAATGATGGGGTACTATTACTCCCACTGATACCAATGATAGGGCACTATTCGTCCCTCTGATACCAATGATGGGACACTATTCCTCCCTCTGATACCAATGATGGGACACTATTCCTCCCACTGATACGAATGATGGGGCACTATTCCTCCCACTGATACCAATGATGAGGCACTATTACTCCCACTGATACCAATGATGGGGTACTATTATTCCCACTGATACCAATGATGGGGCACTACTCCTCCTGCTCACCACCAACCCTGCGGCCATGTTTGTTCTCATTGATGCTGGGAACATTTTCTACCCCCACTGCCCAAAATCTAGTTTCCCTAAGGTCTGAAAATTGGCCATTTGTTTGAAAAGTTTGGGGACTCCTGCTTAGTAGCCATAAAGCACATAAATCCAGTTTGATTGTGGTTAAGTCTTGATTCATACTGGTGCAATGCAGGAAACCCTGCAATTCAGTGCGGGTTCCCGCATCGCACTTGAATTGCATACTGGTTCACACTGACATCTGCGAACTGCTGGGGGTGTCAATCTAAAGTTAATGACACTCCCAGATCAGTTTGAGATCGCAAGTGGGATCTGTCAAATGGCGCAGGAATCGGAAAGCATATGTCTGAACTACCAAGCGATCCGATTCCAGTGTGGACCAAAATGGGTCCTGCACCATTTTAGTGCAAATGCAGTGTAATGTATACAGTTTGTGTGAAGATTCAGCTCCAAACACTACAGGATGCATGCAGAAAACTACAGGAGGGGGCTGATCCAAGACCAGTCACCCTGCACAGGGACAGAGAGCAGCAGTGACTGGTCTTTAACTGCTTGCCCACAGGGCACTTTTACCCCCTTCCTACCCCGGCAATTTTCAGCTTTCAGTGCGGTCACACGCTCATGCAACACTGTAGCCATTTTTATAATTTTTTCACAAATAAACCTTTCTTTTGGTGCTACTTAAGCCCCGTTCACACTGGGGCGATCCGACTTGCCGGGGCGACCTCATAGGTTGCGGCGCGCTGCTCGCACCGCGACCTCGGAGCGGCCGGCACGGACTTCATAACATTGAAGTCTATGCAGGTCGCTCCGGGTCGCCCCAAAGAAGCTCTGGACCCTTTTTCTAAGTGGGAGCGACTTGTGTTGCTCTTATTAGAACGGGTCCATAGCTTCTCTATGGCGAGCGACCTACGGCGACCTGTCAGGCGACCAGGTCGCCTGACAGGTCGCCCCAGTGTGAACGGGAACTTAATCTCCCTACAGGTTTATTTTTCATTTTTTGCTAAACAAAGAAAAAAAGACCACACATTTTTGAAAAAAAAAAAAAGACGCTTTCCTAGTTTCTTTTAACAAAGTTTGCAAATATATATATATGTAATATTATATATAAAAATAAATTATATATATAATATATAATATATAGCACAAAAAATAAAAATCGCACAGGTGATCACATACCACCAAAAAAATTTCTATTTGTGGGAAAAAAAGGACATCGATTTTATTTAGGTACAGTGTCGCACGACCGCGCAATTGTCCGTTAAAATAACGCAGTACCGAATCGCAAAATATGGCCTGGTCATTAAGGGGGCAAATCCTTCCGGTCCAGAAGTGGTTAACGGCCTTTACAGGTTGCCACTTTAGATTTACAGATGAGGTCTAGTGCTAGAATTACTGCCCATGATGTGTTGGATGATTGCTGTTTACATGTGTGCGGGACCAACGCATCTGTTTGCCTTTGCATGGGGCAGGGGCACTTTCCCTTTGCGTGGGACAGGGGCACTTAAATTTTTTTTTTTAATTATTAATTTTTTTTATTTAATTTTTTTAATTTTTAATCTATTGCTTTAAAACATTTTCTTTATCACTTTTATGCTGTCACAAGGAATGTAAAGATTCTTGTGACAAGTCTATAGGACCCCACATACCTCCTCTGCCCTTAAAGTTACATTTAGTACCGGTTCACACCAACGTGGCACGACTTCGGGGGCGACCTGTGAAGTTGCGTGCAGCGCGACTTCGGCGCGACTTGCACGGACTTCACAGAATGAATGTCTATGCAAGTCGCTCCGAGGTCGCCTCGAAGTAGTACAGAAACCCTTTTCTAAGTCGGAGCGACTTGTGTCGCTCCTATTAGAACGGTTCCTGTACCACACAATGGGACCGCGACGGACCGTGACTTGTCAGGCTGACAAGTCGCCTGACAAGTCGTATTAGTGTGAATGGGCTCTAAGGCTGCATTCACATGTCAGCTTATAATCGTGGGCAGAACCGCCGCGGTTCCGCCCGCGATTCAGAGATTTATTGCAAATCGCGGGACGCCTAGCGTTGCCCGTTGATTTGCAATAGCCCCCCAAACGCCGAGCGATGTTGCCGCGATTTACGCCCGCCGAATCGCGGCAACATTGCGCAAACAAAATCGTGGGACGCAATACGCTCCAAAAAAGTACAAGAGCTTCTTTGGAGCGTATTATATAATATTATATATTATATAAGCTGACATGTGAATGCAGCCTAAGAGCCCATTCACACTAGCGCGACTTGTGAGGCAACTTGTGTTGCCCCAGGTAGCTTGACATAACAAAAGCAATGTTAATCAATCAGTGCCGTCTTAATTGGCACTACTGAAGTTGCTCCGACTTCAGAAAAGGGTCCTGTACTACTTTGAGGCGACCTGTGATCCGACTGTCCCATATACTTCAATGGGAGTTGCCTCCTTATCTTAATTGACACGACTTGTTATCAGACTTTCCAGGAAGAAGAAAGAGATTAGCCAGGCATTCCCCACAGACAAAGTCGCCTGTCTCTTCAAAGTAGTGCACAAGTCTCTTCCAAGTCTCTTCCAAGTCTCTTCCAAGTCTCTAAACAAGTCTCTTCAAGTCACGGGGCGACTTTCTGGTAGTGGTAGTGTGAACCAGCTCTAAAGGCTCGGTTTTTTTATTTAATTTATTTATTTATTTTTAAATAACAAACATGCCATACTTTCCTGCTCTGTGTAATGGTTTTGTACAGAGCAGCCCTGATCCTTTTCTTCTCGGGTCCCCCGCCTGAGCTACTGGCTACTCACCCTTGACCAGTGCCCCCAGAGCAAGCCGCTTGCTCTGGGGGCACTGCTCCATGCTCTCTCCCGAGGCCTGGCTTTATGTATTCATAAGACACATAGAGCCGAGGCTCAGCCCTGCCCCTCACTCTCTCCTCATTGGCCTGTGACGGCAATGGGAGACAATGGTGCCCATTGTTGTCTCAACCAATGAGGAGAGAGAGACCCAGGACAGCCCAGTCTCTCGGGCATATCGCTGGATTGAGTGGGAGCTCAGGTAAGTATTAGGGGAGCTGAGGAAATGAATGAAGATAGATTGGTGTTTGGTGTTTTCAAATGCTTTTGATTTTGTAAAAATGGCGCTGTTGACATCCGGGTAAACTGGAAGTGATGTCAGGTCTGGGTTCCCAGAGCCATGAGTCGATCAAAGCCGTTCCGGGCTTTTTTTGGCTCTCTGATCAGCCAGCGGACACGCCAGCTGCCGATGGTACAGGAGAGCCCAAGAAAGCCATGGAAGGCAGCGGAAGGGTGGGACGTCCCCTCCCGTTGCTTGAAAAAACAATCCATCAGCTAGTTAACTCTAAAAAAACGGTAATGGGGTGATGCCTGTTGGCATTATCCCGGTATAACCACCTGAAGGCCAACAACGTACGGGTACATCGCTGGTCCAGAAGTTGATAATAAAGCACAAGTGACCTATAATATATAGGTCAAACATTAGGGCGAATGGGTACTGCACCCATTGCTGGATTGGTGAATCAAGCACTGAAGCTTGTTTTTGGTCACTATTGGAAGTTGTATATTTATTTGGTGGAATTAACTATGTTTAAAGACATTTGTCATGGGTAAAAAGAGACTCTGCACCATAGGATGTTTGTTTGTTTATTTTTGTTTTTTCAATGTAAATGTTGTTACTGAAAATGTGTTTGGATGTACTAGGTGATATTTGATCCATACACTGAGTATTTGTATATGGTAATGTGAGGCAGCATTATTCACATATTGGTATTTTCACCTTGTTGATTAATATTTATTATTTACAGGGACAGCGCACCATTTTTGTAGACTATATATTATGGTTATTGACCTTAGACTAGAGTGTATGACTTCACTTGATGAGTGCTTGCAGCAGTTCCACACATTTATGAACTTATTATGTATTCACATTTATCTATTTCTAGTATTTGATAAATTGATTTAGGTTGTATATAGCAGCACACGAGTCCACCCCAGTATATAAAAGGTAAAAAGTACACATGTCTTTTCATCTGCCTGCCCTTAGACTTACATGAGCTTCTATTCAGGCCTGAAAAAACGGATCAAAATAACCCTTAGGCCCCTTTCACACTTATGCGATGCGATTTTGGCGCGACCTTGACGCGACTTTGCCACGATTTTGAAAACAATGGCTATGGCTATGGCTCAAAACGCAATCAAATCGTGGCAAAGTAGTGCAGGAACTACTTTGAAGTCGGTGCAACTTCAAAACGCACTGATATGAATGGGGCTCATTGAAAATAATGGAAAACGGCTTATCATGCAATTTTGCGGTCCACACTTGTGCAACTTGTCATGCAACTTTGGACATCAGAGTTGCACGACATTTCGTTCCCCATGTTTTCCAATGATACCCATTCATATATGCGCAATTTAAAAGTTGCAGCAACTTCAAAGTAGTTCATGCACTACTTTGGTCCGACTTTCATGCAACTTGAGGGCCATAGACTTCAATGTTAACCCTCAGAAGTTGTATGAAAGTCATACCTGAATGTTATACAATGCAGCTTGTGTGCAGCAGTTGTCCATAACTGGTCAAAGCCAAAGTCGTATCCAAGTTGCAACCATCCAAAGTTGAGTAAAAGTTGCATCAAAGTTTTACCAAAGTTGCATTCCAAAGTCGGCCTAACTTGTACAAGTGTGGATGGGGCCTTACGTTGGTCCAACATGGTTCCATAAAATTATCCATGTGTCACAACTGGAGGGCTGCTGGAAATGCAGAAATTCACTATACTATACTGTGCTACATACTTTCGGCGCTGGTGTCTTCTGGAGGTGGTTCAAGTGAATTACCATCTGTATACTGAATACAGAGAGTCGCTCCCTCTGCACCTTCACCCTTCAGAGAGATTTGTTCAATCAGTACAGGGTGTTCTCAGATTGGATGAGGCAAAGGTCATAACGTCAGCCTTGTCCAATCAGAGAACACCTTGTATTCCTTGAAAATAATACAATGTGTTCTCTGAATGGCGAAAGTTTCAAGGGAGGAACTCTTTTTATTCATTCTACAGAAGTCAAGTTACTTGACAGCACCTGTAAGAGACCAGCGCTGACTGTATAAAGCACAGGCTACAACAGTGAACTTCTGCATCTCCAGCGACCCTCAAAATGTCACATATAAAGAATAGTTAACTTGTAACTAAGATGGACCAATGTAAGTTTACAAAATGATCTGTGTATAAATATATATATATATATATGTGTGTGTATATATATATATATATATATATATATATATATATATACACATGTATATATATATATATATATATATATATATATATATATATATATTAGAGCTGCACGATTCTGGCCAAAATGAGAATCACGATTTTTTTGCTTGGAATAAAGATCACGATTCTCTCACGATTCTCTGTGTAACATCTTTTACATTATAAAAAAAATTGGGATAACTTTACGGTTTTGTTTTATTTTTTTAAATTTTTTATTCATTAAAGTGTATTAATTGCGTTTGAAAGACTGCTGCGCAAATACAGTGTGACATAAAAATTTACAACAATCACCATTTTATTCTGCAGGGTCTCTGCTAAAAAAAAAATATATATAAATGTTTGGGGGTTCTAACTACTTTTCTAGGAAAAATAAACTGATTTAACTTGCAAACAACAAGTGTAGGAAAAAAGGTTTAGTCTTTAAGAGGTTAAACTTCCTTCCTCCTGCAGAGGGAAAGAAAAGATACAATGTAATCATTTGTGTTTACAGTTCAGTGGGAAACTAATGCTGATAGGCTTTTGTGGGAGGCTCTTTTTTTTTTTTTTTGACAGCGGCTCCCTCACAGGTATGTAAAGAATCGAGCAAGTGTCATGGGGAGTGAATCGCGATCTCGACTCTGTTACGATTAATCGTGCAGCTCATATAATATATATTTATGTGTGTGTATATATACATATATATATATATATATATATATATATATGTGTGTGTGTATATATATATAGATATATATAAATACATATAATATAAATGTTATGTTTTTGTGTTTTGTGCAACGTTTGAATTTCCCTCCCTAGTTCCGCTCCCATGCAGCATTGCTGCTGCAGGGAACGGAACCAGGAAGTCCTCATACCGACAGACGAGCGGCGGCGATCTCGGCTGGCGATCACAGCAATGGGAGATCATCGCTGGATCGCCAGGAGAAGGTAAGACACCGCTGCTCGCTCTGCCCATCCACCCCGAGCGTGACTCGGGGATACCGATAACAGCATGGAAAATCCACCCCGAGTCACACTCGGGGATACCGCTAAGCAGGTTAAGGAATATATAATGAAATATATATATTTTTTCAATACCTTTTTTGGGGGAAGTGAAGCTTGCAGTTCTGTCTTTCTCACCTAGTTAAGAAAAATGTCCTCCAGCTGCCTGAAGTCTCTTGACATACACTTGTCACATGCCTCAGGGGCTTTAGGGGCAATGTAGGACACACTGCTAATGTGTATCATCAGGGGGCTGGGTGCAAGAACCTGGAAGAGACAGGCATCTCCTGATGCCACAAGCAAAGGTGATAATGGCACAGGACCCAGATTGTGGTGGCCTACTGCAGATTACCACAGGACAATGTGGAATTTTCTGGACATGTGATTATGGGTTTTGAGATTACCTGAAGAAACCAGATGAGAAGGGAAACAAAAGAAATTACAGAGGGGGAGGAGGTTCCTATTAAAAACTTTATGTAAAACCAACACTTTTCTGTTTTGGATAGATTGATCAAAGCTAGGTACATACTATCATTTTTTTTTTCATGCAACCCAGGGGGCTGAACGACAAAAAAACTGAAGAGCTCGGGAAGAGTTTGCTGTACTAACTATCCAATGTTAGTACAGTGATCTCCCCATTGAGCTATTGTGTTCTGACAGGGGGAAAGCTGCTCTGCCAGAATATACCAGTTAGTACTTGCAGCCATTGGCTGCCAGTGCTGATCAGATGCTGGTTTTCTAGCATTCCCGTTTGACAGTAAACAGCCGTTTGGCTGTCAGACAGGCTGGTGTACACACAGGGCATTATTCGGCCCATTTGTACCAGGCTTTAGTGTTAAAATCCTTGTCAGGTTTTTACTCCAAGCTTTGCATCAGATAGGGAAAGTCGCTTCCTCTATTTGTCCTGTTCAGTGTCTCTGTTACAGAAAGTGATGGGAAATCCATAATATAGGGTTGTCAAAGAACATGGTTCACTTATTTACTGAGGCTGCCCCCCCCCCCCCCCAAAAAAAAAAAGTGAAAAAATATAAAGAACCTGTGGAAGAGAAAACGTTATGAAATATTCTTATTTTACTTTACACCCACTGTGGTGTTACCATCCTTCCGGGGAGATTTGGGGAATACTGAGAAGCACAAACCTTTAGAGATGATACCCTTGAACAGTGTAGGGATGCTGAAGTCACCCCTTGCATTATGAAAGCCGAAGGTGAAAAAAAAAATATGTATATATACACTGTATAACAAAATGTAATATATAGCAGCTAACCAGTCCTTAGATGAGGTGGCTGCATTTTATTTTTTTTCATTTTAAATACATTGGGGGGGGGGGTTACTAAAACCAGAGAGAGCAAAATCTGGTAGAGCTCTGCATAGAAACCAATCAGCTTCTTGAAAGCTTAGTTGAACAAGCTAAAGTTAGAAGTTGATTGGCTACCAGTTTTAGTAAATCCACCCAATTGTATTCAAGTATAGAAAATACATGTTGATCCTGATAGAGATCCAGTAACTTCCTGCATACTGAGTTGCAATCTCAAATACTGTTATCCCCTTTACAAGCTGTCTTCTGTGAACTACGCAACCCATCCACCCCATGTAATGGAGAAAAAGGGAGAGGGAGGTCAAGGAGGTGTTTGTAGCCCAAATCAGGAGAGTATCTTAAGGTGACAATGCTAATCAATAGATACAGTGAGTGAGTGTTGTCACCCTAAGAGTCGGTTCACACTGGGGCAACACGACTCTGTACTACTTCGGGGGCGACTTGTGCATTCCCATGCACCAAGACTTCTGAGCGACTTGCATGGACTTCACATAATGGAAGTCTATGCAAGTCGCTCCGAGGTCGCCCTGAAGTAGTACAGGACCCTTTTTCTAAGTCGGAGTGACTTGTGTCGCTCCTATTAGAACGGGTCCTGTAGCGGTCAATGGACCGCGAGGGAGCGCGACTTGTCTGGCTGACAAGTCCCTGACAAGTCGCGCTAGTGTGGACCGGTTCTTAGACAGGAAGGAAGGCAGGATCACCAGTTGAAAATAAAGTTAAAAAAAAAAAAAACTGAAAACAGAAAATGGATACGGTCATCTAAGGCTGGATTCACACTAATGCGTCTTTTCATGCTTTTTGCAGAAAAACATTTCATTTTTTTAACATGGGTTCCTATGGAACATGTTTACATCAATGCATTTTTTGTGCCTCTGCATTTTTGGAAAGGGTCGGGGACTTTTTTTCCTGCAAAATGCAGCATTTTGCATGTAATAGACTTCATTGGGCATGCACCCAAAACACAAGTACTGCAATCTTGCTGCGATTTGCGTTTATAAATCTGCCCAAAAACAAATGTTACAAAAAAATCTAATAAAAAACGCAAATCGCATTAAAATTGTGCCAAAAAACCTGGAAAGCACAGCAAAAAGCACTACAGAAATGCTCAAAATCGGGAATCGGGCCTAAACTAAGGACATGTAAGCTGCAATATATGTTTTTTTTTATAGGACCCATTCACACTTGTGAATGAGGCTGTTTGCAATTACCCTTGGGAGACTCCGCAGGGATCCAAGCAAATAGACGCGGGTGGAAATCCCGACTGCGCCCACAGCTATTCATGGCCATTTGCATGTAATTGCAAATGTAGCGAATACCTGCAGATTATCGGGCTTGGAGACAGTCACAAGTGTGAATGGGGCCTTAGGGTATAAATATGCTGTCAGCAAATAAGTGGACTTTGCATTGGAGTGCAAGGTCTGAAAGAAAGGTCACTGGCCTAGCTGTGTTGTCTGGCAGGTATGCCAAGACATGATGACGAGAATGGAACAGAATTACATCATTTGGCAGGCAAGACAGTTTCTGTATATGTATTTTTATCTTTGTATTTTGTTGCTTGCAAAATGATGATCATTTATGTAGGCTAGAGCTGTGGTCTACCCTTTCCACATGGTGAATGTGGTCAGATTACACCAGAAAATGCTGTCTACACTCTAAATGTTCTTTCCAAAAATTCTTACAAGAGGAAGGATAAAGGATGCAAACGGCGAGCGGACACAAGGGATGAAAACTATATCTTTCTCAGTTTGTTTTACTTCAAGTGCACAGCTTTCTAACACATTACACTGTTATTCTGAGTTTAGCAGATGGAAGTGTTTCTTCTGCCAGAAGAAGATCTAAGGATACACAACATACACCAGTGGTCTCCAAACTGTGGCCCGGGGGTCAGATGTGGCCCTTTGCTTGTCTTTATCAGGCCCTTGGGGCACTATTTCATCCACTGACCCCAATGATGGGTCACAATACTTCCCACTGACACCAACAATGGAGCACAATTGTTCGCAATGACACCAACATTTGGGCAGAATGGCACCAACGATGGGGCACAATTCCTCCCAATGACACCCACAATTGTGTCCAATTACAGAAATTATGGGGCACAATTCCTCCCAATGACACCAACAATTGTGTCCAATTACACAAATGATGGGGGCACAATTCCTTCCAATGACACCAACAATTGTGTCCAATTACACAAATGATGGGCCACAATTCCTCCCACTGACACCAGCATTTGTGTCCAATTACACAAATGATGGGGCACAATTCCTCCCAACGACACCAACAATTGTGTCCAATTACACAAATGATGGGGGCACAATTCCTCCCAATGCCACCAACAATTGTGTCCAATTACACAAATGATGGGACACAATTCCTCCCAATGACACCAACAATTGTGTCCAATTACACAAATGATTGGGCAAAATTCCTCCCACTTACACCAACATTTGTGTCCAATTACACAAATGATGGGGCACAATTCCTCCCAACGACACCAACAATTGTGTCCAATTACACAAATGATGGGCCACAATTCCTCCCAATGACATCAACAATTGTGTCCAATTACACAAATGATGGGGCACAATTCCTCCCAATGACATCAACAATTGTGTTCAATTACACAAATGATGGGGCACAATTCCTCCCAATGACACCAACAATTGTGTCCAATTACACAAATGATGGGGCACAATTCCTCCCAACGACACCAGCATTTGTGTCCAATTACACAAATGATGGGGCACAATTACTCCCAATGACACCAACAATTGCGTCCAATTACACAAATGACGGGGCACAATTGCTCCCAATGACACCAACAATTGCATCCAATTACACAAATGACGGGGCACAATTCCTCCCAATGACACCAACAATTGCATTCAATTACACAAATGATTGGGCACATTTCCTCCCAGTGACATCAACAATTGTGTCCAATTACACAAATGATGGGGCACAATTCCTCCCAATGACACCAACAATTGTGTCCAATTACACAAATGATGGGGCACAATTCCTTCCACTGACACCAACATTTGTGTCCAATTACACAAATGATGGGGCGCAATTCCTCTCAATGACACCAACATTTGTGTCCAATTACACAAATGATGGGGCACAATTCCTTCCACTGACACCAACATTTGTGTCCAATTACACAAATGATGGGGCGCAATTCCTCTCAATGACACCAACATTTGTGTCCAATTACACAAATGATGGGGCACAATTCCTCCCAACGACACCAACGATTGTGTCCAATTACACAAATTATGGGGCACAATTCCTCCCACTGACACCAGCATTTGTGTCCAATTACACAAATGATGGGGCACAATTCCTCCCAATGACACCAACAATTGTGTCCAATTACACATATGATGGGGCACAATTCCTCCCAACGACACCAGCATTTGTGTCCAATTACACAAATGATGGGGCACAATTACTCCCAATGACACCAACAATTGCGTCCAATTACACAAATGACGGGGCACAATTGCTCCCAATGACACCAACAATTGCATCCAATTACACAAATGACGGGGCACAATTCCTCCCAGTGACACCAACAATTGCATTCAATTACACAAATGATTGGGCACATTTCCTCCCAGTGACATCAACAATTGTGTCCAATTACACAAATGATGGGGCACAATTCCTCCCAATGACACCAACAATTGTGTCCAATTACACAAATGATGGGGCACAATTCCTTCCACTGACACCAACATTTGTGTCCAATTACACAAATGATGGGGCGCAATTCCTCTCAATGACACCAACATTTGTGTCCAATTACACAAATGATGGGGCACAATTCCTTCCACTGACACCAACATTTGTGTCCAATTACACAAATGATGGGGCGCAATTCCTCTCAATGACACCAACATTTGTGTCCAATTACACAAATGATGGGGCACAATTCCTCCCAACGACACCAATGATTGTGTCCAATTACACAAATTATGGGGCACAATCCCTCCCACTGACACCAGCATTTGTGTCCAATTACACAAATGATGGGGCACAATTCCTTCCACTGACACCAACAATTGGGCCTAATTACACCAAATAACACCAATGATAGGGCATAATTGCTCACACTGACACCAAAGATGGGGCATTGTTTTTTTCCCACTGACCAGAGGACCTTTTCTATTCCCAATGGCCACAGTCCTGCCCCCTAAAGTCTGAAGGACAGTAAACTGGTCCCTTGTTTAGAAAGTTTGGAGACCCCTGACATACACTTTTACTAGCTTTATGTCTATTCTTTACTGATCTCTTGCTCTATATATCTTTCTGGTGAAAAATAGTTACCATTATATTAGATATATAAAATTATATACCAAAACTGATGTTTTTTGATAGACTATAGACTTTAAATGTTTTCAGTCAGTGAGGAAGTTGTGCAATGACTTAAGAAGAATGTCAATCTGACCATCAAGTCATTTTTGTAATTATGCAATGTTATCAGCTTTGTGCTATTTAGTTGAAAGTCAACAAAAGCAGTTCCTGTCAAAAATAAAATAGCTAGTTTTAGACAGTGATAACGTTAAGAGGATCCACATGTTAGTTTTGTGAAGTTTTATAAAGTTTTAGTTCATGAAATGCATGCATTTTGTGCCCTTTCATATAGCTTTTAAAGCTAAAGTTTAGTTACACTTTTTTTTTTTTTTTGGCTACAGTTTTAGCCACATAACGTACTTGTAATGAAGTGTATCCCACATCTTGTTCATTGCTCCTTAGAGTAGAAATCTTCTCCCCGGTGATGACAGATTCTCTTTACAGCCCTGAACATGTGGTGCTGTAAGGGTTTTTGGCCTCCGCAGTACAATAAAGATGTCCTGATGGCCGCCTGCCCTGTCCTCTCTTCTAGTCATAAAAATCATTACATTCATTTTATTGAATGCAACATGTTCTGTGAATGGGGGAGAGAATCGTGTCATTTATTTCCCCCTTCACATAACATGCTGCAGTGTCCTTCGCTAAGGATCTACTATCACACCTATATATGTCTAGGTGTATATATACAGACATGGGTGTGTATATATACCCCCTATACACATGTTCAGATGTCATGTCTGACATCAAACATGTCCTCAAAAAAGCACTGGCAGTGGCAACCCCTGCAGCATAAAAAATGCTGGCTGGTGAGAAGCCATATGGGTGTGCCGAAGCAACTCAGAGAAATGATCATTTCTCTATAGCGGTCATCCTGCTATGGAAGAGTTTTGTCACCCTTCCATAGCAGTCAGAGTCAGTTAACCCTACACTACACTACGGTCCCCTTACACTTAACACTTTCCCTACAGAAACTGAATAAATTAAAGCTAACTAAAGTGTAAAAGAGCACTCTAACTACACTAGATATCCCTTTCCTCACACTAATAAATACTAAATGACACTTTGTAACACTTTGTAACAGAAGTAAAAGAACAGCATTCCACTCTCTTCCATGTCCCGTATAAGAATGCTAGGAATTTGGCGGGGGCTATCTTATATACTGGGCGGCGTATTCACTAATGATTGGACTATGGACCCCCTAGTCACTCCAATCACATTCCTAGCATTCTCCTGCCCCCTCAGTTGGCTTTTGCTAATGGTTCTGGTCCAATCACAGGCTTTTAAAGCACATTTCCTGTCCCATTGCATTTTGGTCGGTTCTGGTTGCCGAATTCCGAACTTTTTGGGCAAAAAGTTCTAAATTCGGCCGAACCTCGAACACCCAATTTTCGGGCCGAACCGATGGTCGACCCGAACCGTTCGATCATCCCTAATCCTAAACATACACCATTTAGGAGATATTTCCTGTACATGCAGCCAGTGACATCACCGGCGCATGCGCTCTGAAGGAATTCCCACCCGGGCCATTGCTTCGGAGCCCTGTGCCGTAAACTGCAGTTCCCGCGTGCATGCGCTGGAGTGACGTCATCGCGTCTACGCCCACTCACACAGCTCGAGTCTGTGTGATAGGCCAGGTAGTTGCCTACCGCATTGTTTTATTTAGGTCTCCCTGTAAGGTTTCCACATCAGCGCAGAATTTATTGCCCTGCTTAGCTTTGTATCATCCGCATATACTAAGATTGAGCTATTTAGCCCATCCTCTATATCAATAATGAATAAACTAAACAGAATTGGTCCCTGGGAAACCCCTTTACGGCATCGGACCATTCTGAGTACTCGCCATTTATCACCACTAGGGTTGAGCGGACACCTAGATGTCCGTGTTCGACGGGTTCGGCCGAACTTTAAAAAAAAGTCCGGGTCCGTGTCCCGGACTTTTACCGAACTTTTCCCGGACACCGAACCCCATTGAAGTCAATGGGGACCCGAACTTTAAGGCACTAAAATGGCTCTAAAACACCAAAGGAAAGGGCTAGAGTGCTGCAAATGGCAGCAAAACGTAATTAAGAGCATGGCAAGTGCTCTGCAAACAAATGTGGATAGGGAAATAACTTAAAACAACAAAAAAAAACAGAAAAATAAAACAATGTTCTTCTTCATCTCTGAAGGACGAGGCCCATATGGAGTAGGAGGGAGGTTGAGGTGGTGGTGGATGTGGCGGTGACATAGGCGTGCGCACAGGGTGTGCTGGGTGTGCCTGGGCACACCCTAATCACCTAGGGCACATAGCATTGCCAGTGAGGAGATGGGAAAGATCTCCCTGGGACCTGCTCTGCTCTATTTCTCCTTGCCTACAGGTACATGGCCCCGATACATTACTCTCCCTGCTGGCAAACACATGCATGTGTATTTCAACTTTGGGGTGCACACCTTAATGCAATAGGCTGCGCACACCTATGGGCGGTGTAGGTGGAAGCGGCGGTGGAGGAGGACCAGGGCCGGATTAACAGCATCATGGGCTTGGTGCTGAGGATTTTGAAGGGCCTTAAGGGCCGTGCCTTGCCATGCACCCAGAGGAGGAAGGGTGCAGCCATGCATGCCTAATTCAACATGGGATGCTGTCTCTGAAGCCCATAAACACATCCATGCATCGCCAACTGTCCCTCCTTGTCCGGCCTTCACGCTGTGTGGGGAGGTTCTGAGGGTGCTGCCTGGGGAAGCGAGCATAGAAGCCAGACTTCTGTGTTTACAAGTGACAGAAGAGCGGTAACAGTGAATATGGCCAACCCGGGGCCTATATAAAAGGTAGGGGCCTGGAGCTGCAGCTCCAATAGCCCCTACATTAATCTGGCCCTGAGGAGGAGGACGAGGTAGCCAACACTGCTTCTTTTCAAAAATTTTAAATGAGGGTACACCCCAAAAGAGTGAGAAAGAGCAAAAATGGAACAATGGGTGGGTAAGGTCGGTATCCATTGCTATTCTGCATAAGGTACGGAAAAGTCCCGTGGGATCCATGCCTGGTTCATTTTAATGAACGTGAGCTTGTCCACATTGTCTCTGGACAGGCGGCTGCGCTTGTCTGTTATAACGCCCCCAGCCGTGCTAAATACCCGTTCAGATAATACACTGGCTGCAGGGCACGCCAGCACCTCCAAGGCGTAAAGGGCAAGCTCAGGCCATGTGCCCAATTTGGAGACCCAGAAGTTGAAGGGGGCAGACCCGTCATTCACTACATGTAGGCGTGTGCACACATACTGCTCCACCATGTTGGTAAAATGCTGCCTCCTGCTAAGACGTTCCATCTGAGCTGCTGGTGCTGCTGTTTGTTGTGGCGTGCTGACAAAGCTTTTCCACATTTCGGCCATGCTAACCCTGCCTTCTGAGGTGCTGGCGGTGCCCTGGTTGCGTTGGCGACCTCCTCCTCCTCCTCCTCTGCCTTGTGCTTCCACTGTGGCCCCGCTGTCAGATGGGAATGCCAGCAGCATGGCGTCTACCAGCGTGCGCTTGTACTCGCGCATCTTGCGATCGCGCTCCAGCGAGTGAATTAAGGACGGTACGTTGTCCTTGTAACGGGGATCCAGCAGCGTGGCCACCCAGTAATCAGCACAAGTTAGAATGTGGGCAACTCGGCGGTCGTTGTGGAGACACTGCAGCATGTAATCGCTCATGTGTGCCAGGCTGCCCAGAGGCGACGAAAGGCTGTCCTCTGTGGGAGGTGTATCGTCCGTGTCCTCTGTATCCCCCCAGCCACGCACCAGTGATGGCCATGAGCTGGCCTGGGTGCCACCCTGCTGTGAACATGGTTCCATCTCCTCCTCCAGCTCCTCCTCCTCCTCATCCTCCTCATCCTCCAGAACTGTGCCCCTGCTGGACAATTGCGTCCCTGGCGTTTGCGTGTGCAGGAACCCACCCTCGGAGCCCCTTGCGAATGACTGCCCTGAAAGCCTTGGAAATGTTACCTCTTCATCCTCCTCCTCCTCCTCATCCTGTGCCACATCCTCTTCCATCATCGCCCGAATTGTTTTTTCAAGGAGGCATAGAAGTGGGATAGTTAAGCTGAGAACGGCGTCATTGCCACTGGCCATGTTGGTGGAGTACTCAAAACAGCGCAACAAGGCACACAGGTCTCGCATGGAGGCCCAGTTATTGGTGGTGAAGTGGTGCTGTTCCGCAGAGCGACTCACGCGTGCGTGCTGCAGCTGAAACTCCACTATGGCCTGCTGCTGCTCGCACAGTCTTTCCAGCATGTGCAAGGTGGAGTTCCACCTTGTGGGCACGTCACATATGAGGCGGTGAGCGGGAAGGCCGAAGTTACGCTGCAGCGCTGCCAGGCGAGCAGCAGCAGGGTGAGAACGCCGAAAGTGCGCACAAACGGCCCGCACTTTCTGCAGCAGCTCTGACATATCGGGGTAGTTTTTAAGGAACCTCTGCACCACCAAATTCAGCACATGCGCCAGGCAAGGGATGTGCGTCAAACCGGCTAGGCCCAGAGCTGCTATGAGATTTCGCCCGTTATCGCACACCACCAGGCCGGGCTTGAGGCTCGCTGGCAGCAACCACTCATTTGTCTGCTGTTCCATGCTCCTCCACAACTCCTGCGCGGTGTGTGGTTTGTCCCCCAAACAGGCAAGTTGTAAAACTGCCTGCTGTCGTTTACCCCTGGCCGTGCTGAAGTTGGTGGTGAAGGTGTTACGCTGTCCGGATGAGGAGGCGGTAGAGGATGAGGAAGCGGAGTAGGAGGAGTTAGGAACAGGAGGCAAACTGAAGTGCCCTGCAATCCTCGGTGGTGGAAGGACATGCGCCAAATTGCTATCCGCCTCAGGCCCATCCGCCACTGCATTTACCCAGTGTGCCGTTAGGGAGATATAACGTCCCTGACCGTGCTTACTGGTCCACGTATCCGTAGTTAGGTGGACCTTGGCACAGATGGCGTTGCGCAGTGCACACCTGATATTTTCCCCCACTTGGTTGTGCAGGGAAGGGATGGCTTGCCTGGAAAAGTAGTGGCGGCTGGGCACGACGTACTGTGGGACAGCCACCGACATAAGGTTTTTAAAACTGTGCGTCTCCACCAGACGGAATGACAGCATTTCAAAGGCCAATAATTTTGAAATGCTGGCATTCAGGGCCAGGGATCGCGGGTGGGTAGGGGGGTACTTCCTCTTCCTCTCAAGTGTTTGGGAGATGGAAAGCTGAACGCTTCCACGGGACATTGTGGAGATGGTTGTTGGTGACCCAGGTGGTGGTGTTGCTGACAGATCGTCTGTTTGCGGGGTGGCAGGTGCCGGTATCACTACAGATGTGGCTGGAGCGGCCGAGACTGCAGCAGAAGAGGAAGCAGGATGAGCCAGAGACGTTTCTTGGTTTTGAAGGTGTGTACTCCACTGCAGCTCGTACTTTGCACTTAGATGCCTGATCATGCAGGTTGTGCTCAGGTTGAGAAGGTTTATGCCTCGCTTCAAGCTCTGATTGCACAGGGTGCAAACCACTCGTGTCCTGTCATCAGCACATTTTCTAAAGAACTTCCACGCTAGAGAACTCCTTTGAGCTGACTTTGGTGCGCTCGTTCCCTTGCTGCGTTGGGCAGTAGCGGGCGTAGTGTCTAGGGCACGGCCGCTCCGCTTCTGCACCCTGCTCCCTCTTCTGCTGTGCTGGTGGCTCTGTGCGACCACCGCCTCTTCCTCCAAACTACTCAGGTCACCTGCATGACGTTCATTCCATGTGGGGTCGAGGACCTCATCGTCCTCCACATCATCTTCCACCCAGTCTTCACCCCTGCCCTCCTTGTCGGTCTCCACAATGCTGAACGCCGCAGCAGTTGGCACCTGCGTTTCGTCATCATCGGAGACGTGCTGCGATGATCCTTGCATGTACTCATCTTGAGAAATAAGTGGTTGGGCATCGCTGCACTCAATCTCTTCCACTTCTGGGGCAGGGCTAGGTGGATGGCCCTGGGAAACCCTGCTGACAGAGTCCTCAAAAAGAATAAGAGACTGCTGTATGGCTTGGGGCTCAGACTGCTGGCCTGATTTGCAAGGGGGTGAGGTGAAAGACGGTTGGACATTGGCTGCAGGTGCCAACTCTGACCTTTCTGCAGTAGACTGGGTGGGAGACAATGTGAAGGAACTGGAGGCACTGTCAGCAGCAAACCAATCTACTATCGCCTCAACTTGTTCTGGCCTCATCACTTCTAGTGGCGTTTGATGCCCTACCAAATACTGATGCAGGTTCTGTCGCCTACTCACACTTGAGGAAGGTGTTTCACTTGTGCGTGTAGCTGGCACAGATCGACCACGTCCTCTCCTTGCAACAGGAGCTCTACCAGCAGCACCACGACCCAGGCCACGGCCCTTATTTGACGGTCTCCTCATATTTCTGTAATTTAAGATCTTGCCCTAGAAAGGTTTTTATTGAATAGCGGAATAGGAAATATGATCCAAAAAAGTGTATGTATCTCGCACGTACAAAACCACACTAGGCCCCAATTACTATTGTTTCTACCCCTAAAAGGATGGATGAGGAGTAGGAGGAGTATGGAACAGACAGCACCCTCAAATCTTCAGAAGTATGAGATGAACCCCAAAAACTTGGAAAGGTGGATCTCACACGTACCGACACAGACTATCCCGCAATTCAATTGATCCTCAAAGGTTTTTATTGAATAGCGGAATAGGAAATATGATCAAAAAAAGTGTATGTATCTCGCACGTACACAACCACACTAGGCCCCAATTACTATTGTTTGTACCCCTAAAAGGATGGATGAGGAGTAGGAGGAGGAGTATGGAACAGGCAGCACCCTCAAATCTTCAGAAGTATGAGATGAACCCCAAAAACTTGGAAAGGTGGATCTCACACGTACCGACACAGACTATCCCGCAATTCAATTGATCCTCAAAGGTTTTTATTGAATAGCGGAATAGGAAATATGATCAAAAAAAGTGTATGTATCTCGCACGTACACAACCACACTAGGCCCCAATTACTATTGTTTGTACCCCTAAAAGGATGGTTGAGCAGTAGGAGCAGGAGTATGGAACAGGCAGCACCCTCAAATCTTCAGAAGTATGAGATGAACCCCAACAACTTGGAAAGGTGGATCTCACACGTACCGACACAGACTATCTCGCAATTGAATTGATCCCCAAAGGTTTTAATTGAATAGCGGAATAGAAAATATGATCAAAAAGAAAGTGTATGTATCTCGCACGTACACCACCACACTAGGCCCCAACTACTATTGTTTGTACCCCTAAAAGGATGGTTGAGCAGTAGGAGGAGGAGTATGGAACAGGCAGCACCCTCAAATCTTCAGAAGTATGAGATGAACCCCAAAAACTTGGAAAGGTGGATCTCTCTCACACGTACCAACACAGACTATCCCCCAATTTAACTGATCCCCAAAGGTTTTTGATTAAATAGCGGAATAGAAAAAATGATCCAAAAAAAGTGTATGTATATCACACGTACACAACCACACTAGGCCCCAATTACTATTGTTTGTACCCCTAAAAGGCTAGGAGTAGGGGGAGTATGGAACAGGCAGCACCCTCAAACCTTCAGAAGTATGAGATGAACCCCAACAACTTGGAAAGGTGGATCTCTCTCACACGTACCAACACAGACTATCCCCCAATTTAACTGATCCCCAAAGGTTTTTGATTAAATAGCGGAATAGAAAATATGATCCAAAAAAAGTGTATGTATATCACACGTACACAACCACACTAGGCCCCAATTACTATTGTTTGTACCCCTAAAAGGCTAGATGAGGAGTAGGGGGAGTATGGAACAGGCAGCACCCTCAAACCTTCAGAAGTATGAGATGAACCCCAACAACTTGGAAAGGTGGATCTCTCTCACACGTACCAACACAGACTATCCCCCAATTTAACTGATCCCCAAAGGTTTTTGATTAAATAGCGGAATAGAAAATATGATCCAAAAAAAGTGTATGTATATCACACGTACACAACCACACTAGGCCCCAATTACTATTGTTTGTACCCCTAAAAGGCTAGATGAGGAGTAGGGGGGGTATGGAACAGGCAGCACCCTCAAACCTTCAGAAGTATGAGATGAACCCCAACAACTTGGAAAGGTGGATCTCTCTCACACGTACCAACACAGACTATCCCCCAATTTAACTGATCCCCAAAGGTTTTTGATTAAATAGCGGAATAGAAAATATGATCCAAAAAAAGTGTATGTATATCACACGTACACAACCACACTAGGCCCCAATTACTATTGTTTGTACCCCTAAAAGGCTAGGAGTAGGGGGAGTATGGAACAGGCAGCACCCTCAAACCTTCAGAAGTATGAGATGAACCCCAACAACTTGGAAAGGTGGATCTCTCTCACACGTACCAACACAGACTATCCCCCAATTTAACTGATCCCCAAAGGTTTTTGATTAAATAGCGGAATAGAAAATATGATCCAAAAAAAGTGTATGTATATCACACGTACACAACCACACTAGGCCCCAATTACTATTGTTTGTACCCCTAAAAGGCTAGGAGTAGGGGGAGTATGGAACAGGCAGCACCCTCAAACCTTCAGAAGTATGAGATGAACCCCAACAACTTGGAAAGGTGGATCTCTCTCACACGTACCAACACAGACTATCCCCCAATTTAACTGATCCCCAAAGGTTTTTGATTAAATAGCGGAATAGAAAATATGATCCAAAAAAAGTGTATGTATATCACACGTACACAACCACACTAGGCCCCAATTACTATTGTTTGTACCCCTAAAAGGCTAGGAGTAGGGGGAGTATGGAACAGGCAGCACCCTCAAACCTTCAGAAGTATGAGATGAACCCCAACAACTTGGAAAGGTGGATCTCTCTCACACGTACCAACACAGACTATCCCCCAATTTAACTGATCCCCAAAGGTTTTTGATTAAATAGCGGAATAGAAAATATGATCCAAAAAAAGTGTATGTATATCACACGTACACAACCACACTAGGCCCCAATTACTATTGTTTGTACCCCTAAAAGGCTAGATGAGGAGTAGGGGGAGTATGGAACAGGCAGCACCCTCAAACCTTCAGAAGTATGAGATGAACCCCAACAACTTGGAAAGGTGGATCTCTCTCACACGTACCAACACAGACTATCCCCCAATTTAACTGATCCCCAAAGGTTTTTGATTAAATAGCGGAATAGAAAATATGATCCAAAAAAAGTGTATGTATATCACACGTACACAACCACACTGGGCCCCAATTACTATTGTTTGTACCCCTAAAAGGCTAGATGAGGAGTAGGGGGAGTATGGAACAGGCAGCACCCTCAAACCTTCAGAAGTATGAGATGAACCCCAACAACTTGGAAAGGTGGATCTCTCTCACACGTACCAACACAGACTATCCCCCAATTTAACTGATCCCCAAAGGTTTTTGATTAAATAGCGGAATAGAAAATATGATCCAAAAAAAGTGTATGTATTTCACACGTACACAACCACACTAGGCCCCAATTACTATTGTTTGTACCCCTAAAAGGCTAGATGAGGAGTAGGGGGGGTATGGAACAGGCAGCACCCTCAAACCTTCAGAAGTATGAGATGAACCCCAACAACTTGGAAAGGTGGATCTCTCTCACACGTACCAACACAGACTATCCCCCAATTTAACTGATCCCCAAAGGTTTTTGATTAAATAGCGGAATAGAAAATATGATCCAAAAAAAGTGTATGTATATCACACGTACACAACCACACTAGGCCCCAATTACTATTGTTTGTACCCCTAAAAGGCTAGGAGTAGGGGGAGTATGGAACAGGCAGCACCCTCAAACCTTCAGAAGTATGAGATGAACCCCAACAACTTGGAAAGGTGGATCTCTCTCACACGTACCAACACAGACTATCCCCCAATTTAACTGATCCCCAAAGGTTTTTGATTAAATAGCGGAATAGAAAATATGATCCAAAAAAAGTGTATGTATATCACACGTACACAACCACACTAGGCCCCAATTACTATTGTTTGTACCCCTAAAAGGCTAGATGAGGAGTAGGGGGAGTATGGAACAGGCAGCACCCTCAAACCTTCAGAAGTATGAGATGAACCCCAACAACTTGGAAAGGTGGATCTCTCTCACACGTACCAACACAGACTATCCCCCAATTTAACTGATCCCCAAAGGTTTTTGATTAAATAGCGGAATAGAAAATATGATCCAAAAAAAGTGTATGTATATCACACGTACACAACCACACTAGGCCCCAATTACTATTGTTTGTACCCCTAAAAGGCTAGGAGTAGGGGGAGTATGGAACAGGCAGCACCCTCAAACCTTCAGAAGTATGAGATGAACCCCAACAACTTGGAAAGGTGGATCTCTCTCACACGTACCAACACAGACTATCCCCCAATTTAACTGATCCCCAAAGGTTTTTGATTAAATAGCGGAATAGAAAATATGATCCAAAAAAAGTGTATGTATATCACACGTACACAACCACACTAGGCCCCAATTACTATTGTTTGTACCCCTAAAAGGCTAGATGAGGAGTAGGGGGAGTATGGAACAGGCAGCACCCTCAAATCTTCAGAAGTATGAGATTGTGTTCACTGTAACCCACAAAGATTGAGTTCACTGCACCCCACAATGATTGTGTTCACTGCACCCCACAAAGATTGTGTTCACTGCACCTCACAAAGATTGTGTTCACTGTACCCCCCAAAGATTGTGTTCACTGCACCCCACAAAGATTCTGTTCACTGTACCCCACAAAGATTGTGTTCACTGCACCCTAAAAGGATGTTGTTCACTGCACCCCACAAAGATTGTGTTCACTGCACCCTAAAAGGATGTTGTTCACTGCACCCCAAAAAGATTGTGTTCACTGTACCCCCCCAAAGATTGTGTTCACTGCACCCCACAAAGATTGTGTTCACTGCACCCCAAAAAGATTGTGTTCACTGTACCCCCCAAAGATTGTGTTCACTGCACCCCAAAAAGATTGTGTTCACTGTACCCCCCAAAGATTGTGTTCACTGCACCCCACAAAGATTCTGTTCACTGTACCCCACAAAGATTGTATTCACTGCACCCCAAAAAGATTGTGTTCACTGTACCCCCCCAAAGATTGTGTTCACTGCACCCCACAAAGATTCTGTTCACTGCACCCCACAAAGGATTTTGTTCACTGCACCCCAAAAAGATTGTGTTCACTGCACCCCAAAAAGGATTTTGATCACTGCACCCCAAAAAGGATGTTGTTCACTGCACCCCAAAAATGATTTTGTTCACTCCACCCCAAAAAGATTGTGTTCACTGCACCCCACAAAGATTGTGTTCACTGCACCCCAAAAAGATTGTGTTCACTGTACCCCCCAAAGATTGTGTTCACTGCACCCCACAAAGATTCTGTTCACTGTACCCCACAAAGATTGTGTTCACTGCACCCCAAAAAGATTGTGTTCACTGCACCCCAAAAAGGATGTTGTTCACTGCACCCCAAAAAGGATGTTGTTCACTCCACCCCAAAAAGATTGTGTTCACTGCACCCCACAAAGATTGTGTTCACTGCACCCCAAAAAGATTGTGTTCACTGCACCCCAAAAATGATTTTGTTCACTGCACCCCAAAAAGGATTTTGTTCACTGCACCCCAAAAAGGATGTTGTTCACTCCACCCCAAAAAGATTGTGTTCACTGCACCCCAAAAAGATTGTGTTCACTGCACCCCACAAAGGATTTTGTTCACTGCACCCCAAAAAGATTGTGTTCACTGCACCCCAAAAAGGATGTTGTTCACTGCACCCCAAAAAGGATTTTGTTCACTGCACCCCAAAAAGATTGTGTTCACTGCACCCCACAAAGGATTTTGTTCACTGCACCCCACAAAGATTGTGTTCACTGCACACCAAAAAGGATTGTGTTCACTGCACCCCAAAAAGATTTTGTTCACTGCACCCCAAAAAGATTGTGTTCACTGCAGCCCAAAAAGATTGTGTTCACTGCAGCCCAAAAAGATTGTGTTCACTGCAGCCCAAAAAGATTGTGTTCACTGCAGCCCAAAAAGATTGTGTTCACTGCAGCTCACACACAGAAAAATGGATGTGGATCACTGACACCTGCCTATCTCCAATCCCACACCACACAGCAATATCGATTGTAGTTTGTAGAACACAGTTTCCCTAAAATTCAGCAGACTCTGTCCCTAACAGGATTGAGAAGAGATCGTAGATCAGGATTGAGTGCAGATTCACCCCACCCCCCACACAGCAATATCGATTGTAGTTTGTAGAAGACACTGACCCTATAATTCAGCAGACTCTATCCCTAAAATGCCTACAACTCGCCCTGCCTAAACACTCCGACCTGTCCCTCAATTCTATCCGGACACAAATGGTTTTTTCCTGCCTATCTTTCCCTAATCAGCAGCCAGCACATTGATGTGTGCTCTGTCCCTTAGCTAAGCAGCAGAATGACGCTGCTGCGGCGGCTGCCTCGAACTTATAAAGACTTGGTCACATGCTTCAGACGGCCAATCACAGCTACTAAGACATTTGCAGGCATGGCTGGGATGGCTTAAGGCACACCAGTTAAACGATTGTTGATTGGCTGTTGAAAGCCCGCCATGAAAAGAGCGCCAAAGCATGCAAAACCCGGAAATAAAACGACCGAACACGGATTTTTACCCGAACATACAGTAAAGTGTCCGTGTCCGTGTTCGGGTAAAAAAAATCCAATTATTCGGTACGAACACGAATAATACAGTCCGTGTTCGCTCAACACTAATCACCACCCTTTGGACTCGCTCCTGTAGCCAGTTTTCTATCCAGGTACTTACCCTAAGGTCCATGAAAAAGGTTCCCTAAGGTCCATGACAAAAGACCTCAGTTTGCAAAGTAAACATTTTATACACTGTGATAAAATAGTGCATCTCTGCCCCTAGGAGTGTTAGGTGTTTGCATACATCTGCCTGCACAAGTCAATGACAGGATAAGTGGTAAGTGCACATTCAAACGTTTACTGGCAAAAAGGGTTTGGAGTATGTCCTTGGATGCAGAGAGTTGCTCATCCATCCCTCTACACATTACAGTTTTATTAAAGGCAAAACTTTTATTTTTTTTTAGTTTTGGACAGAGTGGAGAGGGATTAGAACATTTGTAAGTTTTTATTGCTGTCTCTGCCCCCATTAGGAAGATTCACACTCTCTATTTGTCCTGTTTACCATTATCATTGAATGTGAAAGTAAAAGAAAACCCCAATTTTGGATTGTCCCCAGTAAAGAAATAGAGGGGAAATCTTCCAATGGGTACACTAGTTCTGGTGACCTGGGGGTCCCCAAGGGATTCCCTTAATTTGTCAAGATTTCCTCTAACTTCCTGTTTGGCTATGGGACAGGAAGTGAAGGGAAATCTCCGCATTGGAACATATTTGGCAAAAATAAATCGTACAGGAGTTATAATGCTGAAAAAAAAAGTTTTGCCGAAAGTTCTACTTTAAACGCTCGGATGTGTAGTTACTAATGTACAGCCTCAGCCTTGTCATTAATTTGTACAGGCAGCTATTTGCAGACACCTAAAACTCCTAGATGCAAAGATATTCCTATTTTTCATATTGGATGGCTCTCTGTGCCCATATGAATGGGGCCTTAAGTTGAATGTTAGAATTACGTCCCCAGTGTGCATCTACCTGATGTTTGGAATTTGGTCAATTCCAACGGTGATTTCCTGCTCTGAATACTCCTGGTTTCTCTTGAAGTAGAATTCCAGTTAACCACTTCAGCCCTGGAAGGTTTTACCCCCTTCCTGACCAGGCAATTTTTTTGCGATACGGCACTGCTTTGCTTTAACTGACAATTGCACGGTCGTGCGACGCTGTACCCCAAAAAAAAAAAAAATTGATGTCTTTTTTTTCCCCACGAATAGTTTTCTTTTGGTGGTATTTGATCACCTCTGTGGGTTTATATTTTCCGTGCTATAAACAAAAAAAGACCGACAAATTTGGAAAAAAAAAAACAATATTTTTTACTTTCTGCTATAAAACATACCCAATAAAAAAATTTAAAATTCAAATGTTTTCATCAATTTAGGGCAATATTTATTTATATTTTGGTAAACAAAAATTCTAATAAGTGTATATTGATTGGTTTATGCAAAAGTTATAGCGTCTACAAACTAGGGGTTACATTTATGGACTTTTTTTTTTTAATTGTTTTTACTAGTAATTAGAGATTTTTATCGGAACTGCAACATTGCGGCGGACAAATTTGACACTAAGTGACACTTTTTGGGGACCAGTGACACCAATACAGTGATCAGTGCTTAAAAAAATGCACCGCTACTGTATAAATGACACTGGCGGGGAAGGGGATAACAGGGGCGTTCAAGGGGTTAAGTGTACTCCTAGGGAGTGCTTTCTAACTGTTGGGGGAGTTCATGCACTAAAGGAAAAGAGAGATCTGTGTTTCAGCATAGCTGAAACACAAGATCTCTCTTTTTCTCCCTGACAGAACAGCGGTCTGCCTTGTTTACATAGGAAGACCGCCATTCTGTCATTTCTCAGAATGATCGTCGGGTCCTGGCGGCCAACGAGGCTGCCAGACCCGCTGATTGGCTCCTGCTGTGTCCAATCACAGCTAGAGCGGTGCACACACACTCCTGACATCTCATGTGCAAAATCACATACATGTACGTGATTTTGCGCAGCCGGGCCGCCCACCGCATATATACTGGTACTGGTTAAATACTTACTATACTTAAACTTGCTCCCATCCCCATTCTAAGGCTATTCTAACTCTCCTGTAAAGGAAAGATGCCTTTACTTACCTATGCTGAGGGTGCAACTTTAGAGGAGAGGAGGAACAGCCGACAACAGATGCCCCATAGTAAGTCTATGGATGACGTCATCACCACGGCTCTGAGGACGTTGTCAGAGATCTCTCCTCTTCGTTGTAATCGGCCATGAAGGGTTAATGGCGTTTTCATGCTGTATATTCTTCTCTATTATTCCTGCAATTATGCCTGATTTATAGTCATAACATCTTGTTTGTTCAGATATGTTTGACTCTGCAGAAATAGTTGCACATAAGAGCATCTTGATTGGTAAATTTGTTAGAGGAATAGTTTAAATTTGTGTAGTATGCCAAAAAGTATCATGTGATCGTTAGTCACATTGAAACCAAACCCCTTTTTTGCGAAATCAACATCTCTGTTATTATAACTATAAATATGCTTGGGACATTTCCTGAAATAAACAAACAATGCTTTGACTCTACCCTCGTATATGTCTCTGTGTGTTCCCAAATATTCGTAGGGAGTCCATCTAGCTGTCCGGTTCAGAAGTCCCTTACAGGCCATTGGAGAGGCCATGTGACCAAACCAGAGCGCCCTCAGCATAGGTAAGTATTGACATCTATAATTTACAGGGTAGTTAGAATAGGCTTAGAATGGGGGTGGGAGCAGGTTTAGGTTTACTGTAGTTAGTATTTGAATAGAATTCTACTTTGAGGGCCATTGAATACATACCTGCAAGGGAACAAATCATTACTGCTTGGTGTGCTTGAGAGAGGTGCCAAAGTTTGAAGTTTAATTGGATAAATATTGAATCATTTTATTAAAATGTAGAAGACACTGTTAGAGTAGATCTAACTCCAACATATTGAAGTGGTTAGCAGAGGCCTGTAGCAAGGACCCTTACTATAGAGCCTCAAACGGATTTTCACTTTTTTATGGAAGTTAAAAAAATATATATTTTGGCTGCAAATTGCCAGAAGTAGAAATGTGCTTGATTTCGGAAAGGAACAATGACCAAAACAATAGGTGTGTCCAAAAAGTTTGGTGAAAAGGTCACATATTTGAACAAAAACATGAGCCAGGTGGGCACGCATGCACATTACTATCCAGAGACAAGTCGAGAAGTGCCACTTAGTGTGGAGTACATGTGACTGTCAGGCTAAGCGGTTAAAACTACACTACAAATAAAACATCCATACAATTAAAATACAACATAGAAACACACACATAATAACATTATTGAGTACTTGTTTAGCCTGTTATATAGGAGCTTCTAATGCTCGTTCACACTTGCTCTACATGGCTTTGTTAGGAAGTGTTGCCAGCGCAGTCCCAATGTATAAACTGTACAGTGTGAATTTTGCCCATATTTTCTAATCGGATGTCTGTCCCTATGTATTTGAGCACCTCCAGCGGCCCTTCATCTCGTGCACCCTGCCCTAGGCCCTGCATCTCCTGCACCATGCCCGCAGCCTCTGCATTTCCTGCACCATGCCCGCAGCCTCTGCATCTCCTGCACCATGCCTGCAGCCCCGTATCTCCTGCACCATGTCCTCAGCTCTACATCTCCTACACCATGCCCGCAGCCCTGCATCTCCTGCACCATGCCCGCAGCCTCTGCATCTCCTGCACCATGCCCGCAGCCTCTGCATCTCCTGCACCATGCCTGCAGCCCCTGTATCTCCTGCACCATGTCCTCAGCTCTACATCTCCTACACCATGCCCGCAGCCCTGCATCTCCTGCACCATGCCCGCAGCCTCTGCATCTCCTGCACCATGCCTGCAGCCCCTGTATCTCCTGCACCATGTCCTCAGCTCTACATCTCCTACACCATGCCCGCAGCCCTGCATCTCCTGCACCATGCCCTCAGCCCTGCATCCTCTGCCCAATTTAGCCCAATCTTTGCCCAATTGGATGTCTGCCCCTATGTATTTGAGCACCTCCAGCGGCCGTGATTTGCTATCATCGGCAGGACCGGGACACCTATGCAGATTTTGCATTTGACCAAAATGTGAGTTCTAACATTTTTCATAAACTAAATGGCACATTTCTCTTTCTATATATACACACACAGAGGAGCAGTGAGGGAAACTGCATGCTATTTGGACAGGAATTGTACTACATTACTGTTCAAATTGCATGCGATTCTTTGCAGTGCGATTTGTACCTATTTCTTTTGTATCAGTATCGGTGCATTCCTAGTAGAATGCGTTTTACAACACATGGCAGCACGTATACACAACGCACACCGGCGGGCACCCGTTATGCACACTTTGAAGCACGCTGGTGTAAATTAGCCCTTAGTTGTATCCTTTAACATGCACACACACATAAGACACTCAACATTTGAGGTGAAATATTCCTCCACCTTTGCAAACTGGTACTAATATAACTGGAACTAATCTAATATTTTAATATTTCTTTTTTCCTCAAGTTTTTCTCTCTCAGTTAATGTGACCCCAGTGCTGACAGAAGGGGCACAGAAGGGACAAATAAGGATGCTCTGCAGGTTCCCAACATTCGCCTTAACAACCAATGATGTCATTGGTTGTTAGGATGCTGGTGGCTGGAAGGTTGTAATGGTGCACAATGAAAATCTGTGACTTTGTATAACTTAAAGCTGATCATCACTGCATCTGACACCACAAACCAAAATCACTATTTCATTATTTTTTATTATTTAAAGCAAACTCCCCCATCCCACCATGTCTCTATGCTTTATTTTGTTGAGAAATCACTTTGAAAAACACCCCCTAGCATTTCTGGTAGTGGCCATCTTGAGTAAGGGCACATGATTCATGTAGCATTTACTTCCTGGAATCCATCTGCCCTTAGCTCAAGTATGCATGCAGGGGAGTGTACTTAGCTGAGAGGACCCTTTCTCTTCTCCTTTTATTCTGAAGACTCCTGGGGTGTATGACATCATTGGCCTAGGCAATATACCAGGAAGTAACTGGAGAAATGTAAAAAAAAAGTTTTAAACAAGTAAATATAATATCCTTTCCTATCTATTTAGGATTAAAAAACTCAATGTTAATTTGGAGAGTCCAATGGCTTTTAAACAATTTTTGGTCAGTTTTTAGGCATTTTGCTAAGGCACCCCTGAAGAAACCTGAAGGAACCCCAGGATAGTTACCGTATATACTCGAGTTTAGGCCGACTTTTTCAGCACATTTTTTATGCTGAAAAAGCCCCCCCCCCCCCTCGGCTTATACTCGAGTCACTTACCTGTTCTCCCTGGGGCTGACCGAACGTCAGTGGCGGCTCGGGCATAAGTAAGTAAGACCTACGCAGCCTCTGCATATCCTGCATTATGCCCTCATCCCTGCACTAAGCCCGCAGCCCTGCATCTCCTGCACCATGCCCACATCCCTGCATCTCCTGCACCATACCTTCAGCCCTGCATCTTCTGCACCATGGCCTCAGCCCTGCATCTCCTGCACCATGCCCTCAGCACTGTATCTCCTGCACCATGTCCACAGCCCTGCATCTCCTGCACCATGCCTTCAGCCCTGCATCTTTTGCCATGCCCTCAGCCCTGCATCTCCTGCACCATGCCCTCAGCCCTGCATCTCCTGCACCATGCCCGCAGCCTCTGCATCTCCTGCACCATGCCCGCAGCCCTGTATCTCCTGCACCATGCCCTCAGCCCTACATCTCCCTCACCATGCCCTCAGCCCTGCATCTTCTGCGCTATGCCCTCAGCCCTGCATCTCCTGCACCATGCCCTCAGCCCTGCATCTCCTGTACCATGCCCGCAGCCCTGCATATTCTGCACCATGCCCTCAGCCCTGCATTTTCTGCACCATGCCCGCAGCCCTGTATCTCCTGCACCATGCCCTCAGCCCTGCATCTCCTGCACCATGCCCTCAGCCCTGCATCTCCTGCACCATGCCCACAGCCCTATATCTACTGCACCATGCCCGCAGCCTCTTCATCTCTTGCACCATGCCCACAGCCCCTGCCACTCCTGCACCATGTCTGCAGCCTCTGCATCTCTTACACCAGGGATCCTCAAACTACGGCCCTCCAACTACACATCCCATGAGGCATTGTAAAACTCTGAGATTCACAGACATGACTAGGCATGATGGGAATTGTAGTTCCTGAACAACTGGAGGGCCATAGTTTGAAGGCCTATGTCTTACACCATGCCCGCTTCTTCTTCCTCTTCTGCACCATGCCCGCATCCTCTGGTATCTATTTTTATTTTTGAAATTTACCAGTAGCTGCTGCATTTCCCACCCTAGGCTTATACTCGAGTCAATACGTTTTCCCAGTTTTTGTGGTAAAATTAGGTGCCTGGGCTTATATTCAGGTCGGCATATACTTGAGTATATACGGTAATTGTGGTCCGTCAAGTTCCAGCACGCATCAGTCATGTTTCTGTTACTAACAAATGAATAAACCCTAAACTTTTGAATACTGGGGAAACATGGATATAGAAACTAAGTGGTTAATGGTAGCTGGTTTAACAAGACAAGATTGTGATGTATCATGTCATCTAATGTGAGCGTGTCATTGTTTACATGACATTTCACAGCCCGTCTGTATTAGAAAGCAATTTTACGTATGCTAATTGTTATTTTACAGCTGCTGAGTATATGGAGTAAGTGCCTAATTCTCTTTGAGAGCATCTAATGTTTCAGGGTCATTTAAACTAACATTTATTTCTGAATTCTATCTGCATTGATGTCACTGCAACTACAAGTAATTCATTTGGGAAAAAATGGCTCCAGCTCAACACGCTCACATTTCTTCCACTGGACAGCAAACACAGTATGCAGTTTAGAAATGTCAAATAGTATACAGTGTACAGTATCTCACATTTTTGTAAATATTTTAGCTTGTATAGCAGTGTAAATTTGCTGTCCCCTCAAAATAACTCAACACACAGCCATTGATGTCTAAACCACTGGCAACAAAAGTGAGTACACCCCTAAGTGAAAATGACAAAATTGGGCACAATTAGCCATTTTCCCTCCCTGGTGTCATGTGACACGTTAGTGTTACAAGGTCTCTGGTGTGAATAGGGAGAAGGTGTGTTAAATTTGGTGTTATCGCTCTCACTCTTTCATAGTGTTGACTGAAAGTTCAACATGGCACCTTGTGGCAAAGAACTTTATGAGGATATGAAAAAAGGAATTGTTGCTCTACATAAAGATGGCCAAGGCTATAAGAAGATTGGAAAGACCCTGAAACTGAGCTACAGCACTGTGGCAAAGACCATACAGCAGTTTAACAGGACAGGTTCCACTCAGAACAGGCCTCGTCGTGGTCGACCAAAGGAGTTGAGTGCACGTGCTCAGCATCATATCCAGAGGTTGTCTTTGGGAAATAGATGTATGAGTGCTGCTAGCATTGCTGCAAAGGTTGAAGAGGTGGGGATCCAACCTGTCAGTGCTCAGACCATACGCCGCACACTGCTTTAAATTGGTCTGCATGGCTGTCTTCCCAGAAGGAAGCTTGTTCTAAAGATGATGCACAAGAAAGCCCGCAAACAGTATGCTGAAGACAAGCAGACTAAGGACATGGATTACTGGAACCATGTCCTGTGGTCTGATGAGACCAAGATAAACTTATTTGGTTCAGATGGTGTCAAGTGTGTGTGGCAGCAACCAGGTGAGGAGTACAAAGACAAGTGTGTCTTGCCTACAGTCAAGCATGGTGGTGGGAGTATCGTGCTCTGGGGCTGCATGAGTGCTGCCTGCACTGGGGAGCTACAGTTCATTGAGGGAACCATGAATGCCAGCGTGTACTATGACATACTGAAGCAGAGCATGATCCCTTCTCTTCAGGGACTGGGCCGCAGGGTAGTATTCCAACATGATAACGACCCCAAACACACCTCCAAGATGACTACTGCCTTGCTAAAGAATCTAAGGGTAAAGTTGATGGACAGGCCAAGCATGTCTCCAGACCTAAACCCTATTGAGCATCTGTGGGGCATCCTTAAAAGCAAGGCGGAGGAACTCAAGGTCTCTAACATCCACCACCTCTGTGATTTTGTCATGGAGGAATGGAAGAGGACTCCTGTGGCAACCTGTGAAGCTCTGGTGAACTCCATGCCCAAGAGGGTTAAGGTAGTGCTGGAAAATAATGGTAGCCTCACAAAAGTTTGATACTTTGGGCCCAATTTTGACATTTTCACTTAGGGGTGTACTCACTTTTGTTGCCAGCGGTTTGGACATTAATGGCTGTGTGTTGAGTTATTTTGAGGGGACAGAAAATTTACACTGTTATACAAGCTGTACACTCGCTACTTTACATTGTAGCTAAGTGTCATTTTTGGCAATTCTGGCAGCACTCATAGGTATATATGCCAAAGACAACCTCTGGATTTGACGCTGAGAATGTGCACTCAACTTCTTTGGTTGACCATGGTGAGGCCTGTTCTGAGTGGAACCTGTCCTGTTAAACCGCTGTGTGGTCTTGGCCACCGTGCTGCAGCTCAGTTTCAGAGTCTTGGCAATCTTCTTATAGCCTAGGCTATATTTATGTATAGCAACAATTATTTTTTTCAGATCCTCAGAGAGTTCTTTGCTATGAGGGGCCATGTTGAACTTCCAGTGACCAGTGTATGAGAGAGTGAGAGCAATAACACCAAATTTAACACACTTGCTCCCCATTCACACCTGAGACCTTGTAACACTAATGGGTCACATGACACTGGGCAGGGAAAATGGCTAATTGGGCCCAATTTGGACATTTTCACTTAGGGTTGTACTCACTTTTGTTGCCAGTGCTTTAGACATTAATGGCTGTGTGTTGAGTTATTTTGAGGGGACATCAAATTTACACTGTTATACAAGCTGTACACTCACTACTTTACATTGTAACAAAGTGTCATTTCTTCAGTGTTGTCACATGAAAAGATATAATAAAATATTTACAAAAATATGAAGGGTGTACTCACATTTGTGAGATACTGTATATTTCGAGACAATATCTGTAGCTGTTGTCTCTGAAAAAATACACTCTAATATTTATTTCAGGATAAAATCTTCCCATCCCTCTCCCTCTTATGTAGCAGCCTAAAGTAGCTGCTTACATACTTGAAACTGAACAATATTTGCCACTGTTGTCTCTAAAAAAATACACTGTCATTTTTATTTCAAGAAAAATCCTACCTCATCTCTCCCTGCTACAATGTGGCCTAATAAAGCTGCTTAAATGCTGTATAGCCAATGTGCAATGTATGTAAGACAGCAAATTAATAAAAGTAGTCTGATGCCACCAGTGAAACACCTCCATCCCTAAAATACATACACAAAAAGACAAAATTTGCCTTGAGACTTTAAATAAGGTGTAACACACATAGAGCCACTGACTAGATGTGTAAACATATAACTAAATTTATTTTGTCGAGTTCTTAAGATGCACTAATATAACTATGTACTGACATCGGCCAATTTAGCATATATTGCATATTGTGCCCATCACCAATCGGTTTTACCTTTCTGCATCTGTATACTCATTTGATGTGCCTGCATGTTTATTGCACTTACCTTCAATAAATTTAGTTATATGCTTACCCTTCTAGTCAGTGGCTCTATGTGTGTTACACCTTATTTAATTTTGTCTTTTTGTGTATGTATTTTAGGGAGGGAGGTGTTTCACTGGTGGCATCAGATCACTTTTATTAATTTGCTGTATTTGACTTAAGCCCCGTACACACACACAGATCGTCGTCATACAAACGTCGGCGGACGAAAGATCTGCCGATTGTACGCGTGTTAGTATGGTGCCTCCGACAGCTGTCTGCACACAATCCGCGGACAAGAGTCTTTCTTGCAAACATGAAAATTTTTGTCTGCGGACACCAGAACGGACGATTGTTCGCCTGTCAGTACAGAAATCAGCCGACAGACCGCAGATTTGCAAGACTGGGCATGCTCAGAAAATAAAAAACACAGGGAAAGTTAACCATTACATGACATCACTTCTGCAGTCAGCTGAAGTCTGCGGACAAAATTCTTGTGCTGTCCTTGTGCTGTCTTTGCACTTTTCAACAGACACCGACATCCCGGGGAGAAAAGACGAACATTTGTATGACGACGATCTGTGTGTGTGTGTACGGGGCTTAAGGTGGAAGACACCTTTTGGTCTGATGGTCTGATGTTACCCAAGCCCTACCACTTTCTACTGTACTACATTTATATTTGATGCAACATTGCTGTAACTATCAGTATTAGGACTGTTTGAGCCGTTCTGTCCTGTGGTATTCTCCTCTTGTTGGTGGTTTTAGCTGTGCCTTGTCCCGGGAGTTGAGATGTATTAGCAAAAATTGCCTCCTATGCTGTCCCCTCCTTTCTTCTTTGATGAGTGGGGCCACCGATACATCGGCATATATGTATAGCCAATGTACAATGTATGTGGCTATTTTCTCTAAGACAGCAAATTAATAAAAGTGGTCTGATGCCACCAGTGAAACACCTCCATCCCTAAAATACATACACAAAAAGACAAAATTCGCCCTGGCACTATGAATGAGGTGTAACAAACATAGAGCCACTGACTAGAAGAGTAAGCATATACCTAAATGTATTGAAGGTAAGTACAATAAACATACAGGTACATCAAATGAGTATACAAATGCAGAAAGGTAAAACCAGGAGTCAAAGCTGGAGGTAAGCTGCTAGTGAATATTGGTGGTGATTCTTTTGAGCACCTGTTTTTTTTTTAATTATCACATACAGAGGTGGCAAGATTATTTGTTTGTTTGGGACTGATCGATTGTTACTGGAGAATTTATTGTCTTTTTGATTTGTTGGACTTTATTTGTGATGCCAGTTTATTTTTGATAGACACATTGTATAGACACATTGTACATTTTTTTTTTTTATTTTACTTGGAGTGTGTTGTGATTTAGCTATATTTTGACACATTTTACATATATATGTTTATACATATGCTTTCACATGTGTAGTTAATTTTTGTGCACATAGATCACTATTTTGAAAGAGATGATAGCGCTGAACTAATTCTATATTTAGAAAGGTAAAACCGATTGATGATGGACATGATATGCAATATATGCAACACTGTATATGCTAAAATTGGCAGATGCCAGTACATATTTATAATAGGGCATCTTAAAAACTCAATGCGTTTCGTGAGCTTGTCTGCTCACTTCTTTCAGGAGTGGATGCACATGAGAGAAGTCTACAAAATAAAACATTAATTGTAAAATATGTCTAGGTGGTAAATATTACTATAAGGGTCCATTCACACTAGCACGACTTGTCAGGCGACTTGGTCGCCTGACAAGTCGCGGTCAGTCGCCTGCCATTGATTAGCACAGGACCCGTTCTAATAGGAGCGACACAAGTGGCTCTGACTTAGAAAATGGGTCCTGTACTCCTTTGGGGCGACCTGGAGGTGACTTGCATTGACTTCAATTATATGAAGTCCGTGCATGTCGCGCCGAGGTCGCGGTGCACGCTGTGAACTGCGACTTCATAGGTCGCCCCAGCAAGTCGTGTCGCCCCTGTCCGAATGGGCTCTAAATCATATGGAATACCATAAAGGGGCCCCATGCTTAACTATCGGTGCAGCCGGGTTGGCCTTGTTGGAACTCCCACCCGGTGGTGGCCAGGTACGTCTAGCCCAGGACTTGGAGGGGTGGAACCAGGTAAGCCCGCAGGGGGACAAAGAGGAGAGTGAGTGCAGCATAAATATGTGTCCATCCCAAGTAGTATCTGTAACAAAGTATATATATATATATATATATATATATATATATATATATATATATATATATATATCAAACCATTTCACCTCAGTTTTGTCCCTAGTGCTTTGTCCAGTGCCCTGCCTGCACTTTTTTTTCAAATATAATTTTACTAAAGATTCGGGAAGAGTCCAACAAACCAAACCACATGTTACATGTGAATTAAACCATAGAAGGAAACAGACAGTGAATGGTAAATAAGAGGAATATACAATATAGGTAACAGTGGGAAAGATTAATTAAAGTTAGTTGCATTAATTAGGTTCCCCTTATGAGGAGAGTGTCCACATTACGCATCAGGTACAAACCCTGTGTCCCACTCCAAACTACTCCTCAGTGTTTTCCACTGACAAATAAAACCATTTCTCTCTGTTCTTTCTCCCTCTTCAGTGTCTTCCCTTTTATTAGAACGTAGGGGGGTAGAGAAAAAAAAAATTAAATAAATAAAAAGGGGGGGGGGTTAAGGGTATGGAAGGGATGGGGAGGCTCAGGTTATGGACATTATAGGAAGCTGATGATGGGCGCAGGGAGCCAGTCTCTCTTTCTCCGGTCAGTTTGATTGGTTGGAGTATGGAATTATGATTTTAACAACTGTGTTCCCTCTTCTGAGAGAATAAATAGATTCCAAAGCCCCCAGGTTTTGTCGTATTGTTCTCGTTTATGTTGTGCGCTTAGGATAAGGTCTTCCATTTTGTTTATATCTTCTACCCTTTGCAGCCGATCCGAAGTGGTCGGCGATAAGTGCCTCTTCCAGTAGAGAGGGATGCATGCTTTGGCGGCATTCAGTTGGTGATGAACAATGGATTTTTTTATAGGTCCGTGCAGGAATATTAGAAACGTCAAGAAGAAATAGAGCTTGGTCACCAGGAATATCATACTCTGTGAATTTCTGAGTTATAGATCTTAATACTGTCCAGTAGTTCTGTAATTTAGTGCAAGACCAGAAAATATGAAGAAGTTCCACTACTCTCCCGGCATCTCCAGCAGCGGTCTGTTGTGTGTGGATAGTATTTGTGCAATCTATGGGGAGTAAGATAACATTTTAAAGTTAGTCTCCTGGATTTTGGTACAGGTAGATGATTTAAGAGCAAACTTAAGGATCATTTGTATTTGCACCGGCGTAAACTTACGGCTTAGATTAATTTCCCAGTTATCTATACACGACAAATGCGGTTGCTCTGGTGCAGTCAATAAACTATATGTCTTGGACAGAGTTTGTGGGAGGTTACGATTTTCAGAACAGTATGCTTCAAACACTGTTAAACGTTGATCAAAACTCTTGGGATTTGGAATAGAATGTAGGAAATGATGCAATTGTAGAGCTTGCCAGAAGGGGAGCTTTTACAGACCCTTGTCATCCCTGCCTGCACTTTTATTGTTTATTCCTTTTATTTGTATGCATATTTGTTTTATTAATAATTTATTCGTTTATTAATTAATATATTAATTCATTTATTAATAATCTGTTAATAATTTTTATTCACTTTTACTGTTTCTTTTTCCTAAGAATTACAGGCCTACAATATAAAACAACAGATTTCCATGCAAAACAATGTACCGCTTTGACATTCAAAAATACTGACATAATCAGACCGCCAGGGAGGTTAAAGTCTTGTTATTTTTTTTACTAAAAATAACAAACATGTTATACTTACAGTGCACAGAGCAGCCTGGATCCTCTTCTCGGGTCCCTCTTCTGTGATCCTTGCCCCTCCCTCCTGTTCAGTGCCCCCACAGCAAGTAACTTGCTATGGGGGCACCCGAGTCACAGCTCCCTGTGTTCACTCAGACACGGAGCCCTGACCCTGACCCACCCCTATCTCTCCTGATTGGCTAGCAGACTTTGATTCACAGCAGTGGCGTCATTGACTCAGCCAATCGGGAGGGAAAATCTTGAATGACTGAGACACTCATGGACATCGCTGGACAGAGAGGGACCTCAGGTAAGTATTAGAGGGTTCTGGGGGGCTGCTACACACATAAGGCTTTTTATCTCAATGCATAGAATGCATTGAGATAAAAAACCTTCTCCCTTTACAACCCTTTTAAGTCTGAAGATCCCAGTCACTTCTGGTTGCCGTTATCAGCACCTGCATCCTTAATATCCAGCAGTTGGAAGCTGGAAGACCAGGTGTTGAGGTTGAAAAAGTGTCCAGAGTAGTGAATTCCACAAATATATGGTTGGTGGGCCATTTTAAACCAGGACACAGATGCATTAGACCAGGGGTCTTGAAACTATGGCCCTCCAGTTGTTCAGGAACTACAATTCCCATCATGCCTAGTCATGTCTGTGAATGTCAGACTCGGTTCACATTAGCGCGACTTGTCAGACGACTTGTCAGCCTGACAAGTCGCGCTCCCTCGCGGTCCATTGACCGCTACAGGACCCGTTCTAATAGGAGCGACACAATTCGCTCCGACTTAGAAAAAGGGTCCTGTACTACTTCGGGGCGACCTCGGAGCGACTTGCATAGACTTCCATTATGTGAAGTCCCTGCAAGTCGTGCCGAAGTCGTGGTGCACGGGACTGACAAGTCGCCTCCCGGAGTAGTAAGGAGTCGTGTCGCCCCAGTGTGAACCGACTCTTAGAGTTTTACAATGCCTCATGAGACGTGTAGTTCCTCAACAGCTGGAGGGCCGTAGTTTGAGGATCCATGCACTAGAACTTCTGTGTATGTTTATTAGTTTGGCAAAATCATCATCTAAAAGGTGGATGTGACATTATGTAAGACAAAACTCCCAAATTTGTTCCTGGTAAAAAGGATTCTAGATGGAGACGCGTTTTCACGTTTTCTAGGATTTCTTTTAAAGGTTTGTGTATGTTTATGCTGCAAGGAGACAGCAGTCAGTGAGGTAATGGTTTGCTTTGCAGAAACAGGCGTCACTATGACTTGTCCTTATGCCACCAGAATCAAACCTCACATACAGCACGCAAGGTTTTCACTAATAAAATTCCTGTAAAACAGTCATACAAGCCAAATAACATGACGGTTTCGTGAGTAGTAATAGTGGTGATCATAAGGGTCAAGGTATTTTGTTCCAGTGATTCCACACACAGAAACAAAGCTATTTTCTGGAGCCACACAGAAACAGCAGGGCATAGAGGCCATGCTGTCTACTTTTCAAGGCGTAAGCGGTGATCCAAGAAATTCCAAAGGAAGCAGTTTACTGCACACCATGGGACAATATACAGGGCAATGAAACGGTTTGTGCACACCAAAGGGTCTCATGTTTGTTTAAAGAGATCCTCACACATTTTATCTGTTTTTAAAACTGCATGAATAGGCCTTAAGTTTAACAGCTCATTTATCTGACTGTAGGAATCTAAATAACATGTGTTTGGGTTCACGTAGTATATCCACACTTAAGGATGATTTAATGCAGGGTGCAAGTTTTGTACCAGCACTGAGAACCCATCTAATGTTTAACCACTTTTGGACCGGAAGGTTTTACCCCACCTTAATGACCAGGTCATTTTTTGCGATATGGCACTGCATTACTTTAACTGACAATTGCGCGGTCGTACGACACTGTACCCAAAACAAATTGATGTCCTTTTTTCCCCACAAATAGAGCTTTCTTCTGGTGGTATTTGATCACCTGTGCAATTTTTATTTTTTGCACTATAAACAAAAAAAGACCGACATTTCTGTAAAAAGAAACAATATTTTTTACTTTCTGCTGTACAACATTCCCAAAAAAAAAATGAAAAATCTATTTTTTTCAACATTTTAGGCCAATATGTATTCTGCTACCTATTTTTTGTAAAAATAATAAACTTATCCCAATAAGTGTATATTGATTGGTTTGCGCAAAAAGTAATCACATCTACAAACTAGGGGAAAGATTTATGTCATTTTTATTTATTTATTTGTTTTTTACTAGTAATGGCGGTGATCAGCGATTTTTAGCGGGACTGTGACATTTCGGTGGACATATCAGACACCTAACCAACATTTTTGACACTTTTGAGGGGACCAGTGACATTAATACAGTAATCAGTGCTAAAAATATGTACTGTTACTGTACTAATGACACTGGCAGGGAAGGGGTTAACACCAGGGGCGATTAAAGGGTTAAATGTGTCCCGAGGGGGTGCTTTCTAACTGTGTGGGGGATGGGCTTGCTGGATGAACACAAAGACCTGTGTTCCTAAATAGGAGGAACACAGGAGCCCTGTGTTTATTACTGACAGAACAGCGGTCTGTTTTCATCAGCAGACCGCTGTTCTGTCTCCTCGGGGAGCGATCGTGGGTGCCCGACGGACATCGTGGCCGCCGGACCTGCTGAGTGGCTCTCCCTGTGGCCAATCGGCACGCGCCTGCGCCCCCACTAGCTGTTTCATGAAGCTATGTACAGGTAAGTCGTTTCGCGGGAGAGAGCCGACCTGTCGCAGTATAAGTACGGCGGCTGGTCGGAAAGTGGTTAACCACTTCCCAACTGCCGCACGTACATATATGTCCTCATCGGAAAGTGAAAATAGAAAGATTATAGTGCAGGTGCAACCATGATCTTGGTATCAATATTTGCCACCAACAACTGGCTTTCTTATAAAAGTGATCCAAGTGGCTCTACTGCCGCTTAACCACTTTTACAAAACCTGAAAGATAACCCCCCCCCCCCCTCCTGTTCCTGGGATGTCCTATGCCATTGGGGAGCCCGGTACTGTCGTAACCTGTCTGGCTGGTAAAGTAAAGAGGAGAAGAAGAACATCCGCTCCTTTCCCCCCCCTATGTGGCGAATGAAGACTTTGTCACTTCTGGTATTGGAGAGTTGTGCACAAGCCATTACTTGCTATGCTAGCCTTTTTCAACCAGGGCACCTTTTCTGAAGGGGTGCCTTGGCAAATGTGTATATAAGCCAGCGTGTGGATGAAGGCTGCCTTTTAGTTACACTAAGTCACAGGTTTTCATTGTGCACCCTGACAACTTTCTAGCTGCCGGCGTCCTAGTGACCAATGGGGTCATCAGTTGATAAGGAGGATGTCAGTTGCCTGTATAGCATCCGTGTTTGACCCTCCCCTGCCCCTCTCCATCAGCGTTGGGGGTCACATTAGCTGAGGGATGGAGAAAAACTGAGAAACATTGGAATACTAGTCAGTATCCGTTTGCAAGTGTATTTGCTTTGTAAGGAGCAAAAGATAATTATTTTTAGATTTTAGAATGGGTTGCCTTGAGACTGTCCATAATTTTTAAATAGCACCTTGACTGAAAAAAGGTTGAGCAACACTGTGCTGGGCAATCATCTGATCAAACTGATCTTTGTTTGATCAGATGTTTTTGAGGGCAGAGGAGAGATCAGGGGTCTAATAGATCCCAGATCTCTTCATAAAGAGTACCTGTCACCGCCCATTACATCAAAAACGATGTTGTTCATCCCTTGTGAAATCTCTTGTGATGGCAGTAAAAGTTACATAAAGAAAAAACATTAGACAGTGTAAAAAAATGAATTTAAATAAAATAAATAATAAAATTAAAGCACCCCGTGCTCACACACAAATGCTAACGTGCTCATAGATCCTGCAGACATAAACGTAAATGGTAATTACACCACACATGTAAGGTATTACCACAAACGTTAGAGTGAAAGCGGTAATTCTAGCACCAGACCTCCTCTTTAACTCTAAACTAGTAACATGTAAAGGATTTTAAAATGTTGCCTGTGGATAATTTCATGTATTGTAGTTTGTCACCATTCTGCACTAAAATTCATTAAAATGTATTTCTTCCTGAAAATTTGCATTTGATGAACATCTGCACAAAGACAGGAAGTGATGGTAAATCTCCCCAATGTGACACAGATGGCAATAAACAAAATGATAGGGGTTATAACTCTCCCTTACCCTATCCAAAAAACAAAAAAAAAAAGTTTTGCTTTTATGTAAAGTTTAACAGCGGACCAAAACTGCCTAATTCTGGGACAGTTGCATATGATTTGAAAAGAATCACCAGTGTCGTAATGACATCTTGTACATGCCGATGTAGACAGCCTTCCCATTTTATATAACCCGCAAGGAGTATAATTCCTATCTGTGTAGATATTTCATTGAATTAATTTGTGTCTAGCCTAAATACCAGTGGGTATCTGCTTTTCAACTATGTCCCCCCCATGTTTCATCATCCAATGAAGGAATATAATACTGCGATTAAGGTTTTATTTTCTCCATCCTTGGTGTGGACAAAGAAAGAAATTATAAATAGTGTCTAGGTATTAGTTTTGAGTGGTCATTTTTAATTAGGTGTTCCAACTAAGGCCTCTTTCACATGGCCGCTCCGTATGTCCGTATATCACCCCATCCGTTTGTGGGTGATATACGGACATAATGCATGTCAATGGGATTGCGGATGTCAGCGGATGACCATCCGCTGACATCCGATTTCCATCCTTTCAGTTCTGTTCCGTTTTTTGGAATGGAACAGAACCCTATTTTTTCTTCCGTTTAAAAAAACGGAACGGATGCAAAATCGGATGTCAGCGGTGTCATCCGCTGACATCCGCAATCCCCATAGACATACATTATGTCCATATATTATCCGCAAACGGATGGGATGATATGCGGACATACGGAGAAGATGACACAAGGGTCATCCGTGTCCGTGAAAAAAAAAAAAGCGCCGGAGCGGAGAAAAAAAAAACGGAGTGGCCGTGTGAAAGGGGCCTTAGGCTGACCATACATTATACAATTTTCTTATACTTTTCTATACAATTTTCTTAAAATTTACATTCAACTATGTAGTACAAAGGCCTCCCTAATTGGATACAACTGAAAGCATTGTTTAGTTTTCATCTCATATTATATGGTTTTTGGTAAATCTACAACAAAATTATACAAGCAAATTGAACATGTATGGCCAGCCTTAGTCATTATTAGAGACATGTCCCTCAATCCAAATTGTTTAGCAGCATTATGCCTTAATTGAAAATATGCAAAGAAATATGTATTTGAGATTGCAAATTCTTCCAGGTTTGGACTGTTATCTGTGAAAAGTTGATGGGTGCAATTAGGGTTATGAGCTGCCCATCTTGGCAATATACGGGCAACATACTATATATAATTCCGCATGAATATTATAGCGTATCTAATCCCGAGAACAAACATGGAATACATTTCACTTTCCTGTTGCATCATGGCAGCACACACTGGGTTGTGACTCCGCCCCCACAACCTGATAGGACTGGTTAGCTATAAGTTCTATAGAAGGGCCCACTGCAGTATTCTCCTTTTTTCCCTCACCTGTCAGGACTTGATGGATAGCTTTGAACTCCTTACTGCATTCACCCCAGCCAGGTTCAGCCTCTCCTGGATGGAAGTCCCTGTCTGTACAGTCTCTAAATGAGCTAAATGGAGGGAACCCCACTCTGATGGAATCAGGGGTCTATATTACTTATTATTATTATTATTATTATTATTATAATACATGAGTTTGTGCAGCGCTTTACAAGGCGGCCCTCGCTTCCAAGATGGCAGCCGAGCCGTTCTGCGCATGTGCGACTGGAAGTGACGCGAGCGGTGACCTGTTTTGCCAATCCTAAAGATGGTGTCGGGTGCCGCAAATCGCGAGTGCGCATGCGCGATATTGACGTCACTTCCACGGTGATGTCACCAATTTTAAAAACATATTTCCTGTCAAACAGTGACAGATTGCTTAGACGGCTTGTACTCAGCTTGATATCACTGTGATATTACTCTGCTCTGTATTGCTGCCAGAACCTGTCCCACATTCTCCTCCTGGTAAGTCATCCTTATTTCCCTACTATTATTTCTTTCTGCTCACTTCCTAGCACACATTAGCATGGGTGTCACCACAATTTATCTTTATATAGGTGCTCACTATATTTTACTCATGGAGGCTGCTGCCCAAGTAGACCATACTCAGCCTGCAAGGTAAGGGGTGCTGTGTTGGTAGGTATTGAAAAAGTGAAAAAGAGAGCCTTGCCACTAATACCATCTTATCCAAATAGCCCTATCAGGTCTTCGAGATCATCTCACTCCAGAAGAAGGAAACGTTCTCCATCAGGACATAGACGTTCTAGAAGAAGCCAGTCAAGATCCTCCTACCACCATCATTCACATAGGAAGTCGTCCTCAGCCCACCGATCACATGACTCTCACCGCTGCCCGCCAGCCAACTCTTGCTGGGTATGCGGGGCTCCAGCTCTTCCTGACAAGCTGGAATGTCGCACATGCTTTGAAGAGGCAACCAGGAAGCAGATGCCAGGGAAGTGTCCGATATCATTAGACAGTCAGGTAAAGAATCGTTATTACAAGTATCAGCCACAGAAATGGATAGACCAGCTCAGAGCACTTCAGCGACTGTCCCACGTATACCTCCAGACGATTCATCGCATGAGGAGCAAATGCAGATAGCCACTGGCTTTGGTTTCACGTTAATAGACCCATTCGCAAAATCAGTAAAGGAGGCGATCAGTTGGGAGGAATCAAAGGAAGCACCCCGCAAGCTCTGAAATAATTTCCCAAGTCTGAAGAAGGAACCAGAAACCCTCCCTTTCATGACTAACTGGAGGATTTGATAAAAGACAAGTGGCTAAAACCAGAAAAGAAGTCTAGCCTTAACAACAGGCTAGCAAAATTATATGCGCTAAAAGAGCCAAATGTACACCCTCTTATTTAGGCACCAGTAGTGGACGCATACCTAATGCGTCTGGCTAGGCATGTGACCCTGCCTGTTGAAGATGCAGTAACCTTCAGGGACATTCTTGATTGCAAGATTGACCTTGAGCTTAAAAAAGCCTACTCAGTGGCAGGGGATGCCTGTAGACCTCAATTGCCCTGGCAGCAGTGGGAAGAGCAATTACTAGCTGGACGTCCAACATCAAAAAACTACTTTTGGAAGGGGCAGAGCAAGAGAAAATAGTGACCGCTCTGCAAGAGCAAACCCTAGTGGGAGACTTTGTGGCAGAAGCATCGGTGGATATAATAAGATCCTCGTCAAGAGCCATGCTGGCCCTGGTTATGTCAAGAAGAGCACTATGTCTAAAGCCTTGGGTCACAGATGCGGCTTCCATGACTAACTGGTGCAGGATACCTTTTGATGGAACTAATTTGTTTGGCTCTAAGCTTGACTCGGCCGTCTCAAAGGTACAGGTGGTAAGTTGGGTCTCATTCCCTCCGATAGGAGACCAAAGCAACAAACCACCCTTTAGACACAATCTTCCAGAGAGATATAGAGAGGCAAGGTCATATAGACCAGGAAAATAATTTAAACATAATTGGAGAAATCCCCAATCTTCCTTTTAAAGGTTACAAAAATAAAAATCTTCCATCGCAGGGGATCAACAGAAATCATTTTGAAGGTGAGCCTGCCCAGCCTGTGGTAGTTGGAGCCAGCCTAAAGTAATTTATGTAGATTTGGGTGGACCACATAAAGCATCCATGGACATTAACCACTATCCAGATGGGTTACAAGTGGACATACAAATATCGAGTCCCCAGGGACCACTTTCAATCTACCAAACTCCAAACCTCCCTACAAAAGAGAAAATTAATTACAACTATGTCCTGGAATTACTACTCAAACATTTGATAGTGGAGGTCCCACTCTTTCAGAGAGGAAGAGGGTTTTACTCTCTGCTTTTTCTGGTTAAAAAGTAGATGGGAGATTTACAGCCGGTTCTGGATCTGAAAAAATTCTAGTAGAACCCTTCAAAATGGAGAGTCTCCAATCGATTTTATTGGTAATAAGCACATGAGATTGGATGCTGTCAGTCTATTTTTTCCGACGTTTATCTGCACATCCCTTTACATCCTACCTTTCAAAAATACCTTCGCTTCGTGATAAACCATCATCACTTTAAATTTCAAAGTTTACCGTTTGGAATATCAGCCACACCCAGAACTTGTACGAAGATTCTGTTACCAGTAGTAGCGCATTTGAGAGAAAAAGGGTTGAGAGTACACCACTATCTCAACGACATCCTCCTTCTAGCCAACAACCACCAAACTCTCCTTCACCATCCGCAGATACTAATATCCACTCTTCAGCAATTTTGTTGGTTAATAAACTGGAGAAAAAGCAACCTCAAACCAACTCAGAAAATTATCTTTTTGAGGGTAAATTGGATATCGGCTCCAACAGGGTGGAACTTCCTCAGGAGAAGATGGATCTCCTAATCCGCAGAATAAAAAAATTGATGGTTGCCTACCAGCAAGGGCTTGTCTTAGCCTTTTGGATTCTATGTCAGCCACTTTCCCAATGGTCCAGTGGGCCCAATGGCACATAAGGACATTTCAAAATTCATTTTTGGCACAGTGAAATGGCGCAGCAATGCTTCAACCAAACCTTATCAATGAAACAGTCAATATGCTGGTGGACCCAGATCTGCAACCTCAAACGTTATTGGCATATTGTGCCTCCTCGACCAGAAATAATCACATCAGATACCAGTCTGGAAGGATGGGGAAGCCACTATCAGGACCAAGTGGTCTAGGGCCGTTGGCACTTCCGTCCACAAGACTTAGTCTCCAATGTTTTGGAGCTCAGAGCCGCCTTTCAAGCCCTAATAGCGTTCAGTCCATCGATTCGGGGGAAAAAGTTTACTACTGCACTTGGACAACAAAGTGGCAGTAACTTACATACAGAGACAGGGTGACACCAAAAGTCGCACACTCGTGAAGTAAGTATGTCCCATTTTAGACTGGGCACAAGTGCATCTGACGGATCTGAAGGCAGTATATGTTCCAACAGCACAGAACCAACTAGTTGACGATCTGAGCAGGAACTTCATCTGGAACAACGGGTGGTCATTGAAAAAAAAAAATGTAAGATGTAAGGGAGGAATGCTACTTTATTTATTTTCTAATCAACGTGCAACCACATTATTTAATTGTTTGCACCTGCCTGAAATCCAGCTTTAAGTGTCTACTTGTATTAGGACACCATACTGTTCATACTGTTCATCTATTTGTACAATTTGTAAGGCCCCTTTTACACGGGGTGGGTCTGCTCGGCGGACTCCGCAAGCTCAGCAGGGATTCCTCTGTTGATCCCAGCAGAGCAGGTGAATGACAGGCCTGTCTCCACTCACTGTACAGAGATGGACCTGACAGCATGTTCGTTTTTTGGATCCCATCCAAAACACTGGATGGATGGCGAACGTATCGCCATCCGTCTGTTTTAAGCGGATCTTGTAGGATCGCATGACAGACGGGTGTCAGTGGACACATCTCTGCTGACATCCGCCTCTCCATAAAGGCTGCCCGTTTTTCAGGTGGACCTGATCGGTCCGATCGTGTGAAAGGGGCCTAAGGAAGGAAATCATTTATTTATTTCATGTTTATATAAACATATTTTTACATGATTTTTTTTTTTTTTTATTTCTTGCTGGTTTTTTTTTATTTTTTTATTTCTTCTGTACAGGTAATAGTACAAACCATCCTCTAGCTAATATACCTTTATGATATACATTCTAATTTTTGCCCAAAAATGCTTAGGGTTATTTCTTAGGATGCGTCATCATCAGGTTTATTCATAATGTAATTGGCCATCCTATCCCTTTCTAGTGCTGGTAAATGTAATGTACAAAACACAGCTGCCATCTTTTATATGTCTAGCTTAGAGGAGGTAATTAAATTGTAGTAGGAAGTATATTGATGTCTGTAAAATAATTTTAGCTAAATATACTTGCTGTTTTCCAACTTAGAACATGGGCAGATATGTTGAATAGAGAAAGAAGTGAGCTTAACCCCCTCTCTACGCAGGTCTTTTCACTTGTAGCTCCCTGCTGCTCCCAGTCAATCTCTATGAATAATGGGACATCACTTTCTCTTGGCAGAGGTTTCAGGCTAGGAACCCTAAGCTTCACAAACATGTTATTGGAGGTTGTGGTGACAGTAGCTACAACGTGTAGTAGCAGGTATGCAAACAGATTATGAGACAAATGAAGGTGCTAGAAAATAGTCTGAAATCTGGGACATTACATTTATATTAGTTTGGGGGGGGAGTGTTAGATGCACCAGCAGATTTAGATACTCTAAACAAATTGAAGCCAAACTCCAGCTAACACTAAGCAGGTAGGCAGGTAAATAAATAAAAGATGACCATTGTAAGAACCCCTGTCACTGGTAAATGGTTTATCTCAACCCTGTAACTGTACATCTGCTCAAGGAAGGGATTCCAAAAATCGCTATTGACTGGGTTGTGAAGGTAGGGTTTGTCCCCTCACTGAGAAGCAAGGAAGGTAAAGTAGAAATTCACTCAAAACCTAACTAAACTCTAAATCTACTTGCAGCCACATTCTAAGACTAATCTATCTAACCCTGAAAAGCTATACATACCTTTTCTGAAGCCAATCCAGTCTGGTTTCCAGTGGCGGATGCTGTGTGCAGGAGAGAACCAACAACGGCTGGGAAATGCCTGAAAAGTGACGTCACCCATAGAGTTACTATGGGGCTTCTGTTGTCAGCTGCCTCTCCTGCACACGCATATACACTGAAGCCGTCACTGGCAGCACAGCTTGGGACCGAACCTGATCTGCTAAAGAAAAGGTATGTATAGTGATTTCTTCTTTACAGAGCTAGATAGATTAGTTTTAGAATGTAGCTACAACTAGGTTCAGAGTTAGTTATGTTTTGGGTAAACTTCCACTTTAAGATAGCAAAGGTGGTAAAGAATGGGGATGAGAAGGGAAAACCCCCCAGAAGGTAAACTGACTGCTAAACCAGCAAGAACCCTGACAACTAAGAGGTTATACTTATGTAGAGACCAAGCTCCTCTCCTAGCACATTAAATATATACTCAGTGGAAGAAAGTCTCACTCAGAAAGCAATTTCTTATAGTCAGCCGTGCAAGAGAACTCCAACCAGTGGTACCAAGTGTTCTGGAGTTTGTTGTTCGTACCCTTAATTGGCAAGCTGGTCAAGTCTTCCATCAGTCTAATGTCCTTAACTCAGTTCAGCCTTTGTGCTATTGTCGAAGGGTACGGGACTTCCAGTTCACTGGTATACAATAGTGCGCACTGTTAACAAAATGTATAATAACTGACTTTTTATACTGCTTTAAGGAGATATGCAGAATCACTGGGTGTGGGACGATCGGTATGTTTTTAGACAATTTGGTGAACTTTAGTCCAAAAGAACTGAGAAGCAGGAAATGAACAAAAGACATGGTGTAAATCACCCACACACACCCCTGATCTTCCAGACCCATGGTCCCTTGGCCTGACAGTCTTTTTCAAACTCTATTAGGGGGCATTGGAAAGGGGAAGCAAACGGCGGTGTTTTAAGAAAGTAAGACAACTGGAGGGTCCTCAAAGGGCCTAATGTCATGTGGTCTGGATGTCGTAGCATAGAGTCAGCCATCAGCCAGTTAGCATTTGAAATGTAGAAGGGTGCACAAAATTTTTGTTATTAAGATGCAAAAGCTTAAATGCGTTATCAGTTACACCTGGTTCAAACTGAGGATTTCCTAAAATGAGAAATAAAAGTGAGCGGTGGAGGTAGTTTATACATCCCGAACACGTGTTTACAGATATACCATGTTGGTGAAGTAGTCGGGTAGTTGCGAAGTTTCGTCGCTGGAAGTGTGGACCGCACATTAAAAGGTTTAGAGGTGTTAGTGATACTGCTTTTTCAGTAACTGCCCCTTGCTTAACATGGAGGTGTGTGTGCGCCAGTCTAGGGTTATAGTCAGATATACTGCAAGTTTTTCCTTCTTCGTTTGATAACTTTTATTCACTGGAGATTCAGTAGTAACTTACTTTGGTGTTTAAAGTGGTTATTTGGAACCCCTATTCAGACCTCGCATACTGGAAATGAATGTTAATCTAAGGATGGGGTTATTAAGTAATGAAGTGCATTATGTAGTGAAGTGCAAAGAGCCATGTTGATGTGAAAATAACAAAAGCCTAAAACAATTAGATTTCTGTATACTGAAGTCAACTTGGTTAAACTAGAAGCATATAGGTATCCACATCTGCTATCACATTAAGGTCTTATAAGTGAAAAAAAAGGATAGCCTTCAATACAAAAAACTGAATTTGGAAAACAAAATCAGCCACTATTAGGGAAAAAAATGCATGGGGGTGTCTGTCACACTAAAGCATAAATGTTGGGACAATCTTTAACATTATATTTAACATTGCATTTTATTTCCAACCCTAATATATTAAAGCTAAACTTTACTTTGAAAAAGTTTGCCCAGTTTTTTAATAGAAGATATTTTACATAATGTAATGTGTACAATCCTGGCATCTGTAAGGTGCCAAAGAGTGAAGACTAGTGCCGTGTTGGTGCAACTCATGCATGGAAGTTACATCAACATAGGGCAACTGATCAGTAAGGGAGGAAGCTTCCAAGAAGATGGCATCAACATCTGTGCAGCAGTGAGAAGCAGCATGGAGTTGCATTGGGGTAACTGGATAATTTCAGAGGTAAGCTTGCATTAAGTTGCCAGCTTGCTATGCATACTTACACATTTTTGCAAGTTTCATGGAGTATCACATGGGTTGCTGTTTGATCAACAATTTCAGTTAAATGAAATTAATATTAATTAATTATTTTGTAATATCTGCTCCAGGTCAATGCAGATTTGACATCAGGGGGTAAGTGGGTTGTTCTCTTGCCCTGCAGCTCCAAGTCCTGAGTTTACATCCCAGTATTTGCATGAGTTTTTTATTGGGTGCTGTGGTGTTTTACCAAAAACTAGTAGGTTAACTGGCTTCCTACCAAATTGGTCCTAGTGTGTGCTAGCATGGTAAGGATTTTAGATTGTGAGCTCTTTCTGGGGATTGATGTGAATGGTTCCTCTGTACTTAGCAATGCTCTGCATAATATGTTGAAAATACATAAATATGACAATAAAAAAGAGCAGAATTATTAGATAATTTAGGGTGATGCCACTCATTGGCAGGGATGGGCCGAACAACCCGCTATTCGGTTCGCAGCAGAACTCACGAACAGGGGAAATGTTCTAACCCGAACAGTGAACCCCATTGAAGTCTATGAGAGCCGAACAGGAAAAATCAAAGTGCCCATTTTTAAGGCTTATGTGCAAGTAATTGGCCATAAAAGGGGTATGGGGGTCTGGGTACTGCCCTGGGGGGACATGTATCAATGAATTATTATTTTTTTTAAAACAATTGTTTTTGTAGGAGCAGTGATTTTAATGATGCTTAACCACTTTAGCCCCGGAAGATTTTCCTGCTTAATGACCATTTTGCGATTCGGCACTGCAATACTTTAACGGACAATTGCGCGGTCGTGCGATGCTGTACCCAAATAAAATTTATGTCTTTTTTTTCCCACAAATAGAGCTTTCTTTTGGTAGTATTTGATCACCTGTGCGATATTTATTTTTTGCGCTATAAACAAAAAAATTTCCATTCTTTTCTTTATTTTTTTTACCGGCACTTTTTTCTTTTTTTTCTTCAGCTGTCAGCGGGGAAGCCCATTGACAGCTGATGACTCATCGGTTGTTAAGGACGTGACGGCCAGCTTTCCGGCTCCATTCCTTAACAACCAGCTTACACTGCGCCCTGTTTGGGCAAAGCTTTGCCCAATCAGGGCACAGAATACACTGGGCAGGGCTCAGTGCATTGTAGGGTGTTTGTCGGGGCGAACACCCTGCAAATTTGGGTGTTCGGCAAATGTTCGGCCGGACCGTTTGCCCATCTCTACTCATTGGCATCTTCCCTAATCCCAAACATTAGTTTTGGTTAGACTGACACGTTAACTAGACAGAATATGCTGCCTTTTTATGCTGGTGTAAAAAGGGTGCTAAGCAGTGTGCATCTTTTAGTGTAATAAGAACAATTTCTCACACATGTATTTTGTAGAGTAGGATTCTGGAGTAAGAAGACAGAAACTTGATCCTTCAGCACGGCGGTAGGGTTCTTGGTCAAATGCCTAATGCATTCTTGAATCTAATTTCTGAATTCCAAAATCATTCAGCTGGAGGTTTAACACTGTGCAACAGTCATCGTGAGAAGATAGAGCTGGATTGTTTGCCAGGAATCATAATCTCCTGACGCTCACACCTGTCTCGTAGGAAATTCAGTAACTTTATGTATTTTTTACATTAGGCATGGGAACGTTTTTTACATTACTTTTTTAGTTGTTACTACAGAAGCAAGGCAATACCAAAAAAAATACTTAGTGATGAAGAGTTGCTAATTTCGGTAAAATGTCCTGTACATGCACAGGGAATACTATATAACTAATATATATAATGTAACTGCGTTATGTTGGATAGCAACCATGTTTGTCTAAACTTAAGTTTAAAACATGATGTTGGTTTTTGCCTGAAATATTTCATATATTTATACCCTAATTTTTAATTAGTTAGCCATGAATATTGCTGAAAACACATTTACATAGACTAACAAAAAGTTAGAGGATCTTTTAAAAAAATTAAACGAGTGTGAGAAATCCCCCCATATACTTTGAACCCTAACCATGATCTAACTTTTAGGCTAACCTTTACATTTACCAAAAACCCTCCCACTCCTTTTGAACCCTAAAACTTGACCTAATCTATAAAAAGAACCCTTAAAGGAGAAGTACAGCCAAAGTTCATTTGGATGTACTACTCATGTGGATCAAAGGAGTGTGGTCCGTTCTGCACCCCTGTAACCCGTTTTCAGTAGACAACGGGCAGAAGTCCGCTGCCTGCTGACCTCACAGAGCCGAACCTGGCTGGGGAAAGATCATGACAGGACCGGAACCTGGCTCAGCCTCTCAGCGAGCCACTGAGAGCCGGAGCCAGCCAATTCCACCCCCTCCACAGCCGCTCCAGTGAGTGTGGGAGGGGGGAAGAGCAGAGAGGCGGTGACTGACAGCTGAAGTCCACTGTCTGCTGACATCACAGAGCCAGTGCTGGCTAGGGAAAGATTGCGACCGGACCGGCACCTGGCTCAGCTTTTCAGCGAGCCACTGAGAGCTGGAGCCAGGTGCTGCCACCCCCTCCACAGCATGGGGAGGGGGGCAGAGCAGACAGCTGGTGACTGACTGCCAGCAGCTCTCTGCTCAGGGAGCACTGAGGACCGAGTGATCAGCTGTGTTTAATCTCTCAGTTCTCAGCCTTGGAGCTAGCGGGGGGACAAATGCAGCATCAGACCAATGCTGCATCCACCTAGGTAAGCAGGATTTTTACATTTAAAAAATGCCATACTTCTCTTTTAAAATATAAAAAATAAAAAAATCTTTTTTTTCAGTTTTGGTAAAGTGTAAAAGAATTAGAACAACCTCTGGATTTGTTTTGCTGTCTTTGTGCCCCAGTTAGGGAGATTAACTCTCTCTATTTGTCATGCTTACCATTATCATTGAAAGTGAAAGTATTAAAAATCCAATTTTCCAATAGGGACATTTTTCAATAGGGACATTAATTCTGGTGACAGCTATGGATTTCCTCAGTTTGGAGGGATTTTCTTTCAGGTCCTGTTTTGACTATGGGACAGCATGTGAAGGGAAATCTTCCCAATGGGACACAGATGACAAAAAAAACCTCCAAAAGACAATAAGGTGTGACCACCTTTCTCCTGCGCTTGGTATCCCAGCCCCTCTACCACACTCCTCACGGGACTCACACCTGGCTTCTCAGATGGCTATGGTCTTGCTGTCCAAAACGGACTGGGGTAGTCCACCGATACTAGAAGCAAAGAAAACAAAAAGAGGCCGCACCGACCTAGCGCATTATCCTCAATAACAGGCTTTATTGTGTAACATTTAAAGGGCTCTGAGGAAGAGGCTGGGCCTCGAAACGCGTCAGCCATCATCTCATCGGTCATGGACAATTATATGGACTGACCCGGACATTTGAGCAGTTTAGCTCGATATGCTTTACTTTCATCTACGTCTGTGAGTAGCCATTTTTCATGTTACACAATAAAGCCTGTTATTGAGGATAATGCGCTAGGTCGGTGCGCCCTCTTTTTGTTTTCTTGACAAAAAAAGCCTGACAGGGGTAAGTGCCAGTTCACACTATTGCGATGACAGATATCGCATGTAATTCGGAGCCCACTGCTCCTAAAATCAGATGCGATGTCTGTGCGGTGCGAATTCAGCCATACAGTTTGTATGGCTGAATTTGCACCGCAATCGTAGTGAACACACACAGGACCCTTTTTTTGGTCCGCAGCAGAATCAGATCGCATGGTGGTTCACACCAGTGCAATCAGATTCTGTGCAAACTGTCAGATCGCACTGCCATATGCGATACGCTGGGGGTGTCAATTCAAAGTTAACGACACCCCCAGATCAGGTCGCATATCGCAGTGCGATCTGACAGTTCGCACATAATCCGTCGCGGCGTGCTGACGTCACCCCCACGCATCTGTCTACGAAGGACGGGCGAGCGGAGCCGTCCGGCCGGCGGCTGTTACCTCTCTCCAATCCATGCACCTGTCTTCTGTTGTTTGTAAGTGTTTCTCCTTTTATTGAATAAATCATCGTTGGGTTTTATGCTATGGCTCTCTCCTCCTTATTCCTTGGGTAAACCTGCAATATATCCTGAGCCCGTTTGGTGGAGTCTGTTTGGAGTTTTTAGCTCAACGCCTCTTTGAACCCCCGCTTATTTATCATCTGGAGTTGGTAAGAGTACCCATCTCTACTGTCGCCCTTTTGGTTGCATGATCGGGATCCCTTGTCTTCCCATGCTCTCTTATTAGTCCATCTGGTAAGCGGTCAATCACACTGGGGAAGTTATCCGATTTATCCTCTTGCTACCTGTGGTAAGGGGTACCTACTGAGTTTGGTGGTGGTTGTCACTCTGTCCACTACTCATTTACTACACTATATAGCACTGGAACCTCAAGTTTCACACACTTTGGGTGTCATTTTCCTGTGGTTTTAGTTTTTTTGGTTTTACGCTATGGCGTTTGCCCTGTTCTTCTTTTTTATATAACACCCATTTTTGGAGATCTACATCGCAACTGTGAAGGTCTACTATTTATATCCTTTGAGGCCCGGTGGAGCCATCTTTCAGTATTTGGCCATATAATCTGCTACTTCTGGTAAGCGGTACCTGCACAGGTCATATATCTTTTGTGGATTTATTCCTCATACCAATATCGGTTTACACTATGGTGTTTGTTTCTCCTTTTCACTAATGTCCCACTGAGGAGATCTACATCTGAGTTTTTTGAGGTTCACCGTGTCTCACATTTGAAGATATTTGCTGTCACCTACATCATTTGGCCTTTTATTGTTTGGATTCTGGTAAGCGGTACCTGCACAAGTATCTTCACTTCATATTTATGGACATTCACATGGACTATTTCAATTTATAGTGCAGCTTGTTTTATATATTTACTTTTGGGGTGTTGATCGCACTTGAAGTTGCTGCTTTTGTTTTTTGAATTAGCGCAGTTGTTTCCCTCTTTTTTCTACAGAATCTGATTGCACTGGTGTGAACCACCATGCGATCTGATTCTGCTGCGGACCAAAAAAAGGGTCCTGTGCGAGAAAGTGTGAACCGGGACTTATAACCATTCATTACACTGTCCAGATTGAAAAAAAAAAGTAGTTTTTGGTTCTATTGTAAATTATAATCTACTAACAAATAACTCATCTTCTTAGCATAGCAATTAATACCTAAGACTTAATATTTATCGTTAACCCTAAAATGACACAATTTTACAGGACAAATTATCCATTCTTATCATCTATACTCCACGAATCTGTATCTGCTACACCTTTACCAGCCAAACATTTACTCAGCCATTTATATGGCTAAGGACAAATTATCGTTTCTTATCATCCATACTCCTCTAATCTGTATCTGCTACACCTTTACCAGCCAAACATTTACTTAGCTTACTTAACATTAATGCAGCACACAGTCTAATCCCCTGACTATGGTGGACACCTACAGTGCCTTCAATGAAGAACTGCATAGATCAGGTGGATTACTTTTTTTTAGATGGAATCCATTATGCACTACAAACTCAATAGACTGAAACAATTTAATCACCCATGGAATGCAGAGTTCCGTAAATCAGCATTATACACGGCAAATAAACAATAAGACAAAGAAACTCTATTCTGTCACACATTTACTAAACTTAGGCACAACAAACCTAGAGATTTATCCCCCTTTCCCATTCCTTTTTGAAGGTACCCTAACCTTCTGCCATCCCCTCCCTCCCCACCCTATAGGATTGTCTTTCCAGGCTCAGCCTAGCCCAGTGCAGATAATATAATGAGGTGTGTTGGACCTCGGGCAAAATCATGGATAAAAGATTTAGAGTTATTTTGGTTATATCTTTTCCTTCTCCTTTCCCCTTTCCTCTTTTCCCTCCATACAGACCACCTTAGTTATATTTTCATGTTTTCTTCCCCTCCATTTTTCACGCTCCTGTCTCTTCTTCTCCTTTCCCCTCTCTTTCTTTCATACACACTAAGCTTTTACTGTGAGGACTGTTATTATTATTATACAGGATTTATATAGAGCCAACAGTTTACTCAGCGCTTTAGAACTTTTATACTCTCTTTTTTTGGGGAAGCCTTTGTACCACCTGCAATACAATACTCGAGTACATTGTAAATCATTCCTAACCAAATGAAAGCTCATATGTGTAAGTTTATGTTCAAGTGTTTTTTTTTTTTTTTTGTTTTTTTCCTACAGTCCAAACATGATAGTTTGATCAGTATTGCAATTGATTTTTAGTATCCAATTTGCTTACCCATATTGTCCATATTTCATTATATTGTGATGTGTGGAGAGGTGTGCATGATATAGTTAAAAATCAAGCCTAAATAATAAAATGTTAAAAAAAAAAAAAAAAAAAAATGTAACCTGACCTAGCATTCAGGGCAAAGCTCCAAGTTGGCTTTAATCCCTCACCTAGCATATGCTTACCTTTCCTTTCCTGCATTTTCTTTCTTACCTATACAGGCTGACACTAACAGTCGCACTGACACTAAATATAAAACCTTTTTTTTCTTACTAAAAACATACTGACACTAACACTGCCACCAGCTGACACCCCGTCACTAACTGACATTTACACTGCAACTAACTGACACCTACTGTTCACTGACACTAACACTCACTAAACTAGATCCTGAACTAGTCCATCTTAACCACTTAAAGACCAGGCCTATTTCTGACACTTGCTGTTTACAAGTTAAAAACAATATTTTTTGCTGGAAAATTACTTAGAACCCCCAAATATTATATATATATTTTAGGAAAGACTCTGGAGAATAAAATGGCGGTCGTTGCCATATTTTTTTGTCACGCAGCAGTCTTTTAAACGCAATTTTTTTGGGGAAAAAATACACTTCACTGAATTAAAAAAAAAAGAAACAGTGAAGTTAGCCCGATTTGTTTGTAGATTGTGAAACATTGTGTCACACGAGTAATAAGATACTTATCATGTTACGGTTTAAAATTGCACACACTCGTGCAATGGCGGCAAACTACGGTACTTAAAAATCTCCATAGAGGACGCATTAACATTTTTTAATGGTTACCAGCTTGTAGTTACAGTGGGGGTCCTTTGCTAGCCACTTGCCGACTGCCTAACGCAGATCTACGTCGGCAGTCAGCCCCTCACAGGCAAAGCGACGTAGGTCTACGTCGCTAGCTTGTGAGGGTCTAGGGAGCGAGCGCGCGCCGCCGTAGGCGCGCTCCCGCGCAGTCACGCACCCCCCCGCGCGTGTGACTGGCGGACCCGATGTCCGCCGGTCACTCTGCGATCGTCGGGGGAGAGGGAGAAAGTCAGGTGGCTTGTGTAAACAAGCTGCCTGTCATTCTCCCCTGTGTATAAAGGATGATCATACGGTTCTACTATGTAGAACCGTTGATCACTGTTCATACATCTGAAGCCACAGCCAATCACAGTGGAAAGCACGCCCCTAGGGACACACATAGCCCCTCCCTTTCAAAAAAAAGTTAACCCCTTCACTGCCAGTGTATTTTTACAGTAACAGTGCATATGTATAGCACTGATTACTGTAGAAATGTCACTGGTAACCCCAAAAGTGTCAAAAATGTCAGTCAAGGGTCCGATCTGTCCACCGCAATGTCGCAGTACCGCAAAAAAAATCGCAGATCGCCGCCATTACGCGTTAAAAAAAAAACAACAAAAATCTTTCCCTTTGTTAGTAAACGCGATAACTTTTGCGCAAACCAATCAAAATACACTTTTTGCAATTTTTTTTAACCAAACATAGGCAGCATAAAACAAATTGGCCGAAAATGTTAAAAAATTTTGATTTTTAAATTTTTTTTGGGGGGAATTTCATATAAAAAAATGTAAAAAATATTGCTATTTTTGCAAAATTGACGCTCTTTTTTTGTTTATAGCGCATGATCAAAAAATCGCACAGGTGATCAAATACCACCAAAAGAAAGCTCTGTTTGTGGGAAAAAAAGGACGCCAAATTATTTTAGATACAGCATCGCACGACCGCGCAATTGTCCGTTAAAGTCACGCAGTGCCGAATCGCAAAATACCCCCTGGTCAGGAAGGGGGTAAAATCTTCGGTGCCAACGGTCGGCTTTCTAGAGATAACAACCGATGCGGTTCAGCAGCCGCTCAGCCGTTATCCCAGCGAGTGGGAGGGGATGTCCCCTGGCTGGCAAGAGGCCTGAACGAACAAGCTCATGGGGACGCCTTAAACATTTTTTTTTTCCGATTTATTTTATTTCATTTTTTATTTTTAACACTGTTTTTTTTTTTTTTTAAATAAATAAATAAATCTGATCACTTTTATTGCTGTCACAAGAAATGTAAACATCCCTTGTGACAGTAATATGCAATGACAGGTGCTCTTTATGGAGGGAACTGGGGTCTAAAAGACCCCAAGCCCCTCCACTGCACTTCAAAGTATTCACAACGCCGAAATCTGCATTTTTGAATACTGACAGTTTTTGAAATCGGTGCCGTTGGCAGCTGAGTAATTCGGAAGTGACGTTGTGACGTCGCTTCCAGGATACATGGTTGGAGACCTGATCAAAGCTGAATCCGGCTTCTTTCAGAACTCTAACCAGCTGGTGGATGTCCCCTCCCACTCGCTGGGATAACATCTGAGCGGCTGCTGAGCTGCATCGGTTGTTATTTCTAGAAAGCCGACCACTGGCTCTAAAAAACAGTACCGGGGTGATCCCTGCAGCCGCAGGCATCACCCTGGTACAACCACTTCTTCAAGCCGACGAATAGGTACATCAGTTTGTGGGAAGTGGTTAAAGAGGTTGTAAACCCTTGTTTTTTTTTTTTTTTTTTTTTATAAAAACAACAAACATTACACTTACCTGCTCTGTGTAAGGCCCCGTTCACATAGGGGCGATCCGACTTGGGGGGGCGACCTCCGAGGTCGCGGTGCCCAAAGAAGCTCCGGACCCTTTTGCTAAGTCAGAGCGACTTGTGTCACTCCTATTAGAACGGGTCTGCAGCTTCCCTATGGAAGGCGACCTGTGAGGCGACCAGGTCTCCTCACAGGTCGCCTTAGTGTGAACGGGGACTAATGGTTTTGCACAGAGCAGCCCTGATCCTCTTCTTCTGGGGTTCCCTGTCAGCGAACCAGGCCCCTCCTCTTCACGGGTGCCCCCACGGAAAGTTGCTTTCCCTGGGAGCACCTGTGCAGTGCAGTGTGCTGCGTCTATTGACACAGATAGCGGGACTCGGCCCCAACCCCCCACCCCCGTGTCACTGGATTTGATTGATAGCAGTGGGGGCCAATTGCTCCCGCTGCTATCAATCTGTCCAATGAGGAGAGAGACAGCGACTGGAGCCGCTGCGCTTTTGCACATGACTGGATCGGATGGGGCTAAGGTACGAATAAGGGGGAGTTCTCGGGGGGGGGGGGGCTACAGCACAGGTTTTTTACCTTAGTGCATTAAGGTGAAAAACCTTAAGGGTTCTTTCACACGGGCGCTCCGTATGTCCGTATATCACCCCATCCGTTTGCGGGTGATATACAAACATAATGCTTGTCAATGGCATTGCGGATGTCAGCGGAGTACCATCCGCTGACATCCGATTTGTGTCCTTTCAGTTCTGTTCTGTTTTTTGGAACGGAACAGAACCCTATTTTTCTTCCGTTAAAAAAACGGAACAGATGCAAAATAGGATGTCAGCGGTGTCATCCGCTGACATCCGCATTCCCCATAGACATACATTATGTCCGTATATCATCCGCAAACGGATGGGATGATATGCGGACATACGGAGCGGATGACACAAGTGTCATCCGTGTCCGTGAAAAAAAGAAAAAAAAGTGCCGCAGCGGAAGAAGAAATCGGAGCGGCCGTGTGAAAGAGCCCTAAAGCTTTACAACCACTTTGCATTTATTTTTATTGTACAGACTTTTTCTTGAATGGCGGAAAAGATACAATGGGGTTGATTTACTAAAGGAAAATACACTGTGCACTTTGAAAATTACAGTTGCGCACGACAAAGGGCAGTTGCTCCGAAGCTTAGTAAATGAGCAAAAGTTCTGCCGACTTCCATCGTGTCCACGTTTAATTTAATTTTTTTTTTTGCACACTTTTAATAAAAAAATGTTTACTTTAACCGGCTCATGACTACCCCACATACATTTACTGCTGCAGGGTGGCCACTCTGCGTAGAGTCATCGCTACCATTACTAGTAAAAAATAAATAAATTGCATAGTTTGTAGATGCGATAACTTTTGCGCAAACCAATCAATATTCACCTATTTTTTTTTACCAAAAATATGTAGCAGAATACATATTGGCCTAAATTTATGAAGAAATTTGATTTTTTTACCTTTTTTATTGGATGTGTTTTATAGCAGAAAGTAAAAAATATTGTTTTTTTTTTTTTTCAAAGCTGTCATCTTTTTTTGTTTATAAATCCAAAACTACTAAATTCTTGGGATCCAATACATATGTGAATCTGACGTTAAATGGGTTGGTATTACAATATCCTACAAAGGTAGGGATCACATCTGAAGGACCATCCTAAATGATGATGCTATCATCAATAAAACATCTATAGTAGACAACATGCCTACTAAATGGGTTTTTCCTCCAGATGTGTCCCTTCTCCCAAAAAAAACATAAACAGGTTTGCATAAAATAAAATGGGAAGCAATACAAACTGACAGGTGTTATAATCCATCTCCTCTCTATCCAAATCTAAAGAAAAGTTTTGCCTTCAGTTATCCTTTTTTTTTTTATACTTATATTTTTTTTTAGTTTTGGATAGAGTGGAGATGGATTAGAACAACTTTCAAGTTTTTAATGCGACCTCTGCCTCTGTTGGGGAGATTTAACCTCTCTTCTATTGCAATTGAAAGTGAAAGTAAAAGAAAATACCACATTTTGGGTTGTCCCTAAATCAGCCTTTTTCAACCAGCAAGGCACCCTGGGGTGCCTTGAGGTTTCTTCTAAAATTGATCAAAAATTATATACAAGCCGGCAGGTAGATGAAACCTGCCTTTTAGTTACACAAAGCCACAGGTTTTCAATATGCACCATTTTGACTTTCTAGACCCCGGCATCCTAACAACCACTGCTGTCATCAGTTGATAAGGAGGGTGTCTGTTGCCTCCACAGCATCCTTGTTTGACCCTCCTGTGCCCCTCTCCCTCAGCCCTAGGGTGACATTAGCTGACCAATGGAGAGAAATTGAGGGAGAAGAGAAACATTGGAATACTAGTCAGTACCAGTGTGCAATAGTGTATTTGATTTGGAGAAAAAAATCACCTCTAACGTTGGGTGCCCTACATATGTGGATGTTGCTGCATTATGTAAAACTATTAGAATCATTTTTTACATTTTAGAATGGGGTGCCTTGGGACTGTCCATAATTTAAAAGGGTGCCTTGACTGAAAAAAGGCTGAGAAACACTGGAATAAATCACCTCTAATGTTGGGTGTCCTTCGTGTGTTGATGCTGCTGCATTATGTAAAACTATTAGAATCGCTTTTTATAATTTAGAATGGGGTGCCTTGAGATTTTCCATAACTTAAAGGGTGCCTTGACTGAAAAAAGGATGAAAAACAAACACTGTCCTAAATCCATAATATAGTGGACATGTTCCAATGGGGAAACTAGTTCTGGTAACCATGGGGGACCCCAAAGAGATTCCCTTAATTTTCAGGAATTTCCTCTTACTTCCTGTTTTGGCTATGGTTCAGGAAATGAAGGTACATTCCCCCCAATGGGACACAGATAGCAAAAAAAGCTGACAGGGGTTATAAGCCCCCCTTACTCTATCCAAAATGAAAAAAACAAAAACGTTTTGATTCTAGTTCTACTTTAACCGGTTGCCGACTGCCGCAAGTACATATACTGCGATGATCAGCCCCGGCCAGGCAAAGTGACGTATGGGTATGTCACTAGCCTGTCACTAGCTTGTGAGCCAATAGCGGGCGAGCGCGCGCCTGCGGAGGCGCGCGCCCGCCCCGGCTCGTTCCCTAACAAGTCAGTGCGTGTGACCGGCGGACATCGGGTCACTCGCGATCGTTCGCCGTGAAGGGAGAAAGGCAGGCGGCTAATGTAAACAAGCCGCCTGTCATTCTCCCCTGTGTAAAAATGGAGATCACACGGTTCTACTATGTAGGACCGTTGATCTCTGTTCTTACACCAGTAGTCATGTCCAATCATAGTTAGAAACACGCCCCTAGGGACATACTTAACCCCTTATTCTCCAATAAAGTTAACCCCTTCCCTGCCAGTGTCATTTTTATAGTAACAGTGCATATTTATAGCACTGATTACTGAAGTAATGTCACTGGTACCCCCAAAAGTGTCAAAAATCTCAGTCAAGGGTCCGATCTGTCCGCCACAATGTCGCAGTCCCGCAAAAAAAATCACAGATCGCCGCCATTACTCGTTAAAAAAAAAACAACAACCAAAATGACAAAAATCTTTCCCTTAGTTAGTAAACGCAATAACTTTTGCGCAAACCAATCAAAATACGCTTATTGTGATTTTTTTTTACCAAGCATATGTAGCAGAAAACAAATCGGCCAAAAATGTTAAAAAAATTTAGATTTTTACATTTTTTTGGGGGAATTTCATATAAAAAAATGTGAAAAATATTGTTATTTTTGCAAAATTGTCGCTCTTTTTTTGATTATAGCGCATGATCAAAAAATCGTACAGGTGATCAAATACCACCAAAAAAAAGCTCTGTTTGTGGGAAAAAAAGGACGTCAAATTCGTTTAGGTACAGCGTCGCACGACCGTGCAATTGTCCATTAAATTCACGCAGTGCCAAATCGCAAAAAAAACCCTGGTCAGGAAGGGGGTAAAATCTTCCGGGGCTTAAGTGGTTAAACAGTAATATGGGCAAGGATCAAAAAATAAAGTATCTGCATACTCAATAAGTGATAAAATCAGTTTCTGAAAATGCATATTAAACCAAGGGTTCAATATCACTTTAAGCCGAGAGGTAATACAGTAGAGAAGCTTAGGTTCTGCTGCTATGCCTTAACAACAGAAAGAAAACAGAAAAGAAAGCCACAAGAAGCACGGATTTTCAAGTAAGCATGCATGTACTATTTTGAACTTGCATTTTAAGAGTATAGTAAAAAAAAAAAAAAAAAAAACTGTAGTTTTGCTTTTAATGAAAATAAAAAAGGAAAGAAGTGTTATTGCATTACTTTTCAAAAACAGTACCAGATGTGTCACTTGTTTGCCCAGACAGTCATAAAAAAAGAATGTATCTGTTCACATTACAGTTATGTAGCTCTCTTTATAATTGTTATTCATCTGTTTTAAGAGCATTATGCTAGAATCAAAAGAATCAGTCTCAAAATAGTTTGATTTTCTTTTATTTATAAATCCTTTATTTATTTAAGAAGAAGGCAAGATGGTAGACTAGTAGATTTCACAGTGTTCATATAAACATAAAGCAAAGTTACAGTATAAGTTTATGTAGGTAAATGGATAATGCATGTAATGTAGCAACTCAGATAGCACAAACAGATACAGTATATAAAACACACCTAAAGTACAGCACACACAATTTAACAATAAAATAGCAACTATATAAAAATAAATAAAATAATCCTTTACATAAATATTCAATATAATACAACCACTATAGTACCACATCTGTATTGTATATATTACCAGATTTTCAGAGGTAACTAAATGCAAGGAAAAACAATTACCATTATATTGATGCAAAATCATAATGCAATATATACATACCAATATTCAGTAATTATGTTATTATTAATATTATTACATTACTGTATATGCTACAACCAAGAGTGAATTAAATAGGCTTCAGTTGTGGTTGATAATTAGCAGTTGATAGTTACTGAAGATTAACAGGAGAATTGTATATAGGACAATAAATTCTTCTCCTCAGTTTTCACAAAATAATTGTAACTAACCTAGACTGTAAGGCTCCTTTCACATGGGTGATCCGATCCGATCCCCCTATCAGTTTTTCAGGAGGACCTGATCGGATGCTCCATGCATACCTATGGAGCAGGGGGTGTCAGCGGAGACATCTCCACTGACACCCGCTGCTATCCGATCCTGTTCGTGAAATCCAGACTCATGGAAGCCCTATTTTCCATCCATCTGGAGGATCGGATCGGATGGGATCGGTTGAGAATAGACAGGCGGTCCGTTCTCATCCGATCTCCCCATAGAGGACAGCTCCGTCTCTGCACACAGAGACGGAGCTGTCATCCGCCTGCTGAGCAGGGATCGGCAGATCGATCCCCCACTGAGCAGAACAGACTCCATCGGGCGGTGCGCCCATATAAAAGGGGCCTAATGTTAATAACTCGTCACAGGAAGCACCCTCATGGTTAACAGAAGACAGACTCAGAACTAGACTCGAAAAACATAACATAAATAAGTCACCGGGACCAGACGGCTTACACCCGAGGGTTCCTAGGGAACTCAGTCAGGTGATTGCCAGACCATTTTTCCTAATTTTTAAGGACAGCCTATTGTCAGTAATGATAGAAGCTGATTGGAGAAAAGCCAATGTGGCACCACAATTTAAAAATGGGCCGAGATATATCCCGGGGAACTACAGGCTGGTGAGCCTAACAGCTATAGTCTGCAAGCTATTGGAGGGGATGATAAGGCACTATATTCACGATTTTAGTAATAAAAACAGTATCATTAGTAGTAATCAGCAGGGATTCATAAAGAATCGTTCTTGCCAGACCAATCTATTATCCTTTTATGATGAAGTGAGTTGCCACCTAGATAAAGGTAAGCCTGTGGAGGTGGTGTATCTGGACTTTGCAAAGGCATTTGATACAGTTCCTCACAAACATTTACTGTACAAACTAAGGAATGTAGGTATGGACCATAGGGTGAGTACCTGGATTAAAAACTGGCTTCAGGGGCAAGTCCAGAGGGTGGTGACAATGGGGAGTACTCAGATTGGTCAGGTGAGAAAAGTGGGCTCCCCCAAGGATCGGTCCTGGGACCAATCCTGTTTAATTTAGTCATAAACGTTCTGGAGGATGGGATAAACAGCTCAATCTCTGTATTTGCGGACGATACTAAGCTATGCAGGGCAATATCTTCTTCAAAGGACGGGGAAACCTTACAAAAAGACCTGAGCATAATAATGGGGTGGGCAACTACATGGAAAAATTAGGTTTAAAGCGGAGTTCCACCCTAGTTATACATTTTTTTATAAAAATACCCCCGGGACAGTCAGGGCTAGCACATTCCACAATGGCTAGCCTCTGATCTGTCCCGGGTTGCACTTACCTTTCAGGAGAAAAACTTACCTTGAAATTGTCTTCTCCAGCGCTGCCATCTCGGGTGTGGGCAGCTTGAAGCCAGCGCGATCCTCTTCCGCGTCCTCTTCGGTCCTCTTCCTCCTTCTTCGGTCCCACGATGCACTGCAGCGGCCCCGACGTCACTTCCGGGTCGCGCGCGTCATCCCTCCACAGCTTCTGGGCATGCCCAGAAGCTGTTTAGAAGGGAATGACGCGCGCGCCCCGGAACTGACGTCGGGGCCGGTGCAGGCGCAATGATTCCTGGGAGCGATGACGTTCAGCTCCCAGGAATCATTGCAAAAGCCAGGAAGTGACGAATCGCCGTGGCCGCCGAGGGGAGGAAGAAGGAAGTAAGGTGAGTATATTTTCTCTAAAAGGTAAGTGAAAAAAAAAAAAAAATTGCGATTATCCATTTGTTTTTCAGGTGACCGGGAGCGAGAAGATGGAGGTAAGTATAAATTTCGGGTGGAACTCCGCTTTAATGTTGAAAAATGTAAGATAATTCACTTGTGTGCCAGAAATACGAACACAAGTTACTCGCTAGGGGAGAACCTCTGGGGGAATCTAAGATGGAACAGGACCTGTGAGACCTAGTGGACAACAAGCTCAGCAATGGCATGCGATGCCAAGCTGCTGCAAGCAAAGCTAAACAGAATACTGGCATATATAAAAAAAGAGGATTCACTCCAGAGATAAAGAGATTATTCTCCCACTTTACAAGACTCGAGATCTCAAGTATGCCATCCAGTTCTGGGCACTGGTCCTCAGGATGGATGTGCTGGAACTGGAGAGAGTCCAGAGAAGGGCAACAAAGATAATTAGGTGAATGTAGGACATCAGCTATGAGGAAAGACTACAAGCATTATTCTCTCTGGAGAAGAGACGATTGAGAGAGGATGTGATATCAATGTACAAATACCGTACTGGCGACTTTAGAATAGGGAACACGCTTTTCAGCGAAAGGGAATTTAAAAAAGACACGTGGCCATTTAATAAATTAGAAGAGAAGCGGTTTAACCTTAAACTGCGTAAAGGGTTCTTTACTGTCAGAGCGGTAAGGATGTGGATTTCTCTTTCACAAGCAGTGGCATCAGCAGAGAGCATCGATAGTTTCAAAAAATGATTAGATGGGCACCTTAACGACCACAACATACAGGGATATACAATGTACGGTTAACAGCAAACACACACACACATCATAGGTTGAACTGGATGGAGTGATGTCTTTTTTCAACCTCAGTAACTATGTAACTATGACAATTGGTTTTAGGACCCAGAGTCCAGTTGTGGTTTTAATAATTGTTTTTCATAAAGTTTGATTAAGCTTTTCCATGCTATAATGTGTGTTCCTTTCTGTGCCAGTAAAGTCCAACTAATTTTTTCTAGGTAACCTTCATATAAATAATAAATTCCAATAAAATACAATCTTTACTCATCCAAAACTCTAAGCCTTGGTTCACATCTGTATGTGATTAGGCGTCTGTGTGCACATGTGCGCATGTTGGGCAGCCCATTCTCATTTCAATGGGCTATCCTATCAACGAGAAACCTGGGGAAAAAAGTCCTATTATTATTAAGAACTATTGACACCCTTGCTTGTCTGCTTAACCACTTTAGCCCCGGAGGATTTGGCTGCTCAAAGACCATGCCCTATTTTGCGATTCGGCACTGCATGATTTTAACGGACAGTTGAGCGGTCGTGCGACGCTGTACCCAAATGAAATTGACGTCCTTTTTTTCCCACAAACAGAGCTTTCTTTTGGTGGTATTTGATCCCCTGTGTGATTATTATTTTTTGCGCTATAAACAAAAAAAGAGTGACAATTTAGAAAAAATAACAATATTTTTCACATTATTTTTATATGAAATTCTCAAAAAAAATGTACAAATATAAATTTTTTAACATTTTAGGCCAATTTGTTTTCTGCTACATATTTTTGGTAAAAAAAATCGCAATAGGCGTATTTTGATTGGTTTGCGCAAAAGTTATTGCGTTTTCTAACTACGGGAAAGATTGATGTCATTTTTATTGTTTTTTTTTTTAACTAGTAATGGCGGCAATCTGCGATTTTCTTTGCGGGACTGCGACATTGTGGCGGACAGATTGGACCCCTGACTGACATTTTTGACACTTTTGGTGGTACCAGTGACATTACTACAGTAATCAGTGCTATAAATATGCACTGCTACTGTAAAAATGACACTGGCAGGGAAGGGGTTCACTTTATTGGTGATCAAGGGGTTGTGTGTCCCTAGGGGCGTGATTCTAACTGTTAGGGGGCGTGGCTAGTGAAGTAATCACAGAGACATACAATTCTACATAGCAGGATCGCATAGAGGGAGAAAGACAGACATCAGCCGTCTGTCTTTCTCCCTCTCCTGTGGAAGATTGCGAGTGGCCGGCGGACATCGGAGCCGCCGGTCACACGCGCTGGCTAGAATGAGCGGGGGCAGGAGCGCGCCGCAGGGAGCGCGCGCTTGCCCCCTACAGGCTCGTGGGCGAGCGACGTAGGTATACGTCGCTTTGCCCAGGAGAGGCTGACTGCCGCAGTAAATAGTCGTGCGGCGGGCGGCAAGTGGTTAAAGAGCAGCCTGATTTTGTATGTGTCAGGAAAGCGTGCAATTTTGCATTCATTCCCAACATTAATAGAGGTGATGTAAGCCTTAAATATGAAAAAAAGTTCTCAGTTTTCAGACAAATTCAGATCTGCTAGAGTTAGTGATTAATCCCTAATGTGCTGCAAGTGTCCAAACTGTTCCCCGTAAAGTGCACCAAACTCCTGTCCATGCAGAAAGTCCATGGTACTGTGAACACATCTATAGTGTGGTTCCACTCTACTGGACTGGCACTCGCTTTTTGAATTTTAACCCAACTAATATACAGGTGAGCTTGTTCCCTTTAAAGGTGAATCTTTACACCTTTCTCCTTAATAAAGATTCTCCAGGATGCATGCCACCATCACTAAGAAAAATGAAATAGAATATTTAATAAAATACTATAAAAAACACACTTACAAGTGGGGTGCGCTCACATCATGCACACATGAATCACTCAATATCAATGCATCTTTGGTCGTTACTACTCATCTCACTTCTCACGTGCAGATCCGGATATGCGTCAGCGGTCATCTCACTAGCCACATTTTTACCAACCCCAACCGGGGCAGGGGGGGGGTTGTACATATGTTGCAGGTCTGATGATTTGCATTGTAATGTAGCAAGAATTATCCCCAACTGAATAGGGGCACAGTTGCAGCGTGCTGGTGTGGGGTTCAAGAGGTTAAAATGGGCAGTGAGGAGGCAATATATTAGTTCATGGATCGTTCTTCAGAGTGTGTGCAAACTAGGACTAAAGCCTCGTACACACGTGTCGAAAATCGGCAGGGAATTTTCGTCCGATGACCGATCTGGCGATTTTTGGCTTGTTAGTATGATGCTTCTGACAACCGACTCCGACTTTTCGGCCGAAAAAAATCTGGTGTGCAGGCTATAAAATTTTTGTCCGCCGTCAAAACACGTCTGATTTTCGTGCAGTCAGTACAGATTTCGACAGGGAAAAATCTAATGAGCAAGACTGGGCATGCTCAGAGAAGAAAGAACACAAAGAAAGCAAACCAACACATGACATCACTTCTGAAGTAGAATTTTGTCGGGCGAGAAAATTCGTTTGCAGTCTAGGCACATTCCAACCAACAAAACACCACTCTGGACAAAAGACGGACGATCGGTCAGCCGATAATCATTGCGTGTGTACGAGGCTTTAGAGGGGAGTCCTCCTCATCTTGTTACATCTTCAGGACAGAAAGTTGAGGGAAATCTCGCCAGTGGGACACAGACCCTGAATAAATGACCCAGTATTACCCGTTAATACTTTCCTACTCTATGTAAAGCTAAAAATAATTATAAAATAAAAATACCATATAAAGAGGAACTTCACCAGGTTTTTAAAAGATTCAAAGTCAGCAGCTACAAACTCTGTAGCTGCTTATATTTAAACATCAGTGACTTACAGTCCATGGATCCATCACTGTCTTTCTGCGGCTGATTTTTCTTATCTCTGGGTTCAAGTCCCCGTGGCTGCCATCTTGGGTAGGAGCTGGCTATGACTTCTGATGAATCACAGACAGCTTCCCACTGCGCATGCGCAAGATCGCAAAGCTCAGGGAGACTAGTCCTGTAGCCTCCTGGGATGTGTTTCAGGCCAAGCAATGTCATCCCCCATATTGGTGTTGAAATGGTTTGTTTTTGTTTTTTTTTGCTCTGTTTTTGCGTGTTTGTTGGGTGACAGCATAGGGTAGCCCACTCGCTTGAATGGACTGCCCTATGCGTGACAGGCGCACCAAAGCAGCTCCTGCACCTTTCAGAATCAAAACACAAGAAAGAGGAGAAACCGCTCAGGTGATAAGTTATCCCAATGATCAAAACAGGGTGCTGGTAAGGTCCGCAATCCTGGCAGCTATACTTGACTGGAGAAAGGCAACCGCACTCCAGTTTGAAGGTATAAAGTAGTAAAATCCATTTATTGAAAATCCAAAAGATAAAAAGCAATCCAAAGTGACAATCAGAGACAGGGGATGAAGACACAGTTGACGCGTTTCACTAAATGACATTCGCTTAGTCATAACCATGATGGATATGAATAAGCAAATGTAATTTCGTGAAACGCGTCAACTGTGTCTTCATCCCCTGTCTCTGATTGTCACTTTGGATTGATTTTATCGTTTGGATTTTCAATAAATGGATTTTACTACGTTATACCTTCAAACTGGAGTGCGGTTGCCTTTCTCCATTCAAGTATAGCTCCTGCACCTTTGTTTGGCAGTGAGCCTCTTGCATTTTTGCAATGCGTATTTTGGCGCTTTTTTTGCCTGTTTTGTCGTGCAACATAATATGTGACTACTACCCGCATTTGGGGTGCCATTAGGAATTAATGCGCAGTTTGGCGCGGTTTTTGAGCGTTTCCGCGAACTCGTGCATAAATGCGCATGTTTACAAATTGTGAAGGTGTGAATGAGGCCTACGTTTTGCTGTTTGCTTAAAAAGAAAAAAAAAATCAAACTCTTTTTGTACTTTGCTTTGTTCACAAGTACACTGCACTCTTGATTTTCCATAAATTATCTCTGCGGATATTGATTGGACAAGGAAATCATTGGGATATGTGTCAGAGGTGTTTATGTCCCACTGTTTATAGTACTTGTGGAAGCACTTACTCTGATTACAGCAGCTGTCTACAATTGATGGTCACCTTTCATTAGAGCTGGTATTGATTTTAAATCTGGTCTTTCAGATTTATAGGTAGGTTATATATGAATGCCCTGTTTCTGAGGCGTTGGTGTTCTGTAATCATTTATGTGTATTTTATGAATTTTTTCAATCTTTAAAATATCCTTAATTTATTGCATTTCTGTACTTTCGCAGAGCTCCAAAATATGCAGTCAGATAGGGGGAGTTTTGTAAATGAAAATTTCTCAAGCATGGTAAAATTGTAGAACCTATTTTTCAGCAAATTGAGGTCAGTGCATAGCAGATAAACAGTCCACGCCCTATAAAGTGTATTTATCCTAAAGCCTCGTACACACGCAACGATTGTTGGCCGTGAATTTTCGGCCAACGTCCGATCAGCCGATTGTCGGCTTGTTAGTATGATGATTCCGACAACCGACTGCGACTTTTTGGCCGAATAAAATCTGGTGTGCATGCTATAAAATTTTTGTTGGCCGTCACCACAACGGCCGATTTTTCATCAGTCAGTACAGATTTCGGCAGACAAAAATCTGATGAGCAAGACTGGGCATGCTCAGAGAAGAAAAAACACACGGAAAGTAAGCCATCACATGACATCACTTCTGAAGTTGGTTTTTGTTGGCCAACAAAAGTCCAGTGCAAGTCTAGAGCACATTTCAACCAACACAACAACACTGGACAAAAGACGGCTGATCGGTCGGCCGATAATCGCTGCGTGTGTACGAGGCTTAAGAGCCCTTTCAAACGGGCTTTCCGATCAGGTCCACCTGTCAGTTTTTTAGGCAGACCTGATTGGATGCTCCATGCAGCCCTATGGAGCAGCGGATGTCAGCGGTGACATCTCCGCTGACACCTTCTGCTATTTGATCCGATCCTGTCTGTTAAATCCAAACAGATGGAAACCCTATTTTCCATCCATCTGGAGGATCGGATCAGGTGAAAATGGACAGGCGGTCCGTTATCATCCGATCTCCCATAGAGGAGAGCAGGGATCTGACAGCTCTGTCTCTGCAAAGTAAGCGGGGACAGGCGTATCATCCGCCTGCTCAGTGGGTCGATCCCCCGCTGAGCAAAACTGAGTCCGCCAGGCGGAAAGCCCGTGTGAAAGAACCCTAAGACCCCATTCACACCTATGCATGTTGCTTTTGAGCGTTTCTGTAGTGATTTTTTCTGTGCTTTCCACTTTTTTTTTTACTGCAATTTTGCTGCGATTTTACCGCACTTTTTGTTTTTTATGGTTTTTTCTCGGGGAAAATTCATTGTTGGGCAGATTTAAAACGCAAATTGCTGCAAAATCGTGGTTAAACCGCAATACTAGCATTTTGGATGCAGGTCCGTTGAAGTATATTACATGCAAAATGCTGGACTTTGCAGGAAAAAAGTTCCCAACCCTTTCCAAAAATGCAGAGGCACAAAATGTATTGATGGGAATGTGTTCCATAGGAACCCGTGTTAAAAAAAAATGAAATGCATTTCTGCAAAAAGCATGAAAAGATGCATAGTGTGAATGAAGCCTAAGGGTCCTTTCACACAGGCTTTCTGCCCAGCGGACCCGGCTTTGCTCAGTGGTGATCAATCCGCTGATCCCCGAGCAGGTGGATTACAGGTTCATCTCTGCTCACTGTGCTGAGACAGACCTGTCAGATCCCCGCTCTCCTCTATGGGAGATCGGATGAAAATGGACCGCCTGTCCATTTTCAACTGATCCTATCCGATCCTCCAGACAGATGGAAAATAGGGTTTCCATCCGTCTGGATTTCATGGACAGGAGCATTCGATCAGGTCCGCCTGAAAAAACTGACAGGAGGACCTGATCGGAAAGCCCGTGTGAAAGGGGCCTAAGACCTCATGCACACTGGATGTTTTTAAAGCTGCTTTTTTTTGGCTTCAGCCATTTTTTTCTACAGCGAGTAAACTCCCTAGCTTGTTATCCTATGTGTCCATGCACACATAGGCTGTTATCAGCGTTTTTTGGCAGGGGCGTTTTCTGGCTGGAAAAAGACCCCAGAACTAGTGGGTTTTAAGAAGCGTTTTTCAGCTGCAAAAACGCTCTAACTCTAAAAAAAAGTTTAAAATGCTAAAAAATGCTAAAAAAAAAAAAAAAAAAACACTGAAAAGCTCGGCTATTTGTCATTTATCAGCGTATTTGAGCCATAAGCTTTTGTGGGAGTATAGTTTTGCTAAAAAAAGCTAAAAAACGCTACAGTTAACAAACGGTAAAACCGCTAATGTAAACACGATGCAAAACTCATTCTACAGCTACAGCTTTCTACAGCTAACACTACTGGCGTTTTTATAACACTGAGTGTGCATAAGGCCTAAAATGTAAGTAGAGAACTGCGAAAAATTGTTTCAAATGTTCCAGCCTGTTTCAAAATGAAAAAGCCCACATGAGAGAAGAGACATAAATGACCCTGTAATTTACTTACAACGTTTTCTAAAACAATTCTGTGAATGGTAGGTGTACTTTGTTTTAAAACAATACTATTTTATAAAATATAACTCAAGTTGCAGAGAGTAAAATTAGAATAAAGTAAAGGGTCCAAAGGCATCCCACACCATATTTTGGGGAACCTCTTTCACTGAACATCCCAGTGACCCTAAATTATTGGCTGGTGTTTTGAATGTGGGGACTCTTTTTGGGGGGGGCCTATAGTTTTGCAGCCTGTGTATCAAAACCTGAATAACCACTTACAACCCCTATCTCAGACTGGTATCAATGTATTGAGGGATGATTACTGTATTTCTTAAAGCGGAGTTACACCCTGGGAAAGTTTTTTTTTAATAAAAATACCAGTCAGGGCTAGTGCATTCCGCAATGGATAGCCTCTGATCTGTCCCGGGTTGCACTTACATTTTAGGAGAAATACTTACCTTGAAAATGTCTTGTCCAGCGCTGCCATCTCAGGTGTGGGCAGCTTGAAGCCAGCGTGATCCTCTTCTGTGCCCTCTTCCATCTTCTTCGGTCCCACGATGCCCCGCCGTCACTTCCGGTGCCGCAGCGTCATCCCTGCACAGCTTCTGGGCATGCCCAGAAGCTGTTTCGCAAGGTATGACGGCGCCTGCACCGGAACTGACGTCGGGGCCGGTGCAGGCACATTGATTCCTGGGAGCGATGACGTTCAGCTCCCAGGAATCATTGCAAGCCAGGAAGTGACGAATTGCCGTGGCCGCCAAGGGGAGGAAGAGGAAGTAAGGTAAGTATATTTTCTTCTAAACAAGGTAAGTAAAAAAAAAAAAAAAAATTGCGATTATCCATTTGTTTTTTAGGTGACCCGGAGCAAGAAGATGGAGGTAAGTATAATTTTTAGGGTGGAACTCCACTTTAACAAGATAACGCCACTCTAATCGCCCACATTCTCAACGCAGTACCAAAAAGAAACCCCAGATGTCTGCATCCTTGCTTGATCCAATGAATATCAAAAGAGAAAGACAGACTGCACATCAATGACACCACTGAAGTAAAAACATCTTTATTGCAGAGCCTACAAACTGTCAACACATCCTGCTTTTAAGCCGCTCATCTCTAACGCATTTTACCCACCCAGATGACTGAAACCTGTGTCAGTGGTAAAGAAGGATGCGTTGACAGCTTTCTGGAGCTGCAATTAGGATGTTTTTACAGCAGTGATGTTATCATGATGCTGCCTGTCTTTTTCTTTTGATAATCATTTTATTTGATGATTTTAAAAATGTAAAAAAAAAAAAAGTGAATCGGCATACCTAAACCCAATGAACTAGATCCCAGGAGATGTTCAGTTCAATCAGCAGTGGAACAAACTTTAGATTAATAGTTAATCTCTTGTTGCAATCCTTGATAAAATGTAAGATTTTGAAATGATTGCAGTTGTATGATTTAGGGATGCACAGATCGGATATTCGGATCGGATATCGGCCCCGGTACGGGCAAAATAGCTGGATCGGGGGATCGGCAAAATAACAGATCCACGGGCCGATCTGGTTTTGCTCTTTATAGCTTGTGAGGGAGCAGAGAACAGATGTCAAAGAAAAAAAAAAGAGCCTCCTGCAAATGCCTTTCAACTCTCCCAGTTAAGTAAACACAATGATTACAATGTATCTTTTCGTTCCTTCTGCCGGAGGAGGGAAGTTTAACCTCTTAAAGACTAAACCCATGACATTTTAGATTTTGAATGCACAATGTTTAAGGTATCTGCCGATACTGATCCGGAAGTATTATTTTGTTATAAGCTCACAAAACAGTACTTCCGGATCGGACTCGGGATCGGCGATTTCACAAAGCAAAAGATCGGTATCAGGACCAAAAAAGTCGGATTGGTGCATCCCTAGTATGATTGCAGGTAAAATGTTCTCTGGAAGACTGGTCAATTCTACTTACAGTGGCACACAAACAACCAATCAGAAGGTATATTTCTGTGCTATGAATTCAGTGAAAAGAAAGCTTTTTTTTAGCCTCTTCCCTCCCGGCCAATGCACATATAAGGCCAGGTGGGAGCTTCCTCCTTCTGAGTGGACATTTCTGAACGTCCTTCAGAAGGAGCTAAATCGCATGGCCATGTGCCCACGCAGCTGCACGATCCCACTTTTTTTCCATTTTGGATAGAGCAAGGCAGGGTTAAAACCCCTGTCAGATTTTTTTTTCGCCATCCGTATCCCATCGTGGAGAATTCCCTTCACTTCCTGTCCCACAGCCTAACAGGAAGTTGGAGGAAATCCCTGGAAATTAAGGGAATTTTTTGGGGACCCCCAGGTCACCAGAACTATTGTCCCATAGATTTTCCATCTATTACTTTTCTGGAGACAACCCAAAATGTGGGATTTTCTTTTACGTTAACTTTCAATGATAATGGTAAACAGGACAAATAGAGTGAATCTCCTTAACGGGGGGGGGAAAAACAGCAATAAAAACTGACAAGCGTTCCAATCACTCTCTACTCTATCCAAAACTAAAAAACAAGTTTTGCCTTTAGTTATACTTTAATGTAGATATTACACCAGCACTTTAATAAGGCTGACAGGGATGCTTACAACATACCGTAGTAGAGAATGGCTTGTATTTACCGGTATTTAAAAAAAAAAAAAATTAAATTTAGCAATCTGCTTTATTACTGTAATGTAGGATTTATTGAACTGTGTTCATTGGGTTAACCACTTCTGGACTGTAAGGATTTACCCCCTTAATGACCAGGCCATTTTTTGCGATCTGGCACTGCGTTATTTTAACTGACAATTGCGCAATCATGCAACGCTGTACTAAAATAAAATTGATGTTCTTTTTTTCCCCACAAATAGAGCTTTCTTTTGGTGGTGTTTTATTTTTATTTTTTTGTGCAATAAACAAAAAAAGAGCGACAATTCTGAAAAAAATATATTTTTTACTTTCTGCTATATAACATTCCTAATAAAAATTTAAAAATCAAATTTTTTCATCATTTTAGTCCAGTTTGTAATCTGCTACATATTTTTGGTAAAAAAATCCTAAGTGTATATTGATTGGTTTGCGCAAAAGTTATCTCATCCACTAACTAGGGGATAGATTTATGTCCTTTTTATTTATTTATTTTTTTTTACTAGTAATGGCGGCGATCAGCGATTTTTAGTGGGACTGCGACATTGCAGCGGACAGATAGACATCTAACTGACATTTTTGACACTTTTGGGGGGACCAGTGACATTACTACAGGCAGTCCCCGGGTTACAAACAATCTGACTTACAAATGACTCCTACTTATAGGCCATACACACTATAAGATTTTCTGAAGACTTTTTCCTTTAGATTTACCAAAACCATATAATATGAGGTAAAACCTAAACATTTTCAATTTGTATGCAATCTGGCAGGTCCTTGCACTACATAGAAAAGGTAAATCTGAAGGAAAAAGTCTTCAGAAAATCTTATAGTGTGTATGGCCCTTTACAAACGGAGGGAGACAACATGGTGAGAGGACATTTCCCTTTAGGATGGGAAAATCACTCCTGTAAGAGTTCTCATGGGAAAAAGGTGTCTCCACTGAAGCTTTATCACCAATCCTTGCTTCCACAACCCAACATTTTCAAAATCCAATTGTCACAAGGACAGAAAGTGAGGTGACATTTTCTGAACAGGGGTACAGACAGCAAAACAAATGGTACAGGGGTGTTAACCCTTCCCTATGCTATCCAAAAAACATAAACAATATTATTTTGGCTGGAGCTACACTTAAAGAATATACCTGTTACAAACAAATTCAACTTAGGAACAAACCTACAGAACCTATCTTGTTTGTAAACCTGGGGCCCGCCTGTACAGTAATCAGTGCTAAAAATGTGCACCGTCACTGTACTAATGACACTGTCAGGGAAGGTGTTAACATCAGGGGCGATCAAAGGGTTAAATGTGTCCCTAGGGAGTGTTTTCTAACTGTGTGGGGGGTGGGCTTGCTGCATGAACACAGAGACCTATGTTCCTAAAAAGGAGGAACACAGGATCCCTATGTGTTTACAACAGCTGGCCGCCGTTCTGTCTCCACGGGGAGCGATCGCGGGTGCCGCCGGACCCGCTGATTAGCTTCTACTGTGGTGAATGGGTGCGCACGCCCCCCGCGAAACAACGTACAGGTACGTCATTTTGCAGGATCAGAGCGGACCTGCCGCAGTAAAACTACGGTGTCTGGTCTGCTAATGGTTAATGTATAGTTGCAGATATTTTAATACGTTCATATATGTTTATGTACTTGCAGAGCCAGTGAGGGGCAACAAACCCTCCTAAGCACCAGGCTATTTTACTACTGTACAGTAAATAGCCCATGTTTTACCTAAATAGCCAGAATTCAGATTTCACACACACACAGCTGAAGGACACAGATGAGGGACAATCGTTCCTTTACTTCCCAGCTGAGATGCTCTCTGTTTGGATTTTCAGTTTTTAGGAGGAGTCTGCAAGTGCAGAACTAGATATTTACAATGCCCAGAATGCTCTGCAAACACTGTGTTATAGATGTATATATATAAAATATATTATTATATATATATATTATTATTATTAATATATATATATATATTAATTATTATAATATAATATATAAATGTTTATTTGTAAAAATAGTAATGCTATACAAAATAAAAAAAAACATCACTGAAAATGCCAGTGCTGAAACTATGAAGCTAGGTAAAAAAAATTGGTGTATAAAATTGACACAAAAGATTTATAGTTTTCATTTTGTATTCTAGGGCTTAGGCTGTGCATACATTAAAAACTAGATAAATAGATACTGTGGTGCATAAAATGTTTGATTAAAAGATAGGACATTGGTACTTCATAATTAACCTTTGATATCTACAAGCTAATAGGAGACTCAAGTCAGTCTCCAGGTATCACGCCTCGATTTTGGGAACAACATTTGGTCTCTTTCAGGATTTTTTTTTTCTACTAGCCATCCAATTTAGCTACTTTTAAGGGCATACCTTGCTGGCACTCAGTCTGCAGTATCAACAGACTGTTTTTTTTTTTTCTACTTTCATCTAATTTGTATTCCGGGCTATATATTTTCTCAATTTGTAATTTGCTTGACCAAATTGATTTTTAATCTTGTCTCATTTTTTATACATTTCACTGGAGAATTAATCGAAGTCAGTGTTCCCTCTTTTAAATAATTAATAGGCATGACCTTGCAGATTTCTTTTCTTCTCCTGACAGCAAGAGTGCTATACCAGGTTTGGGAATATAAGTTTCAAATTGAAGTCTGTTTTAAAGTTGATTAAAAAAAAAAAAGCCCCCAAGTAATGCATAGGATTTTAAAAGATTAGTGAAAAATACTTAGCTGTCTTCCATAATTCAGTCATTTTTCTCGTCCCTAAGTCTGTCATATGACCTAATGCCAGATCACCGGTACATTTGGTGACATTATCTAAGGCAAAGTGTCTTTGTGTGATCTGCTTGAATTTAGATCCTCCCCTTTAGCAGACCTCCTGTAAATCAGCGGCAAAAATTAGAACAATTTGATTTGGGAGAAAATATATTTAATGCGTGCTTGGGGACAAATATAAATCCCCATCCCTCTCATCTCCTTCTAACCCATCCTGCATGTTTTTTTTCTTACCTTACACTCACCTAAGGCTGCCACCTGGGTCCCTTTTTCCAGAGTGTGGACGACCGCCAATTTAGTGCCAAAGAGGTGCCCATGCTTGCTAGCCCCCCAACAGTCCCTTACACGACCAGATAGAGTGGGTGGGGAATGAAAGGGATAAAGGGAGCTGGAGATCAGTTTAAGCCAAACTTTTAAAAAATCCTTTAAAGCAACGCTATCACAAGATTATTATTTATTTTATATTATACAGGATTTATATAGCACTGTGCAAACTGTTGGCATGATCTAAATCCTGTATAATATAAAATAAATAATTATCATGTGACAGAGTTGCTTTAAACACTTCAGCCCCGGAAGGTTTTACCTACTTAATGACCAGGCCATTTTTTGCGATTTAACGAAAAATTGCACGGTCGTGCAACTCTGTACCCACATATAATTGATGTCCTTTTTCCCCACAAATATAGCTTTCTTTTGGTGGTATTCGATCACCTGTGCAGTTTTTAGATTTTGCTCTATAAACAAAAAAAGAGCGACAATTTTGCAAAAAAAAAAACACAATATTTTTTACTTTCTGCTATAAAACATTCCCAATAAAAAAATTTCAAAAATCAAAATTTTTTTCTCAGTTTAGGCCAATTTGTATTCTGCTACATATTTTTGGTAAAAAAAAAAACAAAAAGCATATTTTAATTGGTTTGTGCAAAAGTTATAGCATTTACAACTACGGGATAGATTTTTGGACTTTTTATTTATTTTTTTTTGTTTTTATTAGTAATTGCGGTGATCAGCAATTTTTAGCGGGACTGCGACATTGCAAGGGACAGATCGGACCGCTAACTGACATTTTTGACACTTTTTGGGGACCAGTGACAATAATACAGTAATCATAATAATATGCACTGTTACTGTATAAATGACACTGGTAGAGAAGGGGTTAACACTGTAGGTGATCAAAGGGATTAATGTATGCCTGAATGTGAGGGGGGGGGGGGGGTGTTCTGTGACAGGCACAGAGAGATCGGGGTTTCAGCTTAGCTGAAACTCTTGATCTCTCTCTGCCTGTGTGACAGAAGACTTGCCTGCTTTGTTTATATAAGCAGGCGGGTCTTCAGTCAGTTTCTCTGACAATCGTAGGAGGCCGGTGGAGATCCCGCCATATTTAATCATTGTGTGCGCAAAATCACATAGGCGTGCGTGATTTTGCGCAGTCGAGCTGCCCTGCTGCAGCATATCTGCGGTGGGCGGTCGGCAACTTTTTAGAGAATTTTAAAAAATCCCAGCCTGTAAAGAAATGGGTTAATCAAGAGTTATGGTGGTTGATAATTTTTTCTCAATATCGGGTATGTCCAATGTAAGCTGTGTCTCCTGTATTGATGTAGGAAACAGCGAATGGAACCACAGCTCAAATCAGGGGACCAGACATCCAACACACCCCCTTGTTTCAGTAAGCTTAGCTCTGTAACAATACAATTACCCCTGTGACCATTGGGATGAAACGCGTCACAACGTGACTTTTTGGCACTGATGTCCCCGCTGCTGTGCGATTCCGGGTCGCCAGCAGCAATTCATGTGAATGTTATGTGACTTGCTTTTGTTTTGTACTAGTTGTATGGTTGTTTTTAACTTCTTCCCATCCGCGCTACAGCCTATATACGGCTGCAGTGCGGACTTGAATTTTCGGGAGGCCGTTTTTAAACGGCCTCCCAGAAGCAGTCTCCCCGCGCGCTCCCGCGAGCGCGCATTGGGGAAAATCTGTGTCGGCCGTGTCCCTTGGACACAGCCGATCACAGATCGTGGTGAATGGCCAATCACAGCGGCCATTCACCACGTGATCGGACCGTCCAATGAGAGATGATCTCATATGTAAACATATGAGATCATCTCTCATCGCCGGCGCTCCTTCCTCACACGGGGCCTGCAGTGTGAGGAAGGAGGGAGAGCTGCACAGAGCTGGGGACAGAACAAATGTAATCAGGGCACCGATCACCAGTGCCCTGATTACTAGAGGTAAAAAAAGTATACACACAGTGCCCGCCATCAGTGCCCCCCATCAATGCCCACAATCAGTGCCCATAGTGATGTCAGTCAGTGCCCATCAGTGCCTGCTCATCTAGGCACTGATGAGCACTGACTGGCAGCACTATGGGCACTGAGTGTGGGCACTGATGGTGCTGCCCATCAGTGCTCATCAGTGCCGCCCATCAGTACTCATCAGTGCCACCCGTCAGTGTCCATCAGTGCCATCCGCCAGTGCCCATCAGTGCCGCCTATCAGTGCCCATCAGTGCCGCCCGTCAGTGCCGCCTCTCAGTGCCCAGCAGTGCCACCTCTCAGTGCCACCTCTCAGTGCCCAGCAGTGCCACCTCTCAGTGCCCAGCAGTGCCGCCTATCAGTGCTCATGAGTGCCACCTATCAGTGCCGCCTATCAGTGCCGCCTATCAGTGCTCATCAGTGCGGCATATTAGTACCTCCTCATCAGTGCCCATAAGTGCCACCTCATCAGTGCCCATAAGTGCCACCTCATCAGTGCCCATCAGTGCAGCCTATTAGTGCCCATCAGTGCCGCCTCATCAGCGCACATCAGTGAAGGAGAAAAATGTATTTATTTTAAAAATTTACTCGCAGAAAATAAGAAAAACTTTTTTTTTTTTTCAAAATTTTCTCTTTTTTCTTTTTTTTTGTAAAAAATAAAAAACCCAGAGATGATTACATACCACCAAAAGAAAGCTCCATTTGTGTGAAAAAAATGATAAAAATTTTATATGGGTACAGTGTAGCATGACCGCGCAATTGTCAGTCAAAGTGTGAGAGCGCTGAAAGCTAAAAATTGGTCTGGATGGGAAGGGGGTTTAAGTGCACAGTAGGCAAGTGGTTAATAAACGTACTACACTATGATTGTACCTTCTGGCTCTGGATGAGCTTCTTCATTCCCCAGTTGGATACTTGTGTGGTGATTCAGCGGAGGTCTCTCTTCCATCCGATATCCAGGTCATGTATGACCATCCAGCTACTATAATGGTAGCCATACCATCTGGTGAGTGTCCAACCTATCTGGTGATGGCGTTGATTCACAAGTGATATACATTACTGCACCTTGAAGTGAATATTGTCGCATATACTACTGCACCTTGAAGTGATAATTATTACATTTAAGATCTTAGCTTGGACTTTATATTGGACTGATTGCTTGGACTTTAAATGAGCATTTATTTGTACTTATCTAGTGCGCTACACTGTTTTTATTCTTGTATCATTATCATTTGTTCACACAAATATAGTTTTCTTAGGTTGTATTTGATCAGCACCGGCTTTTTTTTTTTTTTTTTTTTTTTTTGCTATATACACGAAAGAATACCAATAAATAAATAAAACGTTTTTTTTTTTTTTTTTGTAGTTTCTGTTATAGAATTTTTGAACTTGTAATTTTTTGTCACAATTTTTTGGAAAATAAAGAAATTTAATAAAATTAGGGTTTTTTTCTACAATTTTTTTACACACTGTACTGCTATCAGTGGGCATTTTTTAAAGTTTTTTTTGTTTTGTTTACATACTCTCATAGTAGTTCAGTGTCACCACAATGAGAGTAGGAAACAGGGATGATATTTTTTTTTATTTTTGTTATTGCTTATAACAGTGATGATTAGTGTTATAAGCAATAATTTTAACTGTCACAAATGGCTTTCATTCATGAAAGCTTGCATAATATTGTGATCTATGATTGGCTACAGCTAATCCCATGGTACTGTGTGCCAGATAGCAAGTGATAGCTGTGGACCAATCACAGAATCACAATAGTAAATAAGCAGCCATGCATGACTGTTTTGTAATCATGTGATCAATGAGATTGGTCATATGGGTATCAAGCATCGGGATTCTCTTTGTCTACCGGGGGGCCTGACGCTGTGTCCACAGAGGTGCACCGGAACGTGCCGGTAAGTTGCTGTGCTTGTAGCTGCCACCCGCTTGCAGTAAATGTAATGTGGGCGGGCGGCAAATGGTTATAGGCCTGTTGTGTTGATGGGCTTTGGGTTTCTGTTATTAGCATCAGTTTGAGAAGCTTCTAAGATTATTTATAATTTCTTAACAGGTCCATTTAACTTGTTTTTTGTATTGCTTTAGGCTTGTATGGAAATGCAAAACTTTCCCAATGTGAGCAAAAGCCCATCAGCAGGGGCCCTACTTGGCCTATTCATGGCAAAGTGAAAGTTTTTTTAAATTAACGACTCCCAACTATTGATACTCACCTTCATCATGCTGTCCCCTAGCTCCAGCACTCTTCAGTAAATAAAAGGAATATGAGGGGGGGGGGGGCATGTGAACTCCTAGCCTATATATTAAAATATAGTGCTTGGGCCTGATCATCCAAGCCCAAAAACGGTCATGTCATAAAGGAAAGGCCATTAACCCTGTGAAGGTGCTAACACACCTGACATGGAGCTTACACAGGGTTTGGACTCCTGCTTATGAATGAAGATGATGGAAAGCACAAGGAAAGTGAGTTTCAGTGAGTGGTAGGTTGTGCTTTAAAGAGAATTTGTAGTTTGCTTAGACTCTAAAAATTGACAGTCTCATTAAGTCCATTTTAGGTAGTCCTTCATGTAAATGGGGAAGTTCTGCTTTAAGACCCACCCCCCCCCCCACCACATTTGATATTTTTTTGGGGAGGGGGGACGGGTACCTAGTTTTGACAGTTCAGCCCCCTCTCTTCACCCGCAGCTTTCTGGGACACGTCACAGGTCCCAGAAGACTGCAGGATCATTCACAAAGCACAGTGTGGCTTGTGCTTGCACAGTTGGAAGCCAGCTGTGAAGCTGGCTTCCTACACTAAAGCTGCCGGCGCTGATAACCCGGAGACTAGCGAAGAACAATGGGAGATTTTTTCTTTTTATTTGTTGCTCCGCCCCAAACCCACACACTTCCAGGTTCCTTGCGTAGGTGACAATGACATATCTGACTGACTGCAACCTACTGGGATATACAGTATCTAACAAATTTTTGTACATATTTTATTATATCTTTTCATGTGACAACACTGAAGAAATAGCCCTTTGCTACAATGTAAAGTAGTGAGTGTACAGCTTGTATAACAGTGTAAATTTTCTGTCCTCTCAAAATAAACTCAACACACAGCCATTAATGTCTAAACCACTGGCAAAAAAAGTGAGTACACCCCTAAGTGAAAATGTCCAAATTGGGCCCAAAGTGTCAATATTTTGTGTGGCCACCATTATTTTCCAGAACTGCCTTAACCCTTCTTGGGCATGGAGTTCACCAGAGCTTCACAGGTTGCTACTGAAGTCCTCTTCCACTCCTCCATGATGACATCACGGAGCTGGTGGATGTTAGAGACATTGCTCTCCTCCACCTTCCGTTTGAGGATGCCTCACAGATGCTCAATAGGGTTTAGTTCTGGAGACATGCTTGGCCAGTCCATCACCTTTACCCTCAGCTTCTTTAGCAAGGCAGTGGTCGTCTTGGAGGTGTGTTTGGGGTTGTTATCATGTTGGAATACTGCCCTGCGGCCCAGTCACTGAAGGGAGGGGATCATGCTCTGTTTTTATTATGTCAAAGTACATGTTGGCATTCATGGTCCCCTCGATGAATTGTTGCTCCCCAGTGTGGGCAGCACTCATGCTGCCCCAGACCATGACACTCCCACCACCATGCTTAACTGTAGGCAAAGCACACTTGTCTTTGTACTCCTCACCTGGTTGCTGCCACACACGCTTGACACCAACTGAACCAAATAAGTTTATCTTGGTCTCATCAGACCACAGGACATGGCTCCAGTAATCCATGTCCTTAGTCTGCTAGTCTTCAGCAAACTGTTTGCGGGCTTTCTTGTGGGACAACAGCCATGCAGACCAATTTGATGCCGCATGCGGCGTATGGTCTGAGCACTGACAGGCTCACCCCCCCCCCCCCCACCCCTTCAACCTCTGCAGCAATGCTGGCAGTACTCATACGTCTATTTCCTAAAGACAACCTCTGGATATGATGCTGAGCACGTTCACTCAACTTCTTTGGTCGACTATGGTGAGGCCTATTCTGAGTGGAACCTGTCTTGTTAAACCACTGTATGGTCTTGGCCACCGTGCTGCAGCTCAGTTTCAGGATCTTGGCAATCTTCTTATAGCCTAGGCCATCTTTATGTAGAGCAACAATTCTTTTTTTCAGATCCTCAGAGAGTTATTTGCCATGAGGTGCCATGTTGAACTTCCAGTGTATGAGAGAACTGGTGTATGAGAGAGTGAGACGGATAACACCAAATTTAACACACCTGCTCCCCATTTACACCTGAGACCTTGTAACACTAACGAGTCACATGACATCAGGGATGGAAATTGGCTAATTGGACCATTTTCACTTAGGGGTGTACTTACTTTTGTTGCCAGTGGTTTAGACTTAAGTTCCGGTTCACACATGTGCGGCTGCGGTGATCGCATGTAATGTCGGAGCGCACTGCTCCTTCATTTCATGCGATTGGCTGTGCGGTGCGAGTTTAGCCATACACTTTGTATAGGTAAATTCGCACCGCACCCGCAGCAAAGACGCACAGGACCCTTTTTTTGCAGCCGCATCAGGATCGTATCGCACAGTGGTTCACACTCGTGCGATCCGATCCTGTGCGAAATGCAAGATCGCACTGCGATATGCGATCAAACTGGGGGGTGTCGTTAAGATTTCATTGACACCCCCAGCGTATCGCATATGGCAGTGTGAACTGCCAGGGGTGCGTTTGCGATGCGGGAACAGGCTGCAAATTCGCAGCCTTCCCGCATCACATAAGTGTGAACCGAGCCTTAATGGCTGTGTGTTGAGTTATTTTGAGGGGACAGTAAAGTTACACTGTTATACAAGCTGTACACTCACTACCTTACATTGTAGCAAAGTGTCTTTTTTTTTTCACTGTTGTCACATGAAAATATATAATTTAAATATTTACAAAAATGTGAGGGGTGTACTCACTTTTGTGAGATACTGTAGATACAGTAGATATGCGTTCTTCTTTCTTCTAGCCTTCTCCGCGGTTTAGCATACGCTTGTACGTGTTCATTTTGCAAATAACGAGGAGAGCATCCTTATTTTATTAACCTATGCCACCATATAAATATGACTTAGTGTGTGCATATAGGCAAAGCAATGTAGGTTATTGCTGAACGTCTTGTGAGAAGTTTTTCTTTTTCAGTAAAGCACATTGTTCTTCAGAAGCTGACAAATTGTTGCTTTAATCTTTTAACACTTGGTATTTGCAAACTAATAAAAAGGAATTGATTTATTTCAGCAAGGCACAGTGCAAAGCGTGTTGCATTGTAGAGAAAACTATTAGAGTAAATGTTTCAGTTGGTATTTCTGTTAGATTATACTTCATGTCTATGTCACCAGCAGTTAGCGGTAAGGGAAAGAATATTACTGAGGAGGATATAAATCATTCTTTGTTATACCCTTATAATTCTGTGATGTCTGCGGGAAATACAGTTTTCACCTGACAGCTTTCTGCTTTGCTTGAGCCGTATGTGTTACCTGTTATTGAACTCCTCATTTCCACTGTCTGTTAAGAAATAAAGCACTGATGTCCTGCTGCCTAGATGGAGTCATAGATGCTAAGTAATGAGCCATTGGAAACTGAACAGACAGGACTCTGGTAGACCGTGTCCCAGGCTTTTCAACTTCTTCTACGAAAGAAGTTACTAGGAGTTCAGACATAGTCTTTTGACTGCAATGAGATGGATGGCTGGAGTGCATGATGTACAGTATGTTAAATGGTGGTACATTTATACTTTATACAGTACATTTCTACTGGTAAAATAATGTTCTCTATGACCTATTTTTATTCTAGCAAGGTTTTTTACCGAGTATTTTATTTAAATTATTCTATACTGTATACTCTGCAGAATTAGCATTGTCCTGCTGGTTGGTTATGCGTTGGTTCCTTTGTGGGACCAGCCTATTACACTGCCTCTAGTCTCTGTACTGCCCACCGCTATGACATGCACGCACATAGCAGAAGGTGGAGCACAGAGCCGTGCACTGCTTGTTTACTTTGGAAAATAAAATTAGTTAGAAAACAAACAGCAAGGCTCTCAGTATTGTGAAGTGATTTATGTGCATTAAGTAGGGTTTAATTATACTTTAAAATGATACTCGATGCAAAGCATTTTATTCTTGTTAGAGTGAAGAGTGATTAGAACCTTTGAGTTATTACTGGGGCCACCCGCTGACCTCCATTGTAAGAGGGGATTTTACTGGGTCTCCCCATTGACCACCAATGTAAGGAAAGCATTATTTAGGGTGGCACACTGTCAACCAATGTATGGTTTATCTCAGGGTTCAACAACAGGTTAATGGTGATCTACACAAGGATTGTGTCCATGTGATGGGTGAATCACGATCAACTTGGTACCAACTCTCAGTGTGCACCAGGCTTGGCCTGGCAATAGGGCAGACCGGGCATATGTCCGGTGGGCCGAGGCCTCTGCGGGGGGGGGGGCACATCGCATCATGTCACTTTGTGTGTCCACATGCCGCCGGCCTCTCCACAGCTGGCTCCGCGGCCGATTCCATGGAGAGGGCCACATATCCTTCTGGCCGGCTATGAGACTCCCCACTCCCAACTTAGGCACTGTTAGCCGGGCTGATGCTGAGCCCAGCTCCGCGGCCAATCAATCAGCCTTCTCTGTAGCTCAGGTCAGGGGATGGTAACGAAGAGGTCAGACTCAGGTGACCGTGACTCTGGGGGTGGAGCTAGGGGGGACCCCCTTCTGCTTGATATCGTGAAGAAGCGGGAACATTTGTCTCTCTCACTGTGGCCAGCTCCACGGCCAATCATTCTTTGTAGCTCAGGGGGTGGAAACGAAGGAGTCAGACTCTGAACCCTTCATTTCCACACCCCTGAGCTACAGAGAAGGCTGATTGGTCGCGGAGCTGGCCGCAGTGAGAAAGACACTGTTCCTGCTTCACAATGTCAAGCAGAAGGGGGTCCCTGTGCGTTTAATAAACAGTTGAGCAAATATCATGTGAAAGAAAAATTTGCAGCTATAAACCTTTTATTCTACAGGGCCTCTGCTTTCAGAAAATATATAATGTTCTGGGGGTTTAGGAAATTTTATTGCCAAAAATTAAGATTTTTACATGTATGCGAAAAATAAAAAAAATTGCTTTACATAAAGATGGCCTAGGCTATACAAAGATTGCGAAGACCCTGAAACTGAGCTGCAGCACGGTGGCCAAGACCAAACAGTGGTTTAAAAGGACAGGTTCCACTCAGAACAAGCCTCGCCATGGCCCATCAAAGAAGTTGAGTGCAGGTGTTCAGCGTAATATCCAGAGGTTGTCTTTGCGAAATAGACATATGCTGCCAGCATTGCTGCAGAGGCTGAAGGGGTGAGGGGTCAGCCTGTCAGTGCTCAGAACATGCGCCGCACACTGCATCAAATTGGCCTGCCTGGTTATCATCCCAGAAGGATGCCTCTTCTAAAGATGATACACAAAAAAGCCCGCAAACAATTTGCTGAAGACAAGCAGACTAAGGACATGGATTACTGGAACCATGTCTTGTGGTCTAATGAGACCAAGATAAACTTATTTGGTTCAGATGGTGTCAAGCATGTGTGGAGTCAACCAGGTGAGGAGTACAAAGACAAGTGTGTCTTGCCTACAGACAGTCAAGCATGGTGGTGGGAGAGTCATGGTCTGGGGCTGCATGAGTGCTGCCGGCACTGGGGAGCTACAGTTCATTGAGGGAACCATGAATGCCAGCATGTACTGTGACATACTGAAGCAGAGCATGTTCCCCTCCCTTCGGAGACTGGCTGCAGGGCAGTATTCCAACATGATAACCACCCCAAACCCTATTGAGCATGTGTGGGACATCCTCAAACGGAAGGTGGAGGAGCGCAAGGTCTCTAACATCCACAAGATCCGTGATGTCGTCATGAAGGAATGGAAGAGGACTCCAATGAAAATCTGTAAAGCTCTGGTGAACTCCATGCCCAAGAGGGTTAAGGCAGTGCTGGAAAATAATGGTGGCCACACAAAATATTGACACTTTTAGCCAATTTGGTCATGTTCACTTAAGGGTGTATTCACTTTTGTTGCCAGTGGTTTAGACATTAATGGCTGTGTAAAAAAAAAAAAACATAAAATTGCTGCGCATTAAGGTAATATAAATAACTGTAAAAACAGCAAATATACAGTAGTGGGTACAGCAGCCACACTAATCTGAAATGTAGCAGATTAAAAAGAAATAAAAACAAAATTGTGGCGCTAAAACCCTATTAGAATGACAGTCCCACTTGAAGATGTGAAAAAGCAATTTTCACATCTTCAAGTGGGACTGTCATTCTAATAGGCTTTTAGCGCCACAGTTTTGTTTTTATTAATGGCTGTGTGTTGAGTTATTTTGAGGGAAGGGCAAATTTCCACTGTTATACAAGCTGTACACTCACTATTTACATTGTAGCAAAGTGTCATTTCTTCAGTGTTGTCACATGAAAAGATATAATAAAATATTTACAAAAATGTGAGGGGTGTACTCACTTTTGTGAGATACTGTTCATATATATATATATATATATATATATATATATATATATATATATATAAATGTATATGTCTATGTGTGTGTGTGTGTGTGTGTGTGTCTGTGTAAATCCAGGAAGTGAACAGATGGCAGCTTCAGCTGCCCACAGTTAAAATGGCTGCAGCCAGACTTAGTGGAGGGAGATTTCTGCAGCAAATTTGGCAAGTACAGAATCACAGTATATATAAAATAATACGTAAAGTGGTTTGAGTAAAGCTTCAGAATGGCAAAGATGTTTTTTTATTACAGATTATATGAGCAAACTGTAGTTCCTCTTTAATGTGTCTTGCAAACACAGCTGACATGAGGGGGGATGGAAGTACCATGATTTCTGAAGAGAGCCCCAGCATTGCTCCCAGGAAAGGAAATTACACAAAAAAAGAGAAGTAGGCGGCATCAACAGTTACATTTCCAGGGATTTTTAGGCTAGAACAAAAAAAGACACATAGACAAAACTTTTTATGGCGCAAAACATATACATTTTTATTTTTTACATTTTATTTAATTATCAGTTTGGTGTTCAACCTGCTTTTGAAGGCTAAAGAAAAGTAAAAGTTGAATAGCTGCAAAAAACGGTGCTTTCTTAAACAGAATGCTTTTGTTATATTAAATGAGTTTCTCTCATCATATCGATAGCATTAAGGCTGCAAATGGCACAGCAATACATCATTGTGCTTTGCACTGCTAAATGGGTTACATACTGTACATTCTTCTGTTTTATAATAGCAGAGAGATAATACATCTGGGGCTGCATCTGCACAAACCGAAGGGCCGAGGAGGCCTTCATTTCCTTGCCGTGCTGACTGGCAAGATAAATTCACAAGGATTCTTCATCTCTGTTATGTGAACAATGCCCTGATTTTATTGTCCACCTTTGTGCTTAATTGGGGAGGAAATAACAATACTTACGCTGTAACAAACTACGCAGCCTAATGTTTCTCTACATAGTATTGCTGCAGTATGATTTCAATTTTGAAAGCAAATGAATGATCTGTGTCTATTAGAAAAAGTAACATTTTTTTGGCGTTGCAAGGACCAAAACAGAGGCAGCTAAGTTGGCCTGGAGGCATTAATGGGGCATCGGGAAAAAATCCAGTCGCCAAAACTCCAAAATATGTATATAAAGCCACAGACATTTGCTTTTATCGCTATCTGTGTCAGAGGTCTATTTTAGCTATGCTATTATGAATGGTGACCACTGTCACCAGAAGTGAAAGGGTGTAAAAACCTGCCAGAACTTGAAAAGCCACTTACCGACCGGGCTTTTTCTGGCACTTTTTGTGTACAAGCGTAGCAAGGTTTCCAGGCCTGTGGCCTGATGTGGGACTGCCATTGTTACTGGTTACCTCTCCAGCCCATGTGAGCTGCGACCCTGGGTGTGAGAACTGAGACATTGACAACTCCGGGATCTTGGTTTTGTGGTTTTATTGTAGATAAGGGGATGGGAGAAGGGAATGAGTGGGATACTCCTTAGGCTCAACTAAATACACTTGGGACTTTATCCAGGAAAAATAGCTGTTAGCGCTGCCTTGATGCCAGCCGATGCTAGCCAACGCTCACTGACTCTCAGAACACACTGTAACTTGATAGAAGTGCTGAATCCTCGACTTTAAGTCCAGAAGATCCAGGACTGTGGATTATAGCACTGCTGACACTGCGGTACTGCAAAGTCACTGGCTACTCCCCCCAGCCTTGCTCTGGCTTGAGGTAGTTTGTTGTAAGTTCCTGTATGGCTGCAACTCTCAACTGACACTCTGTACAATCCAGGGCCCAAACTGCAGGTGCCCCCTTTAACCTTGAACTCTTCGGGGTTCACTGACTCTGTAACCCCTTGGTAAGTTCAGGGTCCTCAACCTAGGTACCCCCTTTTCTCAGCTAGCTGACACTGGATCCTAGAACCTCTTCCAGAGTGGTCCCCTCTGACTTTAGGCAGACCCCCCCCAGGGGCAATCCTCAGTACTCATGACCTGTGTAGGCTTTCCTTGGACTGGACCCCTCTCGCTCTCCACAGGTTATCGGCACACGGATCCCCTCAGCTCAACTCAGCATTCTCAGACAGGAGGAGAGACAGCCGTTCTCTCCCTCCTGGGACTCTGCTCCCGCCAAAGACCATGTGTCACGTACTTCCCCCAAACTTATATTCACTCCCAGAATCCTTTGCGGCATAATCTGCCTTCTGGGGTAGTTACAAGCTTAAATGTGTCCCCTGATTGGGCTTCCTCCACTACCCTATGAGAAGCACGTGTTTATCATAGTACATGCCAGTGGCCAGAAGTGGCTGGCCTTGGAGTAGGTTCCCAACATCCACCAGTGTCCCCCAGCTAGACACCTCCAGCTAGATGGATCATCGCATTCAGTGGATAAACCCTTTGGATTTATGAACATTATTGAAGCCCAAGCTCATGCTTAGACCCATCTGTTGAGATGATACAGCCGTATCCCAATTTAGACTGTGTAATTGCTGTGTGTATGATGATTGGTATGTGTGTTTGTGGTTCTAGGCCAGGTTGTGTGTGATTTTATTCTCTATTTTTTGTGACAACGTTGTCCAATTGTTTTATGGGCAGTTTGGGGGGTTGTGGGCCAATTGGCCCAAAGTCTGTAGCAGTATTTTTTTGTACATTCATAAAGATTTTTTCATATTTCTAAAAACATCACAGTTGGTCCTCGTTTACAACTACTTCTTTGGGTGATCATAAAAGTGCATAGATGTGCTTGAAAATATAAAAAGCTGGAGTGCTTGAAAAACATCAACCAGTGCGGGTTACTTCACTCCCCTACTGTGTCTCCACTCACTGGAAATATTGGACCCTCAGCTATTTCAGTCTGGGGTCAATAGAGCTTAAGATCATTGATGTGAACACCAATGATCCTCCTTGTTGATGCCACACTCCGTTGCATACCTACTGACATACGATCTTCGAGGCAGAAATTTTGGACCCTCAGCTATTTCAGTCTGGGGTCTATAGAGCTTAAGATCGGTGAAGTGAACGCCAATGGTCCTTCTTGTTGATGCCACATCCCGTTGCCCACCAACTGACATATGATCTTTGAGGCTCAAACAAAATCAAGGGCTGGCATAGTGAAGTCCATAAAACAATATTTATTTGTGCACAATGCAATGCTACTTACAGAAAATAGAACAGATTCCACTTTTTGGAGAGTAGAGCCATCTAGCATGCGTTCCACGGAGGACAGGAAGGGACGTCAATGGTTTTGGCGCAACCGGATGTAACCGATCTTAGTACCCCAGCTGGGCACATCCGCCGGACCTGTGTCTCCTGTCTTCCAAACGCACCCACAGCCTGCGGAGAAGCCATATCCAGCCCTTAACCCCTCAATCACGAGACAATCCACACAGGTGTTGAGGGTTAACCATGCAGAGCTTAAACTGTTTATTACATTCCAAGACACAGTTTTACACACAGTTAGGGAAACTCCCTTTAGCCTTGCCACAGCGGGGGAAGGGGACAAGGAGCAAGCCAATGGGAACTGAACATTTTTACATTGAAACAGTCTCTTAATACACACCCCCTGCGGAGAAATGTCTCCAGCTCAGACCATTGTCCACACAATTAGACACAGAAACAGGAGGGGGGGGGATGGGTTGTAACATTACATTACATTAACTCAATGCCATGAGTCAGTTGTTCAGAGGATGAATAAAGGGAAAATAAAATGCAATGTCCCAAACTCATAAGAAAATGACACAAAGGGGTTTACAATCCAGGGACAGGGTGATCCGTCACCCATAGTGATGGTTAGTACCGTCACATCTCTTCCCCCCAAAGGTAGACTAATCCAGGTACTAGACCTCCAACTGGTCTGTGCCTGAGTTAGTCAGGTAACAAGTCCCAAAGAGTCAATGTCTGTTTGCCTGGATAATTTGTCAGCGTTGCCGTTTTGCTTCCCAGGGCAGTAGTGGATGGTAAAGTCAAAAGGCTGCAGTGCCAAACTCCAGTAGCTTCTGGCCCATAGTCTGTCGGTAGGAGGCTTGCGCACAGTCCCCTCCAAAACACACAGTGACAGTGGGTTCTGTCACATGTCTCCCCTTTTAAAAACAGACTAACGAGGTTCCTGACCCTCAACTGGTCTGGACCTGCGTTAGTCACAAACTTCCACCCCATGCAACCAGGAAAAGTAAAAGTATGACTCTGGCGCTGGGGAGCAAAATTGCACATAGTGTCTCCCATGAATAAAAACAGCCGCTGCAGAGTGGGAACAGCTGTCTGCACTCCTCTGATCCGGGGCTGGGTTGCAGATATTGGGGGGAGCTGAATAATCCTCTGCCCTGATGCCAGCACTTCCGCTGGTAGGGAATGTAGGCTGGTAGGGCTATGCATTTGGGGAGAAAACGGTACTTGCTTTTCTCCTGGTGTAGTTACCAGCCGCTGAGAAGATATCTTGCAGGGACTGTCTCCCGGATTCTTCATCTCTGGTTCTGATGCTGGGCAGAGACCATCAGTGCTCTGTCCTATATCCAGCACTTTTGCCGGGGGGATAAACACTGGGGTAGTGTCCAAGTGCTGGGGAAACGGCTCACTGAGGTCATCCCTCGGACTCCCTGGATCTAACTCTGAGGGTGGGCAGAGGCCAGCGGCACTCTGCCCCGTAGCCAGCGCTTCTGCTGGGGGGATGAACATTGGGGTAGTGTCCAATTTTTGGGGAGGGAGAAATGCTTCCTCTACTCCCGGTGGGGATATCTGCTGTTGGGAAAACAGCTCACGCGGATCCTCTCTCAGACTCTCCAGATCCAACTCTTTTTCTGATGCTGGGCAGATGCCAGGGGCACTCTGCCCTGTAGCCAGCGCTTTTGCCGGGGGGATAAACAATGGGGTAGTGTCCAAGTGCTGGGGAAACGGCTCACTGAGGTCACCCCTTGGACTCGCTGGATCTACCTCTGAGGGTGGGCAGAGGCCAGCGGCACTCTGCCCCGTAGCCAGCGCTTCTGCTGGGGGGATAACCACTGGGGTAGTGTCCAAGTGCTGGGGAAACGGCTCACTGAGATCATCCCTCGGACTCCCTGGATCTAACTCTGAGGGTGGACAGAGGCCAGCGGCACTCTGCCCCGTAGCCAGCACTTCTGCTGGGGGGATGAACATTGGGGTAGTGTCCAATTGTTGGGGAAGGAGAATTGCTTCCTCTACCCCCGGTGGGGATACCTGCTGTTGGGAAAACAGCTCACGCAGATCCTCTCTCAGATTCTCCGGATCCAACTCTTTTTCTGATGCTGGGCAGATGCCAGGGGCACTCTGCCCTGTAGCCAGCGCTTTTGCCGGGGGGATAAACACTGGGGTAGTGTCCAAGTGCTGGGGAAACGGCTCACTGAGGTCACCCCTCAGACTCGCTGGATCTACCTCTGAGGGTGGGCAGAGGCCAGCGGCACTCTGCCCCGTAGCCAGCGCTTCTGCTGGGGGGATAACCACTGGGGTAGTGTCCAAGTGCTGGGGAAACGGCTCATTGAGATCATCCCTCGGACTCCCTGGATCTAACTCTGAGGGTGGACAGAGGCCAGCGGCACTCTGCCCCGTAGCCAGCACTTCTGCTGGGGGGATGAACATTGGGGTAGTGTCCAATTGTTGGGGAGGGAGAATTGCTTCCTCTACTCCCGGTGGGGATACCTGCTGTTGGGAAAACAGCTCACGCAGATCCTCTCTCAGACTCTCCGGATCCAACTCTTTTTCTGATGCTGGGCAGATGCCAGGGGCACCCTGCCCTGTAGCCAGTGCTTCTGCTGGGGCACCAGATGAGATACTCTGGACTTGCTGCTGATCACCATTTCCCAGCCTTCCAGCGCCTGTCTCAACTCCCCCTTCTGAGACCTTCATGCTATTAGCTTGTCTCGCTGCCTGGGGGACCTCCAGTGCGTTCCGGCATTCTAGCGCTTGCAGTGCCCTCTGTATCATCGCTGCTTCTTCCATTGCAGTTAGTACGGGAAAAGGCAGGGTCACCCCTGGCCCCATTTGCTTCTCATCTTCGTGACTGTCTGCTATTTCTCTCGGACAGTCCCAGGCAACGGGAGCCATGCCAGGCTGCTGATCACCGTCAAACAGCCGCTTGTAGGCAATCTCGAGCTCCCATTCCTGCTCAACCAGGAACTCCAATTCCTCCAGGTCACACGCCTCGTCGGGGAGGTCCAGCACCTCATCTCGGAAATCCAGAATGTGTTCCAGCCGCCACTCCTCATCGCTCCCAGGTTGAGCCGCGAACCACCGGAGGGCTCTGTAGCTGGTGTCCAGCTTCATTTCCTCCTGGACCAATCTTCTGAGCTCCGTCTTCCCCTCATCTCGCGGTCGTTCCCTCAGGAACACCTCTCGCGCACGGTACTGCTTCCGGTACATCTCTGTGGAGGAGGGAAGCATCTTCCCCTGATGGTGCCGCTCGTGGCTTAGCGCCTCATGCCAGAGTTGCCGGCGGATCACATCCTCCCAGCCGAGCCTGGTGTGCTCTGTCACTGGTCCCCGATGGCGCTTCCGCATGCCTTGCAGCCTCCTCCCGAACTCCGCTCTCATGCTGGCTGGTCCCCGTATCACTCCTCGGCAGCTGCCCAGATCTTGAATCCTGGTGGTGGTTTGGATGTCCTGGACTGCAGGAGACATCCCACCGCTGCCAACCAATGTAACGGATCTTAGTACCCCAGCTGGGCACATCCGCCGGACCTGTGTCTCCTGTCTTCCAAACGCACCCACAGCCTGCGGAGAAGCCATATCCAGCCCTTAACCCCTCAATCACGAGACAATCCACACAGGTGTTGAGGGTTAACCATGCAGAGCTTAAACTGTTTATTACATTCCAAGACACAGTTTTACACACAGTTAGGGAAACTCCCTTTAGCCTTGCCACAGCGGGGGAAGGGGACAAGGAGCAAGCCAATGGGAACTGAACATTTTTACATTGAAACAGTCTCTTAATACACACCCCCTGCGGAGAAATGTCTCCAGCTCAGACCATTGTCCACACAATTAGACACATAAACAGGAGGGGGGGGGGGATGGGTTGTAACATTACATTACATTAACTCAATGCCATGAGTCAGTTGTTCAGAGGATGAATAAAGGGAAAATAAAATGCAATGTCCCAAACTCATAAGAAAATGACACAAAGGGGTTTACAATCCAGGGACAGGGTGATCCGTCACCCATAGTGATGGTTAGTACCGTCACACCGGAAATGCGTTGACGCGTTTCGCCCCACCTTCCAGGGTGTCATCAGGGATGTCCTTTGATGATACTGTTATCGTGATCTTGACCTCTCCGATGACCTATGGCGTGAGGAATGGGGCCTGCGATCTTGGCTGTCTTTACGTCGTCTTGAAGATTTTCTAGACCTCTTGGAGTGACCAGGGCTGCAACAAAAAGAAAACTCTTCACCCCAAATGCACACTCTTTTTTTTTTTTTGCATGTACAGTTGGCCTCATACCTATTTGAGGTGGGAAGGTGGGAAGATGAATGGCTCATGGTGGGATTGGGCAGGAAGATCAGCTGCAAGATAGAGAGCAGAGATAAACAAAAAATGGCAGAAGAAGTGCCATTTAAAAAGGAAAAAGAAAAATGTGTTTGATCAGAAACATAATGAATACCACTGAGCTAGGGAAAAAAAGGAATTGCAGGGCACGGCTGACCACCTATGACCGCCATGAACCACTTAGGCCCTGGCTTTTATATAGAAAAAAGGTTGGGGGTTAACCCAAGGGCCCATCCCCTTTAATTGGGGTCAGCGTAGGCAAGAGAGGAAAACACTGTATAGTTTTCCCACTTTCAAAATAACTGCCAACCTATATGGCAACTGCACATGCGCCTGCACATGGACCTCCGACGACCGAGCCGCATCTCCAGCTAAACCCAGGAACGCACACTGGCATGAGAAACAGCGGCGCGGACACGCTCAGGGCGCGCATGCGCACCGCCCCAAGCCTGCCGAGCACCGGAGACCTGGGTGTTCCGGAAAAAGCCAGAGACATTGAGGTATATGCCCCGTACACACGTGCAGATTATCTGAAGACTTTTGTCTGCAGACTTACCAAAACTATATAATATGAGGTCAAACCTAAACACTTTCAATTTGTATGCAATCCGGCAGGCCCTTGCACTACATAGAAAAGGTAAGTCTGCAGACAAAAGTCTGCAGATAATCTGCACGTGTGTACGGGGCAATACAGAGGAACCAGATCCTCAGAAAAAAAGGAACCAATGCCCCCCCCCCCCTCCAAAAAAGAAACACTGCAGCCCTGGAAACGAAAATCATCCCAGCTGTAGCAAGCTGCTAAAACTTTAAAGGGGAAAATAAAAGAGAAAAAAGAAACAAAGCAGGCCAGGCTTTTGGAAGCTGGTCCTTTTGCAAATCCACCTGTCAATCATCAAACTGTACAGTAGCAGAACGCGTTCCTGTGAGGAAACTCTGCACAAAGCCCCAGAAGATGCACAGAAGGGGTTCCCAGTCTTATTAGAGCTATTAGCAGCCCAAGAATAGGGACTGCGCGCGGGAGAGGCTGAACCCGGTGGAAGCTGGCAGAGGTATGAACATACTGCTACTCTTCACCAGTCAAGAGGAATGAGGTATGAAGAAAAAGGAGAATGATGGAACAAGGGTCTATGTCTTTCTATTATGCTATTCACTAGTCCTGAGGGAGGAGTCGAGTACACTTTATATATCCATATGTATTGGCCATATCATAGACCTTGTCATCAAAGTGAGGGACTCCTTACATCCATCTTTGTCACAGAGATCTGCAGTCCCTCACTTTGATGGCAAGGTCTATGATATGGCCAATACATATGGATATATAAAGTGTACTCTGTGAAGCATCTGCCTCATATATACAGTGGTTCTAACAGAGACCCCATTTACGTTGATGTAATATTAGAGGAGGAATGTATCTGGTGCCTGTAATCTTGGGGTTCCCGTGATAATTTTGTGAGTATACTGACTGTGAATTCTCCCCCAAAATCTACATATTTGCAGTTATTCTATTGCATAACCTCTTGCATATATCTGCCTGCACTGATCTACCCCTCAACGCATGTGTCTGCCAAGGTCTCTATCGCAGCTGGAAATATCGGTCTGCCTTGGTCTCTCTGGCCCTGAGGAAGCCCTGTTACGAAACGCGTCGGCTTGCTAGGGACCCTAGACCGTGCTATATAGAGACCATAACATCAAATGAGATACACTGTATCAGCATTCCCCATGGGAATATTTCTACATATGCATTTCTTTTATCTAGTCTTTCTATGTAGTCATAGTATATTTTGTTTTTTGTCTTTTTATATATATATATATATATATATATATATATATATATGTCTGCTCAATAAAGAGAGCAATTTTAATTAATTATATGGTGTGATAATTGTGATCATCCTCTCTCCAATTGCCCATACAAAGCCCCATCTTTCTCTTAGTAATTTGTTGTACCTTATTAGCTTCATTATCCGGTTTTGATACTGGGAATGTTTTTGCATTTACAGGGACTGGGTGTGAGTGGTTGTGGATTGATAGCCCTTTGATGTGTGTGTATATGTGGGAGCTTGTGTGATTTGCTGTCACAGCAGGTCCACTGGTCTTCATCATTTGCTACATTTTTAGCATGTGTTTTTCTCTTTGTCTTTGATTGCACTACCAATAAAGTTTCTTTTTGTAGTTGTATACCAGAGTAGAGCCTATTTTTTGCAACCAGTTCTGAGGTGATTGTCTTTAATCCCTATTTTGTTATTGTGTGTACTATTCAAAATAGGTGTCAGAATGGGGGAGGGAGCATTTTAGAGTAGTTAAGTTCTGCATGGAATTCTACTTAAGCCACTTGCCGACCACAATACATATATATTTTAGTTGCATTTTGCAAGTGGTTTACCGGGGTTATGGCTGAAGCTATCAGCCAATACACAGGTATCTTTTTTCAGCCAGCGGCTTGCTTTCTCAGGAAAGTGATCCAAGCGGCTCATTTGCCACTGGATTGCTTTCCGAAGAGAGGGAATATCCCCTCCTGCCGCTCACCAGTGTTTCACAGGCTTACCATTTTCACCCACATGACAAACGATCCAGCGGTGCGGCCGGCTGGTAACAGAGGCAGTGAGAGACTGGATGATCTCAGGTTGCCTCTATGGCCTTGGAGGACCAACTTCCATCCTAGGGAAGAAGTAAACCCATTTTTTATTTTTGTAAAGCAAAAGATCACAAAATTTTGCTTTTACTTTAACCACTTGCCGACTGCCTAACGCCGATCCACGTCGGCAGTCAGCCCCTCACAGGCAAAGTGACGTAGGGCTATGTCACTAGCTTGTGAGGGTCTAGGGAGCGAGCGCGTGCCCCCGGAGGCGCGCTCCCGCTCCCGCATTGGTCACGGACCCCCCCGCGGGGAGAGGGAGAAAGTCAGGCGGCTTGTGTAAACAAGCCACCTGTCATTCTCCCCGGTGTATGAAAGCTGATCATACGGTTCTACTATGTAGAACCGTCGATCACTCTTCATACATCTGAAGCCACAGCCAATCACAGTAAAAAGCACACCCCTAGGGGGACACACAGCTCCTCCCTCTCTAATAAAGTTAACCCCTTCACTACCAGTGTATTTTTACAGTAACAGTGCATATGTATAGCACTGATTACTGTAGAAATGTCACTGGTAACCCCAAAAGTGTCAAAAATGTCAGTCAAGGGTCCGATCTGTCCGCCGCAATGTCGCAGTACCGCAAAAAAAAAATCGCAGATCGCTGCCATTACGTGTTAAAAAAAACAACAAAAATGACAAAAATCTTTCCCTTTGTTAGTAAACGCGATAACTTTTGCGCAAACCAATCAAAATACCCTTTTTGCGATTTTTTTTACCAAACATATGTAGCATAAAACAAATTGGCCGAAAATGTTAAAAAATTTTGATTTTTACATTTTTTTGGGGGGAATTTCATATAAAAAAATGTGAAAAATATTGCTATTTTTGCAAAATTGACGCTTTTTGTTTATAGCGTGTGATCAAAAAATCGCACAGGTGATCAAATACCACCAAAAGAAAGCTCTGTTTGTGGGAAAAAAATGAAGCCAAATTTGTTTAGGTACAGCTTTGTACGACCGCGCAATTGTCCGTTAAAGTCACGCAGTGCCGAATCCCAAAATACCCCCTGGTCAGGAAGGGGGTAAAATCTTCCTGGGCTTAAGTGGTTAAAAAGGTCTTTTTGACCCAAGATCTCTCCATAAAGAGGACCTGTCATCCTTATTTCTATTACAAGGGATGTTTACATTTCTTGTAATAGGAATAAAAGTGTTAAAAAAAATAAATGGGTCAGTATAAAAAAAAAAAAAAATGAATAAAAAAATTAAAAAAAACGTACAGTGCCCCCATCCCTTGGTGCTCGTGCTCAGAAGTGAACGCATACGGAAGTCGTGAAAGCATATGTAGATGGTGTGCGCACCACACATGTGAGTTATTGCTGCGAACGTTAGCGTGAGAGCAATACATTTAGCACTAGACCTCCTCTGTAACTCTAAACAGGTAACCTGTAAAAAGTTTTAAAGTGCTGCCTGTGGAGATTTTTAAGTACAGTAATTTGTTGCCATTCCACGAGCGTGCGCAACTTTATAGTGGGACATGTTTGGTATCTCTTTACTCGGCGTAACATCATCTTTTATATTTTTACAAAGTAATTGGGGTATATATTGTGTTTTGTTTGTTTTTTAATTCATTTAAATTGTATTTTTTCCAAGAAAATTGTGTTTTAAAAACAGCTGCGCAAATACTGTGTCACATAAAATACTGCAGTGATTGCCATTTTATTTTCTAGGATCTCTGCTAAAAATATATATATAATGTTTGGGGGTTATACCTTATAATTTAATTTTCTAGCAAAACCCAGTGTTAATTGGCCCCAAGTCTGTCCAAAAGAATGATTTGAAATAGTACAATTTTTGGGTCTTAAATTGGTGGGCATGAGAAAACCACTGTCCTCCCTCATTGATACAGAGGGAATTGTAAATGACTGCTCAGAAAGAAAAATTAAACAAAGATACAGATACCCACATCCTAAATTGTCATAACTAGAAGCAACAGGTAACAGTGGGGCACATGATTTTATCTGTACCATTGTAGGATATTACAAAGAAGGTTAAATTGACAAAATGTTTTTGTGTACATATAGTTATAAACGTACAAGATATACACTAGATATTATCCCTTTTGACGGTTACTACACCCCCAGGATTGGGGTCACTTTTACCTGGGAAACTACACCAGAGAAGGTATATAAGTGTAGGCTGTCAGCCTTCACGTGTTTCCTGGTTGCCACCTTCTTCAGGAGAGAAACAAAGGGAGCTAGACACTATAATATAAAAATATTTATAACATCATAGTATCACTGGTAACAAAAGCAATTTATTGCAAGCTATGGAAAAATCTACATATGTGCTTTATGCATAGTATGTGTAGCACCCTACAAGGTAGGTGCTAGGCAAAGTATAGTGGGCCTTGGCTGCCTAACAGCAGGGCCATGATTTTCAGCTGCGCTGTCATGTCTCCCAGGTGTTGCTATTGAGACTGGGGAGTCTCCCCACTGGCTCCATGAGAAGTGTTCATTGTAGGAAACCCAATCAGTGGCACATTCAGGCCTGTATCTACCCCAGAAAGGCAGATTCTGCCGCACAGGATTCTGGGAGTGGGTATAAGTTTGAAGGGAGCGCATGACGCAGCGTCTTTGGCAGAAAGCAGAGTCCCAGGAGGGAGAGTATGGCTATCTCTCCTCCTGTCAGCAGGATCGGGTGCCCTAGGCGGCTTGCCTGAGGGTGACAGAGTGAGCTGAGCTGCAGAGAGGATCCGGTGTGCCGAGGACCAGCGGAGCAGAGGGGGTCCAGTTTCAGGAAAGCATTCCCAGTTTGTGAGTACTGTAAACTGCCCCTGGGGTTCTGCCTAGCAGAGGGGACCACTCCAGTGAAGGTCCAAGGGATCCAGGAGCCAGCTAGCTGTAAAGGGGGTGCCAGTGTTGACCCTGAAGTGTAGAGGGGGTGCCTAGTGAGAGGACCCTGAAGTTCAGAGGTGGTGCCTAGTGAGAGGACCCTGAAGTGTAAAGGGGGTGCCAGTGGTTGGGCCCTGAAGAGTTCAAGTGTACAGCATGCAGTGTGCAGTGTACAGTGTTAAGAGTTGCAGCAGCACAAGCAGTTACAAAGATCTACCTCAGTCAGTGAAGGGCTGGAGGGAGCTGTTTACAGGACTTTTGAGCTAACCAGAGTTTCAAGAGTCTCAGTCTAGTCCAGGACTTTTGAGCTAACCAGAGTGTTAAAAGTCAAGTTCAAGCACAAGTTCAGCAAGTCAGTATTTTTTTTTAAGCGCCAGTAAGCCTTGGTCGGCATTCAGCTGGCATTAAGACAGCCCTAACAGGCATTTTTCTGCAAAGTGTCCCAGTTGTACCTAGTTGAGCCAGAGGTGTATCCCACTCATTCCCTTCTCCCATCCCATTATCAAATAAACAAAACAAACCAAAGATGCCGGAATGGTCTTTGTCTCCAATCTCACACTTGGGTATTCAGCTTAAATAAGCTGACGGTGTCACCGGTAACAATGGCAGACCAACATCAGGCCAAATGCCTGGAAAACCTGCTACATATGTTTATTCAGAGAAGTGATATAAGAACAAGCCAACGATGGGATAAATGGAGCACCACCTACAAAATATTGGCTATTAATTTAACACCAGTGTCATCTTGGTTTGTACCTATAGCCTTAAATACTAACGTGAGATATATATTTTAGACTGATAATACATTTTATATATACATCTATACATATATGGTCCTTTATATTTTCTCTTATGCTTGCCCAACAATCTATGCCCTGATGCTGCCTTGATGGCTAACGGCGAACTTGGCTTGTTTTTAGGGTAAGTGCTTTCTATATCACTCCTCTGAACAAACATATTATGCATAAAGCACATATGTAGATTTGTCTATAGCTTGCATTAAAATTGCTTTTGTTACCAGTATAATGTTATATATGTTTTTCTATTATAGTGTATTTTTCCCTTTGCTTCTCTCCTGAAGAAGCGGGTGACTGCGAAACATGTTGAGGCTGACGGCCTACACTTATATACCTTCCCTGGAGTAGTTTCTCAGGTAGAAGGGGGTGTAGTAACTGTCAAGAGGGATAATATCTAGTATATATCATGTGTGTTTATATGGTTTTTTATATTGTCTTGTAAACTTTATGTACACATCAAAATGTCAATTTTAACCTTCTTTGTAATGTCCTACGACAGGACTGATAAAATACTGTGCCCCACTTTTACCTGTTGCTTCTAGTTGAGACTGAGAATGGTAAAAAAAAAGCAGGTCTAATTTAAATTAGAAAAGCAGGCCTGGACTGGTGGTGTGCAAATTTTGGCATTTTTACTAGAGGGTTGTTTTCCTTGTCAACTGGTAACAGTCATAGCAGGCCACTCAGGCTCGTTTGGATAGGCTTTGAAAAATACTGCAAAGTTTACTACTGACTAAACACAGACATAAATGAGTAAATAATCCCTATTGCCATACAAATCTGGGAAAACTGCTTACATCTACACAGGTGGCCTGGAGTGCTTACTTTACCTGGGCGGTTTTTTACTGCCAGTCTGGCCACTGTAAAAGTTCCTCCAAGTTGTGTTTCATTTTCTATGTAAACTGTGGAAAACAAATCTAAAATGTAATTGAAGTGCATATTTTACTGATGGAGTCCTACCAAATAAACATAATTTTTAGCTTGTTCGAGCGGCATGGTACTTGCTGCTGTTTTCTTCTGACAAAACACAATGCGATTGCACTGTTTAAGCTAGAATTCCCTTGTTTATACTACGGAGAAAGAAATTGCAGGGAGCAGATTCTTGGAGAAAATCTGTGTAAACATTTTAGTAGCATGTGGACATCTTCTCATTCTTCACTTTACAACTGCAATTCAAGAAATGCTTTTTTTGGCAGAGAAATAAATAAAACAAAATATGGCAAAAAGTATTTCAAGACCGTACTATTTTTAATATTTCAGCATTGCTAAGAAGGCTACAATATCAGTAACAAAACAACAAAAAACGTTGGCGTGCGTTAGCGGGGTAAACATTGCGTATGTTGACTTAGAAACACGAGCGTGAACAAAAATAACACAGCATGAAAAAGCAACAAAATCACAATTGTACACACACATATGTAAACATTAAAAAAATGATGGGGATTGACAGTTACTAGTTAATGTGTTAGTTATGAAAACGATATGCCAGGTACTACTCTGATGGTCGACTGTTCAAAAACAACATGAGGCAACCAACAGAGCTCTAGGGCAGGGATCCTCAAACTACAGCCCTCCAGCTGTTGTGGAACTACGCGGCATTGTAAAACTCTCACATTCACAGACATGACAAGGCATGATGGGAATTGTAGTTCCTGAACAACTGGAGGGCCATAGTTTGAAGACCCCTGCTCTAGGGTGTTCAAATAGGGGGTTTCCAAATTGCAGGTGCATTGGTCAGTAGAGTATGGAAGGATTAACCACTTTAAGACTGGGCCTATTTTCGACACTTGGTGTTTACAAGCTAAAATCAGTTTTTTTTTTATTTGCTACTTAGAACCCCCAAACATTATATATTTTTTTTAGCAGAGACCCTAGAGATTAAAATGGAGATCGTTGCAATATTTTTTATCACGCCGTATCTGTGCAGCGGTCTTCCAAACTTTTTTGGGAAACATTCACTTTTTTGAATTAAAAAATAAGAAAATAGTAAAATTAGCCCAATTTTTTTCCATAATGTGAAAGATAACTTTACGCCGAGTAAACAGATACCCAACATGTCATGCTTCAAAATTGCGCAAGCTCGCGAAATGGCAACAAACTTTGGTACTTAAACATCCCCATAGGCGACATTTTAAAAATTTCTACAGGTTACCATCTTAGAGTTACAGAGGAGGTTTAGGGCTCAAATTTTTTCTCCCGCTCTAACGATCGCGGCGATACCTCACATGTGTGGTTTGAACACTGTTTACACTGCACCAAATCCGCCACTGGGACCATCCTTATCTGAAAGCCGATCGCCCGCCCTTTTTAAAAATACTGGGGTTATGGCAGCTATCTGCTTCCATAACCCCGGTATTTAGCGTCAAATGATCGACGTAAAACTGCAGCCGGTAAGTGGTTAAAACCCCATACGTTTTTTTGTTTGTTTTTTGCCTGTGTCCCTTCGGAGATTTCACTTCACTCTTTGTCCTGGAGACAAAACAGGGCGTGAGTGTAAGGCTCGGTTCACATTGCCGCAACTTGGGATCCGACTTGTGAGACCAATAGTCTCATGACATGTGAAATCCCATGTTAGTTAATGAACTATCTTAATTAGCACTACTAAAGTCGCTCTGACTTTAGAAAAGATTTCTGTACTACTTCAAGGTAGCTTCTTTTAGACTTGTACTCATAGACTTTAATGGAAGTCACCATAAAGTTGGATCCTCATCTATATTGATGTGATTTAGATCAGACATTACAGAAGAGTACCTAAACATTCCCTGAAAGTTGCCTCCAAGTTGCTTCAAAGTCGCTTCAAGTCACATCAAGTAGCGAGCAAATCTCCTGCCAAAGTCGGACTGTAAGTTGCGTGACTTTCAGGGCGCGGCAGTGTGAACTGAGCCTAAATCTCTCCAAAGTGCAGGTAAATCCTCACCTTGACAGCTTTTACTGGAACACGAATCCATATTGAAAGATTTTCCCTCTATTCTGTTGGGACAGTTTTCTATCTTGATGACAGTGGGGTGAATCTTTCCAGCAGAGATGCAGGCAATAATAAAATCCTTCAAGGGAGTTTAATGCTTTCACACTACATCCAAAACCTAAAAACTTTGTGTCTTTGGATAAAAAGCTTTGTAGGGTACTATGGGTTAGCTAAACAAATAGCATTGCAAATGCTGCAAGGCTTTGTAGCACCTTTAGTCTGATTGAAACCTCATACTAACTCATTTTATAGGAGATGAGTCACTACTTGTCTGTTAACAATTAACTTCTTTTAGTCTTTACATCAAAGTAGCAAAATCAGAGTCTGGAAAATGTAAAAAGTAGATTAGAGATTGGAGCTCCAACTGCAGGCTCAAAGGGAAAACACAGAACAATAACATGCAATATTTAGAGTAGAAGTTCAGCCAAATCCTAACCAATTCTAAACCTACTCGCAACCACATTCTAAGTCAATCTATCAAGCCCTGTAAAGAAGAAATTGCTATACTTACCTGTTCTGTGGCCACTCTGGACTGGTCCCAACCTGAGCTGTCAGCGATGGTTTCAGTGTGTAGGTGTGTGCAGGAGAGGCAGCCGACAATGGAAGCCCCATAGTAACTCTATGGGTGAGGTCACTTCCCAGGCATTTCCCAGCCGTTGTTGGTTCTCTCCTGCACACAGCTGGAGACGACAGAATCAGCTTCAGAAAAGGTATGTAGAGCGATTCTTTCTTTACAGGGTTAGATAGATTCCTTTTAGAATGTGGCTGGGTGTTGATTTAGCATTATAACATTTTTGGGTGAACTTCTACTTTAATATTTACAAAAACAAATTTTTGTTTTTAGTTCTGATGATAAAAAGAAAATATATATAAAGCTAGATTCGTTTGAAGGGAACCATCTAAAAAAACAGTGACTGTGTATGTCAATCTTGGAAAAACTGCATCAGCAAGAGTGCATTATTCACAAATGGAAACTTACCAAGAGGAATTGATGAACACTTAAATGGAACACTTTCTATAACATATAACTACATACCTGACATTAAATTTACCTACCCTGGTTTATGGAATAATTTATGCAATTATCACATAATTTAGGCCCCTTACACATGGGGCGGATCTGTTTGGATGGAATCTGCTTGCTTATGCCTCGTACGCATCGATTATTGGCCAGGAATTTTCGTCCAACGTCCGGTCGGCCGATTTTCGGCTTGTTAGTATGATGCTTTCGACAACCGACTCCGACTTTTCGGCCGAATAAATTCTGGTGTGCAGGCTATAAAATTTTTGTTGGCCGTCAACACAACGGCCGATTTTCCGTCAGTTAGTACAGATTTCGGCAGACAAAAATCTGATGAGCAAGACTGGGCATGCTCAGAGAAGAAAAAACACACGGAAAGTAAACCAGCACATGACATCACTTCTGAAGTAGATTTTTGATGGCCGAGAAAATTTGTGTGCAGTCTAGGCACATTATAACCAACAAAACACCACTCTGGACAAAAGACAGACGTTCGGTTGGCCGATAATCGTTGCGTGTGTACGAGGCATTAGTGGGGATCGCTCCATTGATCCCCACTGAGCAGGCAGATGACAGGTCTGTCTTCACTCACTGTGCAGAGATGGACCTTTCAGAGTCCCACTCTCCGCTGCGGGGAGATCAGATAAAAACGAACAGCCTGTCCATTTTCATCTGATCCCATCCGATCTGACCCGGATAAGTGGCGAAAATATCGCCATGTGTTTGTTTTCAGCGGATCCGCTGACATCTGCCTCCCCATAGAGGTCAGTGAGTGGCCTGATCGGGTCTGCCTGAAAAATGGACAGACGGACCCGATTATTCTGATCATGTAAAAGGGGCCTTAAAGAGGATTTTCACCCCCCCCCCCAAAAAAATATATAAATGCTGTCGCTGCTAACTTTTAATAAGAGGACACTTACCTGTCCAAGGATTCAGATCTGTTCTCAACCGGGCTGATCCTTTGCCGGTTTTCAGTTCTCTGGCACCGACATGTTTACTAAGGTTTAGAAACTGGCTGTGACTCCTTGCAGCTTCACAGATGGCTTCCCACTGCGCATGTGCATGCTTCTTTGCGCTTTGTGAATGGTCCTGCAGCTTTCTGGGACCTGTGACGTGCTCCAGAAGGCTGCAGGAAAAGGGGGGGGCCAAAATCCCTCTCAGATAGTCTAGGCATTTTGAGCAGAAGTGGGAACGGGTACCTGTCAAAACCAGGTACCCCCCCCCAAAAAAAGGGGGAGGGCTGGGGGATTGGCGGACAAGTCGAACTTCCCCTTTTTTTCAAAAAAAGCACATAGTAATCTTGCATCCAGAACTCACAAAGGTAGGATTTATGATAAAGCTACCATCTTGTACCCTTGTACCTAAGCTGGTTGAATAAAATGTACAACCTAGTGTAAGTGATTAGCATTTATATTAGGGAAAACATTTGCAGTCTGGTATGTGTTTGTGCGATCTACTACATTGTGTGTCTTACCATAGCACTTTAACCTGTGATATAAGTGTTAAGTGGCTTTAACAAATTCCAGCTGGTTCACTCATAAAATCTCATTCTAAACATTCCTTTAAAATGTAACTCAAATAAACAGTCACATAAGTCTGTGTTTACTGATTTGCAAATGGTGCAGTTTTGTCAAGTAAGGATTGTGATTTCCATGTTATAATGAAGCTGTTACCAGTGAGACACAGTGGGGAAGATTTACTTAAACTGGAGCATGCAAAATTTGGTGCAGCTCTGCACAGAAACCAATCAGCTTCCAGGTTTTATTGTCAAAGCTTAATTGAACAAGCTGAAGCTAGATGCTGATTGGCTACCATGCACAGCTGCACCAGATTCGGAGTGCTCCAGTTTTAGTAAATCAACCCCAGTGCTAGGGAAAGTGTGTTGGGCCACTTGTGCTTTCTTCCAAAAAGTATTTAAGTTGATATATATTTTTAAAAACATAAAATAGTGTAATAAATGTTTGTCAAGAGAAAAATCTAAACTAGTGTTTTATTAGTTATAAAGTGCTACGTTTATTTAGTGGCTAGTCCCGTAGCCTAAAGAAAAAAAGAGTTAAAGTAAAACTATAGGAAAAACTTTTTCTTTTTCATTTTGGATAGAGCAAGGGAGAGTTATAACCGTGTCAGATTTTTTTTCTCCATCTTTGTCCTATTGCGGAGATTTCCCTTCACTTCCTGTCCCATAGCCAAACAGGAAGTGAGAGGAAATCCATGCAATTAAGAGAATTCCTTGGGGACCCCCAGGTCACCAGAACAAGTGTACCCATTGGAAGATTTCCCCTCTATTTCTTTTCTGGGGACAATCCACAATTTGGGATTTTCTTTTACTTTCAATGATAATGGTAAACAAGGACAAATAGAGAGGGGGAATCTTCCTAATGGGGACACAGACAACAATAAAAACTGACAGATGTTCTACTCCATCTGCAATCTATCCAAAGCTAAAAGAAAAACGTTGCCCTTAGTTACACTTTAACCACTTCCGGACCACCCCACGTACATGTACTGCGGCAGGGCATCCCTTCACATTATTAACCTCCCTGGCGGTATGATTATGTCTGGAATTTTATACCAAAAGCGGTACAATTTTTTGCATGGAAATTTGGTGTTATGTATTATAGGCCTACAATTCTTAGTAATTACTGACTTAAACCTGACCAAACAAGACTCTAGTAGACATCCCAGATGTGATAAACTTTGAAACACAAAATCATGAATTATAATCTAATAAATAATGTAATTTTATTCAATAATGTAGTAAATAAGGAAATTTGTCAAACAAAGAAAATTCAATAAACATCCTGCATGTGATACATTTTGAAACAAGGAACTACACAAAGTCCGACGTCACAATCAGGACAATGGAACCTGGTTTCTTTTCGGACTTTCTTTCCATTGCTATCTCGTTTTGAGCAGCAAACTACACATATCCTGGTCGGTGCTGCCTTTTTTGCGGTTGGCGGGATATAGTCTGCAAAGTGACGACCAGTCAGGCGTTCTGGGTTCACAACGTCAACAGCGCGACATCCAGGTCTATTTACAACTCCTGATGGTCTGGTGCTTTACAAAAATCTGCTCAGCCACCTTCCAGACAAACTCGGAATGAGCAAGAGGCTTGACACTGTTTGCTCTGTGCAGGATATAAGCGTTCCAAAGACATTGTTCCAGAAGATGTCTGAATATTTTTTTATAATATTTTTTTTGCTGTTTTCGCATAGCCGGATAGAAGATCATGGCCTGATCGGCTCTGTCGACACCTCCCATTGTTTTGTTATAGTCTATCACGACCTGCGGCCAGTGGTGTATTTAGGTTTTGTGCTGCCCTAGGCCAGACTAATCTCGTGCGCCCCCTAATTTAAATACGACCCACCCCTTCCTGTTAAGGCCACACCTCTTCCTGTTTCAGACCCGCCCTGTCATCTGTAAACCACACCCCTTCCTCTTTAGGCTCCAACTCTTCCTCTTTGTACATTAAAAGTAGGTACAAAGTGCCTACTTGTATATTTTGTTGTTTTGTATGGGTACGTCGGTTCGTGGGAGCTCTCCTGGGGGCCCTCACTAGGCAGCGGGGATGCCAATCCACAGGGCTGGCGGCCGCATTTGCCGCCGGGCACCCGCGATCGCTCCCCACAGAGAGAGAACGACGGTCTGCTGTTGTAAACAGCAGACCGTTATTCTCTCTGAAATTATCACAGAGCTCCTGTGTTCCTCCTATTTAGGATCACAGGTCTCTATGTTCATTTCAGAAGTCCCTCCCCCATATAGTTAGAAAACACCCCCTAGGCTCACACTTAACCCTTTGATCACCCCTGGGTTAACTCCTTCCCTGCCAGTGTCATTATTACAGTAACAGTGCATATTTTTAGCACTGATTACTGTAGTAATGTCACTGGTCCCCCCAAAAGTGTCAAAAATGTCAGTTAGGGGTTTGATCTGTCCACCGCAATTTCGCAGTCCCGCTAAAAATCGCAGCTCGCCGCCATTACTAGTAAAAAAATAAATAAATAAAGAAAAATGACAAATCTTTACCATAGTTTTAGACGTGATAACTTTTGCGCAAACCAATCCAAATACGCTTGTTGGGATTTTTTTTTTTTTTTTACCAAAAATATATAGCAGAATACAAATTGGCCTAAAATGATGACAATTTTTAATTTAAATTTTTTTTTTTTTGGAATATATAGAGCATAATGTGAAAAAAAAATTGTTGCTCTTTTTTATTTGTTTATAGCGCAATAAACAAAAATCGCAGAGGTGATCAAATACCACCAAAAGAAAGCTATTTGTGGGAAAAAAAAGGACATAAATTTTTTAGGGTAAAGCGTCATATGACCGTGCATTTGTCCATTAAAGTAATGCAGTCCTGAATTGCAAAAAATGGCCTGGTCATTAAGGGGGAAAATCTTCCAGTCCAGAAGTGGTTAAAGCATAGAGCAGTTTGCAGTACAGTGCATGAACTTTCACTGCATGTGAACTGTTAAATGAGTTTGCATTGATTTCAGCATGTATGGAGTACTTTGCACATGCTGAAATCAATGCAAACTCATTTAACAGTTCTCATGCAGTGAAAGTTCATGCACTGTACTGCAAACTGCTCCATATTTGTTGAACAAATATTTGCTGCAAAACTTAAATGGAATTAGTAATTGTAATTGCCAATATAGCAGTGGTACTACTGGTACCGTGGTAACCTAAAATCGTTCCTACCTGCTCCTGCAATCGGATTCGGATCGTCCTGGCCTGGCTGGGGGTTCCCTGGTCCTCCTCTCTCTCTCCTCCTCCTCCTCGAGGCTCGACTTAGACCCCCGCCCTGCCGCAGGGAGAAGCTGGTATTCCACAGGCCGCACGGAGGAGGGCATTTTTGCCCCCCCCCCCCCCCCGCAAAGTGCCGCCCTAGGCCTAGTCGGCCTAGGCCAAAATACAGCAGTGCTTCAGCACATCTTTCCCACATTTTGTGTGGACCATGGCAGTGGAGGTATTGTGCACAGTGCTCATGAGACACACGTCCTTCTTGTCTCGCCATTGCATTGCCATCATCTTACCCTTCTGCCAGGCAACCATTTATCCGGTTTTTAGTTTTTTTTTGGCAAACAAAGATGGCATGTCTCGTCGGTTAGGCCTAACGGTACCATATGCGTCGGTTTTATTTTGTAGCAAAACCTCATATAATTCCGGGGACGTATAGAAATTGTCCACGGTCACACAATATCCCTGGTTCAGCAATGGCTCCAGAAGTGTAAGGACGGATGATGTGGCCATCCCATAGCCACTGTACCTGGGGTTGAATTTAGTGCCTTTACCTGTGTAAATTACCGAATTCCAGATGTACCCCGTGGATGACTCGCAGAGCATATAGGATTTGATGCCAAACCGCGCTCTTGTGGATGCAATGTACTGAATCCAGCTTAGGCGTCCCTTGTAGGCCATCAAACTCTCATCCATGCTGACGTCCCTTTCTGGCACGTAGGTCCGCTGGAAATTGGCCACAATAATTTGCCATACTTATCCAGATTTTTTTCAGTTTGGGCGCAGGATGCGTGGCCTCATCAAACTCGTCATTGTTTGTGAAGTCGAAATACTTCATAATCAGGGAGAAGCGATATTCAGACATCACGGTGCCAAAAAACGGAGTGGCCAGAAACCTGTTGGTGGTCCAGTACCATTCCTGGAATGGTTTCCCCACCAACCCTTGAAGAAAGAGGAGTCCCAGAAACTGCCACATGTCCTCTTTCATCACCGGTTCCCACTTTCTGCTTCTGGAAAACCTGGCATGCAGCGTAGCGGATTGCTGCTCTTGGTAGCAATTTGTCTCCGTGACAATTTTTTCAATTACCTCCTCAGTGAGGAATAATTGCAGGTATGCCAGAGGGTTGTCACGCTCGACATCTACCTTCATCCCAGGTGATTCAGTGAACGGGAATCTTGGGGGCGCTACCTGGTCCGCATTGCAATCAATAGCGCACCAAGTGCGCACATCGCTCAGGTCAGGTGCAGGGTCATTGCCGTTGTCACTTGCCAGATCCGTGTCAGTGTCAGTGTCAGATGACAAATCACCCCACGACTCACTATCGCTCACTTCCGCGAGCACCTCCGGGTCGCTGTCGCTGCCGCTGTCACTCAGCTGGTCCAAAAGCGCTTTAGTAAACTGGCGCTTTTTTGATGCCATAATATATATTTATTTTGGGCACAAATCACACGTATAATGTCAGAAGGGGCACTGTACTGTCAGATCTGAGGTAATCTGAGGTAATCTGAGGTGATACAGTGTAATCCTCTCAGATTACATTGTATCCCCTCTTTTATTTATTTTTACTATTTGAAACTCCCGCCCAGTTCAGCTCCCGTGTGCCGCCTCTGCTCGCAGGGAACGGAACCAGGAAGTCAGACACCGGTCACCCGGCGATTGGAGCGAAGGACATCACTGGATCGCCGGGACAAGGTTAAGTGCATTACCCGGGGAGCTAAGGGGGCTCCGCTGGCACTCTGCAATACTACCCCGAGCGTGACTCGGGGTTACCGCTCCTGATAGAAAAAATTAACCCTGAGTCACGCTTGGGATCACCGACAGGGAGGTTAAATACTTACCTTAGAATAAAGCCCAGCAGCAGCACCTGGTCACGGCTGAGGAGGCTGACATGTTCCCCCGATGTTTCTTTTCCGGGTTCCAGCGATGTGAGTGGCTGGAGCCGCGATGATGTCACTCATCGCCCTCGGTTCCAGCCAGAAACTCTGTAGTTCTGGCATGATATGCCAGACCTTCAGAGCGCATGCAGCCGCTGACGTCAGCGGCTGCATGCAGGGTGAATATCTCCTAAACGGTGCAGGTTTAGGAGATATTCATTTTACCTACAGATAAACCTTATTATAGGCTTACCTGTAGGTGAAAATAACAAAGCGACCTATTCAACCATTTTAAGTGGCTCCTACAGGGTTGGCGCTACAAATATAATATATTATAATTACATTATACATACTATAATATAAAATATATATATATAAAGGATATAGTACGTAATTAAGCAATACAGCTCCAATCCTCCTATGTTTTTTTTTTTTTTTTTTGTATTACAGGCAATAAACCTGTGAGTGAGTCAGTGGAGTCAGTGGAGTAGGTCAAATGTTTATTCTGTTGCAGTTTTTTTTTTTCAGGGATTTTGGAATATACATTGTGCATACTAGGTTCTTTATTAATTAAAGTGCATTATATTTATTCTTCTTACCTGTTATTCTATTTTGCATATGCTATATTTTGTTCTCTCTATGCAAATCACATGCGATGTCTGTGCGTTCCGAATTCAGCCATACAGATTGTATGGCTGAATTCACATCACACTCAAACCAAAGTTGCACAGGACCCCTCTTTTGGTCTGCACCAGAATCTGATCGCATGGGTGTGCACACCTATATGATCCAATTCATGTTCAAATTGACAGTTAGCAATGTGATATGCGAACTGATCTGGGGGTGTCATTAACTTTGTATTGACACTCCCAGCGATTTGCATACAGCAGTGTGAACTGCCTGCGAGTCGAGCGCACTGCGGAAACCCGCAGTGGATTGGCAGCGTTCCCGCATCGCATATGTGTGAACCGGCACTAACTCTCTATATATATTTGTAGCTAATTGTTCAGACCTTTAAGGCCTCTTGCACACTGCAGCTTGAAAAAGCTCAGTACAGCTTTTTTTTCTTTTTTTGACTGAGCTAAAATACAGCCTATTAATTGTAATGTGCCTATGCACACAGGCACGTATAGTAAAATGGATATGTTGGGAGGGTGCGCTGATAGATGTTAAAGCAGCTACCGGTATTCAGTGCCTTTTGAATATAAATAAATGTGTATGGTATAGGTGCGCTAAAACAAGAGTGATCCCATATGAACCATTCAAAAATTTATATGGGGATGTAAACAACACAATAATGATAATAGAAAATAATATGAGAGAATATTATAAATAAATATTCATAAGTGTCCATGCGTGGTGATTCAACTGATGAAAAATTGGAAAACAATATTTCTTGAATTCAAATGGGAAAGCCCACCACCAGGTGAAATTCCTCCTTACCAGATGGAAAGTAAGGTGCAGATAAATCAAAATGAACGAAGACACAGCAATCCCAAGTGTTTCAAATCGCCAAGTGAAAATCACCTCAATTGGCCCCTTACCGAACTGCAGGACAATAAGCGTTTATAGATTCAGCAGCATACGTTGTCTCCTCCACTTTATCCAACCTTTAACAGGGTATCTCTCTGACCATGGGAGCTGGAGGTCCCTCAGACATATGGTATAAAAGACAGAGTGCCGATAGTGTAAAGTAAAATAAAAATAAAAATCTGCATCTTTGGTCAGTAATTTACTCCTCATGCGCGCAAATACGTGCAATTGCGCACAAATGCCCATTTACATACTGTGCAGACAAGAACATGAGAATAAGTTTTTGCGCATTTTCGTACAACTGCACGAACGCATATGCACAAAAATACACGCAAATACATACAAAAATTGGCTGAAAAAGTAGATGCTTAAACAGGAGTTTCGTGTGAAAAAGGCCTCTCTTAGATTGTAAGCTCCAAAGAGCAGGGCCCTCTGATTCCTACTGTATTAAAGTGCATTGTATTTGTACCGTCTACCCTCAAGTTGTAAATCGCTGCGTAAACCGTCGGCACTATATAAATCCTATATAATAATAATTGGTGGTTCAGGGCAGATCCTTATTTTGTGCTTAGCACAGTTATGGAGATCTGGCTGCTTTATTGCTATACTAAGTTCATACAATTACTGGCCTCCTTTCTGTCTTGCTAACTTTGCTGCTGATTTTTTAATGGTTTCCTGGGGGCAGGAGAAGGATTGGCAAGAGGCAAACTCTGAATGGCTGCTAGCAGTCGGCCACAAGGAGAGACAGTTAGAACGCACAAGTTAGGAGTTCCTATCAGCGTTTGTGCATGGAGAGAGAAAGGAGGTCCTGTTGTGACCCAGCAAATGAAATAAAATAAAATAGAGAAGTTCAAAGCATCTGGTGTGTAATGAGAAACAACATTTTGAAAGACTGCAGGGCCAGAGGAAAGGCATGCAAGTCAGGAGATTCATAGTTTATTACTGCTAGTGGAAGATTATATAGAGATAAAAGTACTTTAAGATTAGCATCGTACTATATGAAAGTAGAAATAGGAGAGATTTATTATTGGAGTGGTGGAGAAAATGTTTGGAGGTACAAAGTAAAAAAGCCGAACATTTCGGGGGAAGTAATATATGTGGCAACTAGTACAAAAGCTCAGTTAAAATAATTTAGTGGTTCTTACGAGCTCTGCAGCTTAAGAAAAGATGAAATTTCTTTCAGTTAAAAAAAGAGTTATATGATTGGTATGTGGATTGAAAGTGAAAATACAAAATTCTAGTAAAGGAGATACCCTTCTCTATATCTCTGACACGTAGATGGACAGTGTAGACCAGACTATCTCAACCTTTTCAAGAACCTTTGCAATAATTTTCAGGTCTGAGGGAACCCCTGCTAAAAATGACTCTATCTACAGCTCATGATACATTGGTGTGATGGTCAGTGGGATGAATGTTCCTTACACTTGTGGACATTGGGAAGAATTACCTTCTTCCAGATAGCTAAAAAGATCAATGGTGTCAGGGGAACTTATCTGAGACTAAAAAACTCTCCTGCGTTCAAGTGGTATATGATGAGGGAAGGATTAATGTTCAATGGTCTTTGTTGGCATCACTTATGGTCTTGCTGCCCCCTCATGACCAAGGGTATCCAAAAAGCACTAAAAAACAACAAAGGGGGCACACGGGCCTTGTGCATTACCACTAAAAAGGTTTAAAAAAAATCCAAAATAATATACATTATACTCACAAACAATTGTAGATAGCACACATGTAAACATGATCAGACAAAAGATCTCTAAGGAAGCCAAGGCACTGGATAGTGTGCTAGTTTCGGCACAAATCTGCTATGGCTGACGCTTTTCGAGGGCGAACCTAAAGGTAGCACTCTGTGGCTCTGAGGAAGAGGGTTCACCCTCGAAATACATCAGCCATAGCAGATTTGTGCAGACACTAGCTATAGCACCATGGAGTGCTTTGGCTACCTTAGAGATCTTTTGTCTGATCATGTTTACATGTGTGCTATCTACAACTTATCTGAGAGGCAGAAATTGCTCAAGGAACCCCTAGCAACCTCTGGAGGAACCCTAGTTGAGAACCACTGGTGTAGGCACTTAATTACCATTGCTGTGAATTTTGTGTTACATTTGGCTTTGTTCACAAAGCTAATATACCAGAAAAAAGGGATCCTATTTTTGAAAAAGTGACAGTTATTTTCTGCAGATTCCAAAGAGATTTTCCCATTTTTTATTTATTACAGATATTTATATAGCACTGTCAATTTATGCTGTTCTAATAGCTTTACATAATGCAGCAACCTCCTATATGTTTCAGTACTGGAGGCAGGGCTGGCCCTACCATGGGTCCCACTGGGTCCATTGGACCCAGGCAGCCCTTGGAGAGGGGCATATTGACTCCAAGATTTTTTTTACAGCATTTTTGTGTGTTATGAGTTTGCGGCATGTTACGGGTGGCATTTCCCCATCTCATACTGCCACCCGTAGTGAAAACTGATGAGCATGAGGAGGCGGAGCGTATCCTCCGGGGAACATCCCTCACATGACCGTACTGTGCGCAATGACCTTAGACATCAGCGCCCTCCATCTCACGTAGGGCAGGCTGGATCTTCTAGGGTGGTGGGCCTAGAAGACCCAGGCAGCCCTTGGAGAGGGGCAGCATATTGACTCCCAAGATTTTTTTTTTACAGCATTTTTGTGTGTTATGAGTTTGCGGCATGTTACGGGTGGCATTTCCCCATCTCATACTGCCACCTGTAGTGAAAACTGATGAGCATGAGGAGGCGGAGCGAATCCTCCGGGGAACATCCCTCACATAATCGTGCTGTGCGCAATGACCTTAGACATCAGCGCCCTCCATCTCACGTAGGGCAGGCTGGATCTTCTAGGGTGGTGGGCACTTCAGACACAGGAGTGACCGGAGGACTGGGGACAGACAGTGGGTGTTTGGTGGACTGGTCCGGTGGTGAGTTATGATATTTTCCAAAGGTTATATTTATATAAAATCATGGATGTTGGGGCCTTTTGTTGGGTGTGATTTTTTTGTTTTGGGGGGGGGGGGGGGTGTCAGCATTTCATTCTTGGACCCAGGCAGCACAATGTCTTGGGCCAGCCCTGACTGGAGGGTGCTGTGCCTTTAAAGGAGATGTACAGCCAAAGACACCTCCACCGAAATAAGTAACTTTCCTGAATTTTGGTATGTCCAGACACTGTTACAGATCTCCTTTTATTACATCTGTGTATTAGTTATACTGTATCAGATTAGACCCCATCAAATTAAACTGAATTTATGACTATGCCTGGCAGTAAAGTGCTTTCATGGTGATGTGGGTGGTCTAAAAAAGGCCTAATTGGAATGAAAACTAATAACACAACAAAAAAAGCCCTTGCACCGTACTGATGAAATTAAAAGTGGAAGTGTGGAGCTATTGAAACAGCTGCTGCAAAGGGAATCTCTGTGATCTCTAAAGGATGTCTGAGACATCGCAGAGTTATGAAGTGCTCCAGTACATCTTGCGTTTGCAGAAATGGTAAAACAATATTATTATTTGTGTGGGCGATACTTGAAAGTTCCCAGTAGCAGTACTGTATCGAAAAATAATAAGGTGAAAGGTTCAGATGAATAGGAGCGCTGCCTCTCACACATACATACACAAAGACATGATCACATGTGCACTGTATATGTGATATATTAATGAGAATCTTTTACATTTTTATGGTGTCATTTTCTATGCAATTCTTTGTTAGCATAATTATTTATGGTGTAAGTCAAGATTTAGCACCATGTGAAGGCTCAGTATAAAAATTGTTATAAGACTGTCATGTGTAAGCTATTGTGTCATAAATGTAGTTTATGATCTTGTAGACAATGTAAGAAATTTAATGAAACCATTAGTAATTAGGCATATAAAAATTCAAAATACTAACAACTAGGGATGCACCGAAATGAAAATTTTGGGCCGAAACCGAAACCGAAAATGCAGGATGCCATTGGACGAAAACCGAAACCGAAAATGACTTTTTTCCCCCAAATAATTTTAAAATAGATAGAACAGGGGCATACACCAAAAACAGGCAGCGACGTACACCTGTCGCTGCCACCCTGTCACAGTATATGTACTGTGACGGGTTAGCAATAGGTTAATTTAATTACCAATGGTATTTGTATTATGCAGCATGAGGGGGTTAATGTATTGTCACTGCTGCATTAGTGACCAACCAGTGGCAGTTAATTAACCCCTTTGTGCTGCATTAGTGCAACCAGTATCAGTGTTAATTAACACTGGTTGCACTGATACTGGTTGCACTAATGCAGCACAAAGGGGTTAATTAACTGCCACTGGTCGGTCACTAATGCAGCAGTGACAATACATTAACCCCCTCATGCTGCATAATTAATACAAATACCAATGGTAAGCTGCCTCAGCTATCACCCCCCCTCCCCCCCGCGCATCAGCCTCAGCGTCCCTTTCCTACTCACACCTAGCTCCTCCGGTCACGGTGTCAATTATTCAAAAGTCCCGCCTCTGGCCGGCCGTCCGCCTCCCGGTGATGTCACTACTCCTATGATCTGTGTATGAATGAAGTGACACACCGGGCGGGAGGGCGGCCGCTAATAGCTGTCACTATGTGAGACCTTCACTTCTCTTCAATTCACTGACAGTCCGGGCGGGAGGGCGGGGCGAGCGGCCGCTAATAGGTAGAACTGTGTGATCCTTCCTGTCAGCTCAGCGGGACTGTGACTGTGTGTGAATGAGATCTGATCTGACCTGGGGGGCAGAGCATGTATCTTCGCTGACAAGCAAGTGAAGGGCTCACATAGTTACAGCTATTAGCGGCCGCTCCCCCCGCCCCCCCCCCCCCCCCGCCCGTTGTCAGGTCAGATCAGATCTCATTCACACACATAGTCCCGCTGAGCTGACAGGGAAGGATCACATAGTTCTATTAGCGGCCGGCCGCCCTCCCGCCTGGTATGTCCCTTCATTAATGCACAGATCGTAGTAGGGACGTCATTGAGAGGCGGGCGGCCGGCCAGAGGCGGGACTTTTAAAACCTGCCCTGCGCTGCGCCCTCCTCCTTCCTCACGGCGGCCATATTAATTTCGGCACTGTTAACCCATTATCGGCCGAAATTAGATAGGCTCGTTTTCAGCCGATAATTTTGGTGGCCGAAATTTCGGTGCATCCCTACTAACAATAACTTACAATGCCATCCACAACTCGGCCCCCAGCTACAACTCTAACCTATTAATGTACAAAGTGGAAAGGAGACGGGGCAGGAAGAATAAGGAGAACAGATCCTCAATACTGGACTATTTTCTCTATAATGCCTATACATATTTAGTGGGGATCAGCCTAACCACATACAACACAAGCAGAAAATATTTCCCAACTAGAAGTGGTAAAGAAAAGAAGGTTTTTTTTGGCTAGATCCTAAATTAGGCAGAGAGACAATAATGAATAAATTCCAAATATTTAATTATGTAGTGAAAAGATATGTATCATTACATGAATATGCGGGCATATATAAAGTAACATAAAAAGGAATAGTGACAACATGAAACATAAAGAAACGAGACAAGACAACATATATATATATAATAACTGCAACCGGCCTGTGTATATTAAATTCCAGTGACGGGTAATGCAATGTATCCACAGCCAACGCTGTATATATCAATAATTGTAGAATATTCCCCTGGCAAAGAAAGTTCCATAGGAAGCTCGGACTGTGATGGGAAGTCCATATATTGCATGTATATGCATTTCAATGTCAAAAGAAAAAATATTTATGGAGAGAAAAGCCTGAAAATCCTAACCTAACCCAGTCCCAAAATACCAACCAAATCATTCTCTTTATTCCTCCCAAGACCTCCTGCTTTTTAGCTCCCTCATCTCCTCCTCCCATGTTTACCTCCAGGACTTCTCCCGAGCCTCTCCCATCCTATGGAACGCCCTACCCAATCTGACTATCTCCTACTCCGTTTGCTTTTAGGCTCGGTTCACACTGCCGTGACCAGAAAGTTGTGGGACTTAACTTGCAACTTTGCCAAGCGACTTCATTGCTGCTTGCTTGCAACTTCATTAAACACTTTACCCCCTTAATGATCAGGCCATTTTTTGCGATTCGGCACTGCATTGCTTTAAATGAGAATTGCGCGGTCATGCCACACCGTACCCAAATACAATTGATGTCATTTTTTCCCCACAAATAGAGCTTTCTTTTGGTGGTTTTTCGTTTCTGCACTATAAACAAAAAAAGAGCGTTAATTTTGAAAAAACACCAATATTTTCTACTTTCTGCTATAAAACATTCCAAATCAAATAAATTTAAAAAATCAAATTTTTTTATCAGTTTAGGCCAATTTGCATTCTGCTACATATTTTTCTTAAAAAAAAAAATCCCAAAAAATCGTATAATAATTGGTTTGCGCAAAAGTTACAGCGTTTACAAACTACGGGATAGATTTATGGACTTTTTATTCTTTTTTATTAGTAATGGCGGCGATCAGAGATTTTTATCAGGACTGCGACATTGCGGCGGATGTTTCTGACACTAAGTGACACTTTCTGGGGACCAGTGACATTAATGCAGTGATCAGTGCTAAATAATAGGCACTGTTACTGTATAAATGACACTGGCAGGGAAGGGGTTAACACTGGGGGTGATCAAGGGGTTAAATGTGTTCCCTATTTGTGCTTACTAACTATGTGGGGAATGGATTGAACAGAGGCAGAGAGAGATCTGTGATTCAGCTTAGCTGAATTACACGATCTTTCCCTGCCTCTCTGACAGGAGAGCCGTCTTACATTGTTTACATACCAGACGGCTCTCCTGTCACTTTTGCCGAAGATTGCGGGAGGCCGAGGGCGGTTGAGCCCATTCCTCCCGCAGTCTGCCTTAGACACAGATCGTTCTTATTGGACACAGCGGGAGCGCGACTCCTACAGTGTGCGTGCCGCCAAAATTGCGTGCACATAATCACGTAAATCTGCGTGGGGCGGTCGGCAAGTGGTCAACAGAAGTCAATGCAAGTCATAATGAAGTCGCCCCACAGTAGTGCAGGAACCTTTTTCTACGTTGTACCGATTAGATCGGTTCCATTGCAGTTATTGGGGTGCGACTTGTCGTGCAACTTTGAATTCTCAAGTTGTGGCAGTGTGAACCGAGTCTTAGACGATCCCTGAAAACCTTTCTCTTCAGAGAAGTCTATTCTTCCCCCACCTAACAACGGTACTTTTATTTTGTCCATCAGCTCTTCCCTTTTGCATCACTTGACCCTCTCTCCTAGATTGGAAGCTCTAACAAGTAGGGCTCACTGATTCCTCCTGTATTGAATTGTATTGTAACTGGACTGTCTGCCCTTATGTTGTTAAGTGCTGTGCAAACTGTTGGCGCTATATAAATCCTGTAAAATAATAATAATAAAGATCAAGAGGAAATCTGCACGGAAATATAAAAGTTGTCACTGCTGACCTCATCTTTTGAAAATGATAAATTTCTGGCTAAATTGGGGGGTTGGCAATTTCTGGATCACAGACCAAGAACAAATATGCAGATCAAGAATTTTTTACTTTACTTTGATTTTTCTGATCTGCATGCTTGCCCTGGGTTAGTAACTGGAAAAGTATTACAGCCATTGGATTCGCTGGGCAGCTTGTGTTTTTAGGAGGAAGCCAGCAATGACAGAGTCTGTATTTCTAACATCTTTCCTTTATTTGAAATTTGCTGTATAGTAACAAAATAATTACATTAGGGACACTCCAGGACAGTTTGATGAAAAACTAATTTGCTAGCAAAGCTTTACCAAAATCTGACAGACCAGCAAACTTGTGTTTGTATAAAGTGTAAAATGACTGTATCTGAGAACCACAAACTGAAAACACTATTTAATTCATTTCATTAATATTCAAAGCAAACTCGCTCATCCATCCTTGTCTACATGCTTTATTTTGATGATAAATCACTTTCAAAGACACCTCTTTGGCATTTCTAGCTGAGACCATTCTGAGTAAGGGCAGATGATTCATGTAGCATTTACTTCCTGGAATCCACCTGTCCTTAGCTCATGCATGCTTGTATAGCTAAGAAAGCCCCTCCTTCCCACAGATGAAAGAAAAAAATGCCCATTCTCTTGGGTTGTATGACATAATTTTGGCATAGGACAGAAACTAGAAAGCAACTGTAAAAATGTAAGAAAAAAAATGTATAATTTGCTATAATATTCTAACTTCCTATCTATTTCCTAATGCTAGTAACATACAGATTGGAAGTATGTTATGTTGATTGAAAGAGTTTAGTTCTATTTTAAACGTATACAGGCCACCAAAATTACACATTTTGGTAAATAGCGGAGCAGTATATTCTTACTGTATATCATTCTAGGAATCAAATAGTTAGATCTCTGTGATTTCCCAGGTCTGCATATCTGACTACAGCCAACGCGGGTCTTTATCTCCCTGTTGGTTTTTGACCACTTATATACTAGTGAAATTTTCTTTTTTTTCCCACAATATGTTAAAATCTGCATTTTTGCCTACAAGTTACCTGAAGTATCAAAAAGTTATCTAATTTCGGAAGGGCCCTGTAGAAGAAATGATAGTAGTTGCAATTTTTTTGTGTCATGTGATATTTTCACAACTGTTTATCGAACAGCTCACTAGATTGCTTAAAAAAAAGCCTGGATTCTTTCCTAGGTGTAAATAATATAACTGGCTACTAATATTTATAGGAAAAGTTGACCCAGGGAACATCAGATTGCCTCTCGGGGGATCAGGAAGAATTTTTTTTCCCGGCTGTAGCAAATTGGATCATGCTTTGCTGGGGTTTTTTCGGCTTCCTCTGGATCAACTGCGGGTTGCCGCATGCGGCCCGAAACCGCAGGCAATGCGGCCCACTGCCCCCTGAAAATTTTTTTTTTGCTGGGGAGGAAGGAAGTCGAGTCGGGGGCATGGCCACAGAGGCAGCCTTGGAGGGGATCATCCACTAGTTGTGTTAAATTAGTGCTGGGGGGGGCGCGGCAGCACGGGAAGGACGCGGCGGCATTTTATTACTTATATACCTTAACTATAGTATGTATTTTATATGCGGCCCGAGACAATTTCTCTATACTCCATGTGGCCCAGAGAAGCCAAAAGGTTGGACACCCATGGACTAAAAGGTGAATGGAAACAAAGCTGTGACCTGTGACCAGGAGAGTTTGCCCCTGGAGCTCCCAGGATTTAAGAGAATCCACCAGGTACTTTAACCACTTTACCGCTGAGTACCGTAGTACTACTGCGGCAAAGTGGCTCGTTATCGTCTGACGACGTAGACCTACGTCGCCAGACTCCTCCCCCTGTAGGCAGCGCTCGCGCGCCGCCGGAGGCACGCTCCCGCTGTTTTCATTCACAGCGGGAGTCGGGCCACGGGAGGAGCAGCGGCGATCGTTGGGGAATCCAGTTTGGAGATCCGCCCGCCTGTGTAAACAGAGCGGGCGGATCTCCTAAGTGACAGGGAGTGACAGATCGGAGTGTTCAGCATAGCTGAACACTCCGATCTGTCCCTGGCTCACTCAGTCACCTCCCCCCACACCAGGCATACATTAACCCCTCCCTCTCCAATAAAATTAACCCCTTCCCTGCCAGTGTCATTTTTACAGTAACAGTGCATATTTATAGCACTGATTACTGCAGTAATGTCACTGGTACCCCCAAAAGTGTCAAATGTCAGTCAAGGGTCCGATCTGTCAAGCGCAATGTCGCAGTCCCGCAAAAAAAATCGCAGATAGCCGCCATTACGCGTTAAAAAAAAAAAAACACCAAAAGTGACAGAAATCTTTCCCATAGTTAGTAAACGCAATAACTTTTGCGCAAACCAATCAACATACGCTTATTGCGATTTTTTTTTACCAAACATGGGTAGCAGAAAACAAATTGGCCAAAAATTTAAAAAAAAAATTGGTTTTTACATCTTTTTTGGGGGGAATTTCATATAAAAAAATGTAAAAAATATTGTTATTTTTTCAAAATAAACGCTATTTTTGTTTATAGCGCAAAAAGTAAAAATCGCATAGGTGATCAAATACCATCAAAACAAAGCTCTGTTTGTGGGAAAAGAAGGACGTAAATTTTGTTTGGGTACGGTGTTGCATGACCGCGCAGTTGTCAGTTAAAGTCGCACAGGTTCAAGCAGTGGTCAGGAAACACAACACAGGAAGTAGTACAACCGAGATTCACCATAGAGTTGCATTTAAAGAAACATATCATCCATAACATCTCCCCCTTTTAGTGTTGATAAACAAACATTGTAAAATTCAATAGAGACACAGCAATAGCACATTCTATAGGTTAAGTCTCATAGGTGGTTTTGAACATCTACCACTATGGGTGAAGACTTGCCCTTGTGCAAGGATTACTTTAGCCCTCTCTGAAGTTACTGGGCTCCTCTAATCACGTACTGGCATGCTCTGCGCTTGAAGGCTGTCAGGTATTTTTGCTTGTCCAGAACTGTCATTGCTGTTGGTATGTGGCATTGCCTCTGTACACTCCTCACTGTCAATGGGTGAGTATGTCCTTGTGATACTGGGTGAGTCTGATCTATCAACGGGATACTGAGATTCAGGCTGTTCTGCCACTCTCATATCCACTTGATTGCGGTGATAGAGAGTTCTGTCAATGTCCACAAGATAGGAGCGTGGTGCCACCTTTGCAGACAAGTACCTATTCTTCAACGGCCTGTACGATCTCCAGGCAATGGCTTCATATGGATTTGTTCCCCCATATTCAATTCTGGCAAATCTCTGGCCTATATCATGCCTTTGACACTTGTCTCTTAATCCTCAACTTTTCTGTAACACCTTGTATGACACAGGGTTCAAGCAGCCTATTTGCTACTGGTAAGGAGGTCTTTAATCTCCTTTACATCAGTCTTTGTGCCGGACTACTATCCATGCCTTCAGTTGGAGTGTTTCTCCAATGTTAAATGGCTTTCCATGGGTCTTTACCATTGCTTTGTGCTTTCTTGCATGAATTTTTCGCAATCTTTACAGCTGATTCAGCTTTGCCATTAGCCTGTGGATGGTGTGGTGAGGAAGTAACATGCTCAAACTCCCATTCAGTAGCAAATTTTGTGAATTGTAGGCTTGCAAATTGAGGGCTATTGTCGGAGATCACTGTGTCTGGTTGGCCATGAGGTGCAAACTGAGCCTTGCACCTCTTAATTGTAGCTTCAGTGGATAAGTCGGGAAGAAGGTCTATTTCCCAGAAGTCTGAATAATGATCAACTAATAGCAGGTATTCCTTGCCTGCGTAGTTAAATAAGTCTATACTGATAATCTGCCATGTGACATCATGGTTTCTTTTTGTTGTAAGTGGGCGTATTCATTGCAAGTGGGACAATCACTGACAAAGTCTTTGATTTCACCATGCATGTTGGGCCAGTAAAGAGTATCACAAGCTTGTCTCTGGCATGCTTCACCACCAATATGGCTAGAGTGTATGCACAATGACATTGACTTCGGCACGATGACCCTTGGACCTTTGTACAAGACACCATTTTCTATGCTGATCTCATCTCTAAAGGACCAATATTCCCTCACAATTCCAGGTACTGCCTCTTTTACATCCGACCACCCACTCAAAACAATAGACTTCAAAGCTTGTAAAGTTGCATCACTGTCAGTATGCTGTATGAGTTGATGTAATCGCTGATCTGTGACAGATAGTCTGCTTGATTGAAGACATTTTGTTCCTGTTGCAGCAGACAAATTATACAATGCTCATGCTCACCTCCAGGTGCCACATCATCTGACGTAACTCTGTTCAGGGTATCGCTGATATACTTGTCACATCTGGGCTTGTAGACAACATTGAGCTTATAATGCTGCAGTGTACTTACATCATGCTCTGCAAAAGCTTGGGAGAACACAAAAGGGGGCTTTTTGAATATGGCTATCAGAGGTTTGTGATCAGTTTCAGCTGTAATTGAATCCATTCCATAAAGATAATGATGGAAACGCTGGCAAGCAAATACAATGCTTAAACATTCCTTCTCAATTTGAGTATAATTTTGCACAGCTGATGAAAGAACTCTGGATGCATATGCAACTGGCTGACCTTTCTGCAAAAGGCAACAGCCTAGACCATTTTTACTGGAGTCACTTTGTATCATAACAGGCTTTGCAACATCATAGTATTTCAACACTGGGGAAAGGGTGACCAAGCGTTTTCTATCCTCTACTGCCCGGTTATGCTTGGGAAGCCAGTGCCAAACTGCATCTTTGTCCACAAGTCGCCTTAATGGCTCACACATCTCAGATAAGTGTGGGAGGAATTTTGCTAGGCATGTAACCAAGTCAATAAATCTCTGTACTGCTTTGGCATCAGCAGGCTGTGGCATGTCCACAATGGCTTTAATCTTATCCGGGTCAGCTTTTAAGCCTTGTGAAGACAGGATATGTCCATGGAAACTAACTTCTTCCACCTTGAACTGTAATTTCTTTACACTAAGCCTTAGCATCACCTGCCTACAATGATCCAGTAGCGCTATTAACTTTTCATCATGTTCATGCTCAGCCTCCTTATCAGTATTACCGCAGCCAACTATAGGAATGTCATCAGCTATTGGCTCAATTCCATGAAGACCACCTAATAGTTTATGCTGCTTTCGCTGGTATACCTCAGGTGCTACAGAGACTCCAAATGGTAGTTTGAGCCATCTCTTTCTGCCCCAAGGAGTCCAGAACGTGGTCATGTAGCTACTCCTTTCATCCAGTTTGCACTGTAAAAAAGGCATCTCTAGCATCAACAAGTGTGAAGACATGTGCTTTAGGTAGTTTGTGCAAAATATCATTGAGTGCTGGCATTAAGTAGTGTGACCGTTTCAGGGCCATATTCAGAAATTTGGCATAAATGCATATACTGATCTTCTCAGGCTTTCTGATAACCATGTTACTGATCCAATCTGTAGGCTCTGATACTGAAGTTAGATGTCCTTCAGCTTCATATTTATCTAGTTAAGCTCTCCCAAAGCATGTCCCCATGTTGATGGGGACAAGGGCCTCTTCCCTACTACCCTGGTCCGGTGGCTGTGGGGGTGCGGGGGGTGACTTATTGGAATCTAGAAGCTCCCTATACCAAGGGGGCCCCTAATCTAGAAGCTCCCTATACCAAGGGGGCCCCCAGATCCCACCCCCCCATGTGAATGAGTACCCCTACTCATTGACCAAAAAAAGTCTAAATGAATAAAAACACAACAAGTCCTTTATTAAGAAAGAAACAAAAAACGCTGACCTGAACAAAAACCCACCAAACTGTTCAAGGACACAGTCGAATGACAGATAAACATAGCGGCGGGAGTTACCCAGTGATGTAAACAGGTGACCCCGCCCTATGTTTACCTGTTATTTGGGAATGACCAGTGAGAGGTAGACATTAGGATGGGGTCACCCAGTTACGTTACACTGGTTCCTTCACAACCAGCTATTCTTCACACAGAATTCGGATCGGTCCATCATTTGTCGATCAATCAGAATTCAAATTATTTTGAAAATGTGGAATTTCTTAGAGAACTAATCAAGAAAACTAAACAAATTACAACAAAATTCATTACTTTTGTCATTGGCAGATTTGAATACACCCGAATCCCCGCATAACAAAAAACTCATCTGAATTTGGATTCGGACCAAAATGAATTGCACATGTCTACACAAAATACCATGGTGCTTGTTCAATGAAAAAATAGCTGCTATATTACATGACAAACTCAAAAAATTACAACATAAAACAAAATATGGAACCCTTGGCTATCTAACTACTTAGGGAAAGATGTCAATGACTTAAAGGGGTTGTAAAGTCAGAACGTTTTTTATCTTAATGCATTCTATGCATTAAGATAAAAAAAACCTTCTGTGTGCAGCAGCCCCCCTAATACTTACCTGAGCCCCATCTCTATCCAGCGATGTTCACGACTGTCTCGACCATCTGGAACTCCCCACTTCATAGCCTAGCCTAAGAAACAGAAGCAGCACTATTGGCTCCCGCTGCTGTCATACAAAGTCAGTTAGCCAATGAGGAGAGATAGGAGGTGGAGCCGAACCGCATTTCTGTGTCTAAATGGGCACACAGAGCAGTGCCTCTGCTCGGGGGCCCCCATAGTAAGCTGCTTGCTGTGGGGGCACTCGACAGGAGGGAGGGGCCAGGAGGACAGACGAGGGACCCGAGAAGAGGAGGATTGGGGCTGCTCTGTGCAAAACCAACTTCACAGAACAGGGAAGTATAACATGTTTGGTATTTTTATTAAAAAACTAAAAAAAGTCTGGTCTTTCAAAAAAAAAAAAATCAAGGCAAAAACATAGATGAACTCTACTGTATTACTTCAAATCACAGTCTGATTATCAACAAAAAGAGTTCTAGTATTCAGCAGGCAGCGAGCGAAATTGGATAAGCTGCTTTCTTTGTCTAATATGTACTGGATGCCAAGGTGTAATTTGGACAATTATTTTTATTAGCACAATTATGTTCACAAATATTTTAGACCTTGTTTTGTCATTATCTGTTATGAGGATTTTTAATTTGATTTTCAACAGACATAATTATTGTATACATAGTAGATATGGACTTAGTAGGACTTTCAGTTTGACCTTCTTAATTATTGGTTTGTTATTTGTTTGTATTATTTCAGTTTATCACTATGGAGTTCAAGATTATATGGATGTTTTAATATAAAGCTTTAGGCAGAGCCTCTGTTCGGGGTAAAGGAGAAAGGATTAGATTCCCTGCTAAGTTTTCATTGCATCTAAGGAAAATATCCCTTTTCCTCCTTTCATTTGGACAGGAAATGTGTGAAAATGTCTTTATCATGCAGTTAAAACCTTTTGGTGTTGGGAAGACTTAAAATCTCAGTCAAGTTTCTATAGCTGTTTGTATGCACTTTAAACTCCCAATCATTAGACTTAGATTAGACTTCCAATTATTTTCCTAATTTACGGACATCTTATAGCTTAAAGTAATTATAAAGTCTTTTTTTTTAATTAAAATAAAAAATATGTTCTACTTCCGTTGGTTTTGCACAGAGCAGTCCAGATCCTCCTCTTCTCGGGTCCCTCTTTCGGCTCCCCTGGCCACTCCCTTTGAGTGACCCCACAGCAAGCAGCTTGCTATGGGGGCACCTGAGCCAAGGCACAGCTCTGTGTATACATTCAGACATGGAGCTGTGGTTTGGCCCCGCCCCCTCTCTCTCCTCATTGGCTAACTGACTTTGCTTGACAGCAGCGGGAGCCAATGGCACCGCTGCTGTGTTTTATGAGGAGGGGCTGAGACTTTCGTGAGCATCACTGGATCAAGAGGGGGCTCAGGTAAGCCTTAGGGGGGCTGCTGCACACATAAGGTTTTTTATCTTAATGCAAAGAATGCAATAAGATTCTTCTGGCTTTACAACCACTTTAAGGCCTCATGCACACTGGATGTTTTTACGGCTGCTGTTTTTGGCACCAGACGTTTTTCTCTGCAGCCAGTAAACTCCCCAGCTTGTTATCCTATGTGTCCATGCACACATGGGCTGTTATTGGCAGGGGCGTTTTCTGGCTCGAAAAACCCCAGAACTAGTGAGTTTTGAGAGGAGTTTTTTTTTGCTGTAATAACGCTGTAACTCTAATAAAATCTGAAAAACGCCCAAAAAAAAAAAAAAAAAAGAACGCTGAAAAATGTAACTATTCAGTGTTTATCAACATTTTTGAGCCATAAGATTTTGTGGGAGTATAGTTTTGCTAAAAAAAAAAAAAAAAAGCTAAAAGACGCTACAGCTAAAAAAAAAAAAAAAAGCTTAAAAACGCTGAAAAACGCTACTGCAAAAATGCTGAAAAACTCCTTCTACAGCTTTCTACGAGTGTTTTGATAAAGTCCAGTGTGCATGAGGCCTAAGAAAAAATTAGCACTAAGAAAAAGTTGCCGACCGTTGTGATCGATCAGAGTTTTGGTTCATATTTCGATCAAATGAACTCAAATAAATAGAATATATTTAAAATTTAAAATATTAAATAAAATAAAATAAAGCAACTTCAATTGTGTAGTAATTTTCTTTCTCTCAGAGGATAGAAACAGGAAAAATTCCCTGAACATTTTGACTGGATTTGGACTTTACCCACTTGAGTACTACCCTATACATATGCCCCTTCATTACCTGGTCATTTTTTAGTTTTCAGTGCTGTGATACCTTGATAGACTGCCTCATGGCCATGCAAAACTGGATTTAAATACATTTTGTATCTTTTTTGAGTCAGAAAGCTTTCGTTTAGTTGTATTTAATAACCAAAAATCTCCAATGGTTTGGATTTTTGACATTTAATTTTTATTTCTTTACCTTTAAAAGAATTATACCACTGTCATTGATGATCAGTGGCACCTTAACCACTTAAGCCCCAGAAGATTTTACCCCCTTTCTGACCAGGGCCTATTTTGTGATTCGGCACTGCGTGACTTTAACGGACAATTGCGCAGTCGTGCGACGCTGTACCTAAACGAATTTGACGTCTTTTTTTTCCCACAAACAGAGCTTTCTTTTGGTGGTATTTGATCCTGTGCAATTTTTACTTTTTGCGCTTTAAACAAAAAAAGAGCGTCAATTTTGCAAAAATAACAATATTTTTCACATTTTTTTATATGAAATTCCCCCCCAAAAAATGTAAAAATCAAAATTTTTTAACATTTTAGGCCAATTTGTTTTATGCTACATATGTTTGTTAAAAAAAAATCGCAAAAAGCATATTTTGATTGGTTTGCGCAAAAGTTATTGCGTTTACTAACTAAGGGAAAGATGTTTGTCATTTTTGTTTTTTTTTAACGCGTAATGGCGGCGATCTGCGATTTATTTTGCGGTACTGCGACATTGCGGCGGACAGATCGGACCCTTGACTGACATTTTTGACACTTTTGGGGTTACCAGTGACATTACTACAGTAATCAGTGCTATACATATGCACTGTTACTGTAAAATGACACTGGCAGTGAAGGGGTTAACTTTTTTTGAGAGGGAGGGGTTAAGTGTGTCCCTAGGGGCGTGATTCTAACTGTGATTGGCTGTGGCTTGAGGTGCAGGAACAGTGATCAACGGTACTACATAGTAGAACCGTATGATCACTATTCTTACACAGGGGAGAATGACAGGCAGCTTGTTTACATTAGCCGCCTGCCTTTCTCCTGCTCTAACGGACGATCGCGAGTGACCGGCGGACATCGGGTCTACCGGGCACACGCACGGGGGGTCTGTGACCGCGCGGGAGCGGGAGCGCGCCTCCGGCGACGCGTGCTCGCTCCCTAGACCCTCACAAGCTAGCGACCTAGCCCTACGTCGCTTTGCCTGTGAGGGGCTGACTGCCGACGTAAATAGTCGTGCGGCGGTCGGCAAGCGGTTAACCTTCCACCTGTATATAAAAAAAAATCAGTGGGGCTCAGTGGCACTTTGAAGCCATCCAACTTCACCCCCTTCCAAACATTTAGCCTATTCACAACAGTGAGCTTCCTGCATTGTAAATGGGCTGAATGTTCATAAACACTATAGTGTTTACACTTGTGAAGGATATGATTGATTCACAGTAATCACAAGGTTCAAAACTACTGATTGCTGTGTACATCATCCCTGTGATCTAGACTGTCCACAGCCATTTACGGATGCACTTGGTGCCTGAGGGGGGTTCTGACGTCCTGGACTTTGGGTGGAGATGTCTGAATGATGCCTGCAGCTGCATCATCTTTTGCAGCCGGCGATTCCCTGCATCGTAAGAATAATCATAGTGGCAGTTAAGCTGGCTTATAGGCGGTGGTAGGAGACATTCCCACCGTCCAGCTGCCCTTCCGTGCGATCAGCGAGCCGGAGAAGGCATCCACTGGCGGCAGAAGTTCATCGTAGAGAATACCAAGGACCAGATGGTCCCCGGCAGTCTCTATAACTCGGCTGGAAAGGCTGAGATCATTTTTGTTTTGTTTTTTTATTTCAGTCTTTCCAGCCTAGAGGAGAGATGTGGAGTCTTAGACCCCGTTCACACTGGGGCGACGCTACTTCCCGGGGCGCCCCAAAGAAGCTCCGGACCCTTTTTCTAAGTCGGAGCGACTTGTGTCGCTCCTATTAGAACGGGTCCACAGCTTCTCTATGGAAGGCGACCTACGGCGACCTGACAGGTCGCCCCAGTGTGAACGGGCTCTTATAGTCTCCACATTTCTCCATAAAGAGGACCTGTCATGCCCTATTCTTATTACAAGGGATGTTTACTTGCAATAAGAATAAAAGCGATCAAAACAAAACAAAAAAAATGTTGCGTAAGATAAAACATGAATAAGGCAGAAAGACTTTAGAAAACAATTCAACAAAAGATTTTAGAAAACGTGAAACTGCTTTTCTCACCTAAGCAAGAGAGGTGTTTTTAAGGATGGACACTAGGATTCCCAAAGACATGAATTTCAAGTGGGATGTAACTTATTTCTATGTGTAGAACATCCCCTTGCCAGTGGAGTCTTGCAGTCTCCTCCAGTTCTTCCGCCTTCCCTTTCCACTCCCCCCCCATTTTTTTAAAAGCTCCCCCCTGATTATTAGTTTTTGTACATTGATATATGGATATTGTTCTCACTGTCCTCATGCATGTTATTTTTAAATTGGTAATATCGTATCTGATCTCGGAAGCAGGTAGGGGCCATGGAGGATGTGGCCATCTGAAGCTCGTTCCTGTGTATTTCCAGCATTAGGTGCCACTGGCTATCCAGCATACATCTCTCAATCTCACACCTGTACAGTAAGCCGACGATGTCCCGAACACCCCTTTTGTACTTCCTCCCGGCAAATCCTCAAAATACCGCGAGATTTCACTATTAGGCGTCCCAAGGTTTTCTGAGTCCTTGGGAATCGCTTAATGACGAAATCGCCTAGGCGTCCAGGATTGGAAGTGCCGCCTGTATACAGGAATACATAAATAAAAGGTATTAAACAAAAAAAAAAAAAAAAAGGATTGCCATTTTTAACTGTACTGCGGGTGAGCTTTCTGATATAATCAAAAAGTAAAAATGAGTGAACTCCACTTTAAGCACTTTAGATTAAAGTTAGTAGAACACTCCCTCTGTAAGTCAGAAATTCAAGGGTGTTGGAATGACCATTTATGTTCTTTGCAAGTGTATATTCTAGGCAAATATTTACAATGTAAATATTAACATAGGACATAAAAATGTTATATTAATCAAATATAAAGTAATATCCCACACATATCTTGCAACAATAGCAAACTTCCTATGTCGTATATCCATATATTTCATTGTCCTATTATGTTACATGAATGGAGTAACCCTCAATGCATCCAATAGTATGCAAATCCAAGTATTCGTTCCTCATGAACACATTTTTTCTTTTTTTTTAATAGGGGTTTATTTAATTTAATAGGGGATCAGATTCTTAGGCCCCTTTCACACAGGCGGTGCACCCGACGGATTCCGTTTTGTTCAGCGGGGATCGATCCGCCAATCCCCGATGAGCAGGTGGGTGACAGGTCCGTCTCTGCTCACTGTGTAGAGACGGAGCTGTCAGAGCGCCGCTCCCCTCTTTGGGAGATCGGATGAAAACGGACCGCCTAGCAGCGGGTGTCACTGACACCCGCTGCTCCATAGGGGTGCATGGAGCATCCGATCAGGTCCGCCAGAAAAACTGATCGGAAAGCTTGTGCGAAAGGGGCCTTAGGGAGTTTTGATAATTAGTAGCAACTATAAGAAAAACACAAATTATCTAATATGTGATTCTGTGGAAAAAAAAACAATGTTCAGTAGGGTTGCCACCTCATCCCTTTAAAAAAAACTGAACACATATTAATTACACAGGTTCTGTGGCTGATTAATGTGGCAATTAAACTAACTTAGTCCCTTATCTACATTAAATTAGCCTCAGAACCAGAGCAATTCAAATTTGTTCAGGTTTAAATAGATGAGGTGGCAACCCTACTGTTGAGGTACAAATGCCAGTTTTGTTACCCGTGTAAATCTGACAGCATTCTTTCTTTATTCAGTGTTTCATTGGTTGTTTTTATTCTTTACAGCAAATACTCAGGCACTCCCGTAGTGATTCAGACAAAGTTATTTTCCTTATCACCGATGGCTACTCAAATGGTGGGGACCCTAGACCTGTGGCTGCCAGTCTTCGAGAGCTTGGAGTGGAAATCTTCACATTTGGAATATGGCAGGGCAATATTCGGGAGCTGCATGACATGGCATCTCAACCAAAGGAGGAGCACTGTTATCTGTTACATAGTTTTGCTGAGTTTGAGGCACTGGCTCGACGTGCCTTACATGAAGGTATATTCTTTATGTGTATTTTTTTTCTTTTTTATTACAAAACAAATGTAGGAAACATTTGTGATACAGTATATTCTTTAACCACTTCAGCTCCGGAAGGTTTTACCCCCCTTAATGACCAGACCATTTTTTGCGATTCCGCACTGCGTTATTTTAACAAAAAATTGCGCAGCCGTGCGACGCTGTACCCTAATACAATTGATGTCCTTTTTTTCCCCCACAAATAGAGCTTTCTTTAGGTGGTATTTGATCACCTCTGCGTTTTTTTAGATTTTGTGCTTAAAAAAAGAGCGATAATTATGAAAAAAACGCCATATTTTTTACCTTCCGCTTTAAAACATTCCCAATAAAAAAAAATTAAAAAATCAAATGTTTTTATCAGTTTAGGCCAATTTGTATTCTGAAATAAATAACATTAAAACCTGCGCTGCTAGTGCTAAATAACTCAAATCTGTGTTACAAAATTTAATTAATGCAGCTGCTGTGCATCTAAGGGCTCTTTCACACGGGCGGTCCGATCAGATCCGCCTGTCAGTTTTTTAGGCGGATCAGATCGGATCCTCCATGCAGCTCTATGGGGCAGCGGGTGTCAGCGGAGACACCTCCGCTGACACCCGCTGCCATCCGCATCCGATCCTGTGCTGAAATCTGGACGGATGGAAACCCTATTTTTCCATCCGTTCAGTAATCGGAGCGGAGCGGATCTGATGAGAGCGGACAGGCGGTCCGCTCTCCTCCGATCCCCCATAGAGGGCAGCGGGTGCTGAGACACCTCCCTCTCCGCTCTGCAAGCGGAAACGGAGCTGTCATCCGCCCGGCTCAGCGGGGATCGCGGATCGATCCCCGCTGAGCAACACGGATCCGCCTACGGAGGCGGACCGTGTGAAAGAGCCTTAAGTGAATCTTAGAAAAAATGTGAAGTAAAATTAAAACAGCGCTGGCATTTCATATAAATGTGTAAAAGCAATGTTGCTGGTGAATATATAAATATATAAAAATAACCATGTATTACAAACAATTGATAATAAAATTCTTATTCGTGATGTGTCCAATAAAGTGCAAGGTGATTATTATAAATATAGAAATAAAAAACAGCATATAATGCAACAAATTGATAAAACAGTCCTTCCAATTAAAACAGTCCAATTACTACGTGATTTTGCGCAGCCGAGCCGCCTTGCCGCAGTAATACTATGGTGGGCGGTTGGCAAGAGGTTAAGAAGTAATTTTAACCTAATCTATCTTATTTCAAATTAGGTTAAAATTATATTTCTACCAGAAAAAAAGAAAGAAACAAACAATATATTGTTATGGTGAAAAAGGGAATTAGTATAATATTTCTTGATGAAATATTGTTTATCAGCAGACCTAGCATCAGTCATATTTTGTACACATTAGGGGTCCTTTCACACGGGCTTTCCGATCAGGTCTGCCTGTCAGTTTTTCAGGTGGACCTCATCAGATGCTCCATGCACCCCCATGGACAGCAACGGCCCTACCATGGACCCAGGCAGAAATGGACCCAGGTAGAATTTTGAGAGGGGCAGCAAATTGACACCCAAGATTTTTTTTTCAGCAGTTTTTTGTGTCATCAGTTTGCGGCGCCTTTATGGGTGGCATTTCACTATCTCATACTGTTGCCTGTAGTGCAAACGGATGAGTATGAGAAGGCGGAGTGTCTCCTCCTGGGAACGTCTCTCATGTAATCGTGGTGTGAGCAATGACAGACATCAGCGCACTCCATCTTACGCTGAGCAGGCTGGATATTCTAGGGCGGTGGCCCCAGCAGATGCAGTAGTGACAGGAGGACTGAGGACAGACAGTGGGTGTTTGGTGGACTGGTCTTGTGGTGAGTTATGGAAGAAGATAACAGTATATATAATCTTTTCTAAATGTTATATTTATATAAAATAATGGATGTGGGGGCCTTTTGGTGGGCATGATTTTTTTTTTTTTTTGGGAGGGGGGCAGCATTTTATTTTTGGACCCAGGCAGCACAATGCCTTGGGCCAGCCCTGCCTATGGAACAGCAGATGTCAGAGGGGACATGTCTGCTGAAACCTGGTGCTATCCGATCCGATCCTGTCTGTGAAATCCAGACGGATAGAAACCTTATTTTCCATCTGTCTGTAGGAACGGATTGGATGAAAACAGACAGACGGACCGTTTTCATCCCATCTCCTTTGGAGGAGAGCGGGAATATGACAGGTTCGTCTCAGCACAGTGAGTGTAGACGGACCTGTCATCCGCCTGCTGAGCGGGGATCGGCGGATCAATCCCCACTGAGCAAAATGGAGTCCACCGGTCGGAAATCCTGTGTGAAAGGACCCTATTGCGTACAAGTTAAAGCGTTAGTAAAGTTCAGGATAGAAAAAAAGAAAAAGTTCTCCCTGCAAAGTAAAGCCATAATGTGCTGGTATGCATCATTATGAACGAGTTACCTTGAAATAAGGCCCTCCAGCCGTGCGCTGTCACCGCTGACAGGGCTTCCATTTTTACCTGGTCTTCCTTCTAAGTTTCACAGGCTACGGCTGGTTGATTGGCCAAGCCGCAAAGACGTCACTCCCGCGCATGCATGTGGGAATCTTGGCCACCACACACAGCTATGAAGGAACGCCAGGGGTCATTCCTTCAGCACGCATGTGCTTGGTGACGTCACCGGCTGCTGCTCGCTAGAATATCTCCTTAACGGTGCAGGTTTAGGAAATATTAATCTTACCTAAAGGTAAGCTTTATTATAAGCTTTAAGTTTTATAAGCTATAAGTTTACTTCCACTTTAGGAACGTATAAGTGTAAAGCTGGCCATAGATGGATCAAAATGTGGCTGGTTCAGCAGGCACCGGGCAAATTTGAATCCATGTGCGGACGTACCTGTTCAACAGAAGTCAATCATTAGATTGACTTCTATGGGAGAAGATTGTTGGAAAACTTTTATTGATCAGCAGCTGCAGCTAATCGGCAGAGAATCCTGCTGTCAGAATACAGCGTCTCAGCAGAGGAGATTCCTTCACCTGCCTGCTGAAGGAAATAAAACTGACCCATCTGTGGTCAGCTTTATGTTTCCAGGTATTTAGTACTTTTTATAGAGATCACAGTACTCCACCTGACATTGCCATTATCTGCTTTTCTCCAGGAACGTGAGACATCTTTGTTTTGGCATCATCCAGGATCAGCTTCTTTTTCCTGGACTGATATGCTGGCTGAGAAATGACATAATCATGTCAAATATGGTGCCTGTGCACTTTTTGGCTGTGTTTTTGATACATATCCACCATGCCTCTAGTTTATCTGATTCCAATCAATTTCCCAATATCACTATGTTCCATATACAAAGGTCAGGTCAATATTTTAGACCTCGTGGAAATTCTGTTTACCCATAAAAAGAAAAAAAATTACTATCTTTGTTTCTTATGGTTACAGATCTACCGTCTGGGAGTTACATTCAAGAGGACATAACGCATTGCTCCTATTTGTGTGATGCTGGGAAAGATTGTTGTGATGTTATGGCAAGTTGTAAGTGTGGTACACACACTGGCCAATATGAATGCATTTGTGAAAAAGGATACTATGGAAAAGGCTTGCAGTATGAATGCACGGGTGAGTACTACATGAAATTGTATAATACTAGACATTATACTGGCAATTAAAGTTAAAACTTGTGAATCCTGTGCTTATTACTGTCCCATCCTACATCTTTAAAGTGTAATCCAGCAGAATCTAAAACCCATTACAGAGGCATTGGGTTTCATGTATAAAAATTAAAATGGCACTAAAATACAAGTGACTTTTGTAGCAGACCATTCAGTGTTAAATTTGATTCTCTAACCTTCATTACACATAATGACCAAGAAATTGATTGACTGCTTTGATCAAGTTTTTATAGATGAGACCCTCTTTTCTACCTTGGACAGATTGTGGTTGCAAGATCTTTGGAAGTCATTAGTCAGTCTTTATGTGCTTTTACTGGTTAATTAAACATGCTTGATGATATAGGTGTATTCTTTTTTGAGAGTATTTAAGTTAGCAGTTTAGAATCTAACATCTAGAAATATATCCGTACTATCAGTATAAGTATTCTCCCTACTCTCACCTCAAAGATTTCCCAGCACACTTACCAGCCAGCCTGAAAAACAACCGAATTGGCCATGTTTAATAATTTACTGTAAAAACAGAAGATTTTGTTTGCACACATTTGCAAATATATGTGTAAGCCACAGTGCCCACATCAAGGCTCCTCTGTATATACGGTGGTCCTAACTCTAAATATCCAGAGCCTCCCATAGTAGGAGCACACATATGTGTAGCACTGCCCCCTAGAGGACTGCTGAGTATTACACTTTCTGGACTCCCCTGGGTTACCCTTAGCAACTGATAGCAGACAAACGGCATTGAAAGTTCTTGGCTCAGTCAATAATCAATCCAGGGGATGTTGGTTTTTGTGTTTTTATTAAGAAATGGGATAGGAGAAAGGATGATTGGAATACTCCAACTATGAACTATGCACAATCTTGAGGACAACTAGCTGTAGTGTGCGGCAAGGTCGCTGGTTCAACTTGCCACTGAAGTGAAGATAATGTAGAAAGTTCATGTTTAGTTCATGCTCTTCAGGGTTCTAACTTGGCACCTCCTTTACTTTCACTGCCTGTGTGTGCTGACACCCGTCCACTAACTCTATCCACTGTAGTGGTCCCCTTCCTGGGCAGACCCATTGGCAAGCTTCCGTGTACTCACGGACACTGTTTTTCCAGAGTTGCTCTGCTGTCTACTCCACCAGTCATCTTTCCTGGACCTCTGGATCCAGCACCACACTCCTGGTCCACAAGGCCGACCGCCTGTGACCACCATCCACAGCAAACAGGAGGAGAGACAGCTGTCACCCTCCTCCTGGGACCTGGCTTCCCACCCAAAGACCCCCTGCCTCATGTGCTCTCGGCTCTTATACCTTATCCCATGATGCACCTCTTTGTGTGCCAACCCAATGGGATAGTTACAAAAGCCTGTGTATCATTGGCCAGGTTTCATCCACTGTCCAACAGGCCTCCCTATTGCATACAGTGGGGACACTCCCTCAGACCAGATGAATACACACTGAGCACAATGAGCAGGCCTAACTATCGATCAGGCTCCCCTGATAAGCAGGCAGAGCAAACTATTCTCCCTGCCTAGCACCTATCTAGGAGGGTCATACATAAGAATGAATAGATTAAGGGCAGATATGCCTGGAAAAAATCCACCCCTCTTTAAAGGCACAGGGCATCCCATGTGCCCCTGCACCCAATTCAACCAACTATACAAAAAATTGGCAACCACCCCAACCTGTAACTGGTCCATACAATAATGTGCACATGGAAGGGCAACACACATAACAAACAAACAAAAGATTTCCATGCACACTTACCAGCCAGCCTGCAGCTTACGCATATATTTGCAAATGTGTGCAAACAAAACCCTCTGATTTAACGTAAACTGTTAAGCCCCGTACACGTCGGGATCCATCGGCCAGTTAAAAAAAACTGTCCGACATTCGCCCCTTGTGTATGCCACCCTTTCCAACAGAAGCCGATCAATTGGCCGACTTCTGTCGGACGAGCATGCTGGAAAAGCAGCAGCTGACTGACTCCAGATCAGGGCTCTCAGCCAATGGCAGTGAGTGCTGATTGGAGTGTTCCGGCGGGGTGCTGTCCCCCCTGTCAGAGCACAACAGCTCAGCGGGGGAGATCACTATACTAACTTCGCTGGGTTGAAGGAAAAGAAAACTCCTAGTGCTTACCAGGGTTTAGACAGGACCAACTTGGTTGTTTTGCAGCTCTGAAATGAGGGGAAGCTCTGCTGACTTCTATCATCCAATCATGAACGAGCAAAAATGCTGTTTTTTATTTTCCTTGCATGTGATTGGGAAGTGAAGCTTGCAGTGCACAGTGTATTTGCCTTTAGTAAATCAACCCCTATATGCACATAAGGGCAAGGTGTCATATTTGTTCATTTCATATGCAGGCTTTGCTTCCTTCTCTAAAGTACTGCATAATGATTGTGCTTTACTGTTTTTTTATACTCTATGAGTTATGTCTTAAATACTGGGCGTGTGTGTCCTAATCTTGTTTTTTTGGGTGAATTTTATTAAAAATATCGTTTTTTGAACATGCTTAAAACATATAGTACTGCATATTATTGTCTTATTCCAAAGGTGTATGTAAAGATATATAATGTACGGCCTGTATGCTCTCTCTTCAATTTGTACGCCTTTTTTATTGCAACATGCCGTGACGGCGGTCACTCTGGTTGGGTGGCTGTGGAACTCAGCTTTCCTTTGAGAGCTCTGGAAACCCATTTTCTAGCTCCCTCATTCCCACTTATGTGTAAGTCACCCTGTGTCTATTAGGGGCACATGGTGACCAAGAAAATTAAGGACAGCTACTTAATGGACACTGAGAATATGGTTTGTATTATTTCAAATGGGACAGTAATATTTATCAATAATACCTTTCAAGAAATATATGAAGACTATTCCTGGTCTGTTTGATTTTGAACATGTTCATTGAAAGAGCTTATCACAATGGCCTCTGTTCCATGTTCTTCAATGTAAGAGACAGACAGTCTGTTACTGGCGGTCTCCTGCTATTGTCTGAGTATTGAGGTGTAATGTGTTTCTGCTAAGCATGTCTGTCCCATTGTTAATTGTTAATTAACTCACCTATTGTTTTTGTCCAGATGGCTAGATCATTAGCTCAGGTTAATTATGTTTCTGTATACAATTTCATCTGCTTATACAGTCAGGTCCATAAATATTGGGACATCGACACAATTCTAATCTTTTTGGCTCTATACACCACCACAATGGATTTGAAATGAAACAAACAAGATGTGCTTTAACTGCAGACTTTCAGCTTTAATTTGAGGATATTTACATCCAAATCAGGTGAAAGGTGTAGGAATTACAGCAGTTTGAAGGTGTGCCTCCCACTTTTTAAGGGACCAAAAGTAATGGGACAATTGGCTGCTCAGCTGTTCCATGGTCAGGTGTGTGTTATTCCCTCATTATCCCATTTACAAGGAGCAGAAAAAAGGTCCAGAGTTCATTTCAAGTGTGCTATTTGCATTTGGAATCTGTTGCTGTCAACTCTCAATATGAGATCCAAAGAGCTGTCTCTATCAGTGAAGCAAGCCATCATTAGGCTAAAAAAACAAAACAAACCCATCAGAGAGATAGCAAAAACATTAGGTGTGGCCAAATCAACTGTTTGGAACATCTTTAAAAAGAAAGAATGGATCGGTGAGCTCAGCAACACCAAAAGACCCGGAAGACCACGGAAAACAACTGTGGGGATGACTGAAGAATTCTTTCCCTGGTGAAGAAAACACCCTTCACAACAGTTAGCCAGATCAAGAGCACTCTCCAGGAGGTAGGTGTATGTGTGTCAAAGTCAACAATCAAGAGAAGACTTTACCAGAGGGAATACAGAGGGTTCACCACAAGATGTAAACCATTGGTGAGCCTCAAAAACAGGAAGGCCAGATTAGAGTTTGCCAAACAACATCTAAAAAAGCCTTCACAGTTCAGGAACAACATCCTATGGACAGATGAGACCAAGATCAACTTGTACCAGAGTGATGGGAATAGAAGAGTATGAAAAAGGAAAGGAACTGCTCATGATCCAAAGCATACCACCTCATCAGTGAAGCATGGTGGTGGTAGTGTCATGACGTGGGCATGTATGGCTGCCAATGGAACTGGTTCTCTTGTATTTATTGATGATGTGACTGCTGACAAAAGCAGCAGGATGAATTCTGAAGTGTTTCGGGCAATATTATTAGCTTATATTAAGCCAAATGCTTCAGAACTCATTGGAAGGTGCTTCACAGTGCAGATGGACAATGACCCGAAGCATACTGCGAAAGCAACCAAAGAGTTTTTTAAGGGAAAGAAGTGGAATGTTATGCAATGGCCAAGTCAATCACCTGACCTGAATCCGATTGAGCATGCATTTGACTTGCTGAAGACAAAACTGAAGGGAAAATGCCCAAAGAACAAGCAGGAACTGAAGACAGTTGCAGTAGAGGCCTGGCAGAGCATCACCAGGGATAAAACCCAGCATCTAGTGATGTCTATGTGTTCCAGACTTCAGGCTGTAATTGACTGCAAAGGATTTGCAACCAAGTATTAAAAAGTGAAAGTTTGATTTATGATTGTTAATCTGTCCCATTACTTTTGGTCCCTTAAAAAGTGGGAGGCACATATACAAACTGTGGTAATTTCTACACCGTTCACCTGATTTGGATGTAAATACCCTTAAATTAAAGCTGAAAGTCTGCAGTTAAAGCACATCTTGTTTGTTTCATTTCAAATCCATTGTGGTGGTGTATAGAGCCAAAAAGATTAGAACTGTGTCGATGTCCCAATATTTATGGACCTGACTGTATGTGAGTCTGTTCATAAAATGTTCCAGATCTTATACAAGCTACTCTCGGCTAGTTTTGTATGGGGGTGACTAGAATATCCTAAATCTATGTTCAAGACTGAAGGAAGCGGTATTCTGACGGAAACTCACAAGCAGATTTTGGGGTCGCGGTTCCGTTACACATGCGTTGTATGTTTATTAGCACAATAAGTCTTTTTCTGATTTCAAATACAAATATGAAATATAAATAAATGAAAGTGATTTTTTTCCTGCCAAATAATTTGGATTTGGCTCCATCTACTTCTGAGAGCACACAGCTCTACCACAGAGCACAGCCCTGTCTGGCAGGGCAGGAGACCTGATTTTTATAACCGTGATTTGGGTGAAACCAGCTAGACCTGAATGCACCAAGGCACAGCTAAACGTCTAGGTGTGAATTCAACAAAAGCAAAACATGACCTGCTCCCAGATGCATTAAAAAATGTGCTCCATATATATTAGGATTTTATTAGTATTAGTATATTAGTATTAGTATTAATATTAATATATTAATATTAGTATTAATATTAGTATTTGATGTTTGTGTACATAAAAGCGATATTAAACCCTTAAAATAGTATTAAACCCAAAACAAAAAATGTAAAATTGCAACTTACCAGTCATTAGATGTGGTGGCTGCATTCGCTTTCTTGTTTAGGCTTCCTTTACCTCTGTTTTCACTTGGTTATCTGGCTAATAACAGACTTGTATTAGAGTTACAACTTTCTGGATGAAGTAGCAACATAGACAACTTTAGTTGTCAGCATTGTCAGTGTGGGGGGGAGGGGAGTGTTTTGGATTTAAATACACTAACAAATTGAAGCCAAACTGCAGCCAACACTTTATAAGCAGATGCAGCAGCAGTTCTTTTTCCTTTTGGGATACAGATTTTCCATAAATAAATAAAAGCTAATCATAGTAAGCACGCCTGACAGTGTTAAATGGTTTGTCTCAACACTCTACCTGCTACATCTGCAGTTCATCTTGTTATGTTGAAGAACAACAGACTGTCAGGATCACCAGGTGAAAAAAATGTTTTCTCTTGGCCTTCATATCACTTTAAGGTCTGGTCTATCCCCCAGCCTGTAACTTGCACTGCAGCACAGCTGGCTCCTTGTGCTGATTCTCAATGCCTTAGTCTTGGCTGTGCTGTACAGAGGCTGCTAGGGGCTGACTCCAAGTTAAATTCAAATTCCTATACAGGCTGCACTAAAGACATTAATCTCTAAATGCATTACAAAGCTGCATTACTTTGTACCTTTCAATCTGATTGGAGTGCAGCTTTAAATTGTTACTAAACCCACAACAGTAAAATATATGCAGTAAAGCATGCTTGTTAGTCTCATTGTGGAACCTAAGGGGTAAATCATCTGCATTGTGTAAAGAAAAAGGCTGTTTAATCATGTCTTCTCTGATCATCTCCTTCTTCAACTGTCTCCAAAAAAATAACCTGATATTTACAGAGCCAGGGGGCAGGCTGCACATGCTCAGTTTGCTGTGTATTGCTAGAGAGTATTTTTTTTTTCTTGGGAGAGTACATGTGATCAGCACAGGGCCAATCAGTACTGTCCAGACAGAGGGTCAGAGGTCCTGCATTCTCATTGGACAATCGTGGGAAAATGAAAACTCTTCCTACAAGCTTTAACCAGACTCTGCTTTAAGTCACAAGATTGTTCTATAAGGAATGTAGCAGTTTATATTTACTAAAATAATTGCATTTCCATGTTCTGTGTACTGTGGGAGACCAGATATAGTGGATGCAGGGCCCTGGGTTTAGTAACACTTTAAGTTCAATTGCATTGATGTTTGGAGAAAATATATAGCTAGGTTAGTTTTAAAGTTTGTATATCATGTTTAAAGAGGAGCTCCAGGCCCCTTCAGAAAAAAATAAAAGTCAGCAACTGCAAATACTGTAGCTGCTGACTTAATACTAGGACACTTACCTATCCAGGGATTGCACAATGTCCTCACCCAAGCCAATTTTTCAATTGGCTATCGGGTGTTGCCATAGGCATCTCCACTAAGGGAAACCAGCAGTGAAGCCTTGCAGCTTCCCAGGCGGGTCCCTACGGCCAAATAAATAAACAGTGCAGCTGATAAACAATGTGAATAATTCAATAAGCCAAATAAACACACCGAGATATGCATTATTCAATGTAAAGGTGAATTCAAGTGATCAATAAAAAGTCCAAAGTGAATAAAAGATGAAAAAAGTCCCGAAATATATAACTCTTTGTGTATTTGAAAGAGAATCCTGGAATAACCCAAGGGACACTCAGGAGAGAAGCAACACAGGAGGCTTAGCAGAAAACCAGTGACCCCCTTTTTACAGGGTGGTCAATGCTCGCTTTAGCAATCAAATTATAACCGGTCATCAGTTCATAAGACTCCCGATGATAATATGTGTTATCCGTCAGGTAAGCAGTCTACCGTTCTCATCAGCCCAGATTATATAGAAAATAAAGGCTCCACGTAGTATAACACTGTAAAATCCAAATGGTTTATAAAAAAGTAATGCACTTACAAGGTACAGACTTGTAAACCGCATATAAAACACCAGAGGGGCGTAACATTCACTTCCTTCAGTCATAAAAATGGCAGAAATTCAGCTGCGCAATAGCGTGTGAAGCCCCATATTTCATTTCTACGTGTTTCATCCTACGTGATGTCATCAGGGGCACGTACACACGCCTCAATGATACCTTTATATAATAAACTGAAGAGGGAGGATCTACCTCTGATTGGATAATCGCCGTTCTGGAACAAGCTGAAAACTAGTCAGCCTAAGGAGCTTGTATAAATGAGCGGTAGTAATTAATTATCGCCATCTTGTGGAAAAAAAGGTATACAACACATTACAATTCCCAAAGCCAACAATAGAAGACAGAATTAACCTATTACCTCCACAAACGGCTCCTTTTGCGCATGCACGAAGCATGCTTTGCTCTATGAATGGACCGGCTGCAGAAGTGGCAAACTCAGTTCGTTAGTGCCATTGGGTACCTGTCAAAACCAGGTACCCCCCCACAAAAGTTGCCAAATATGGCAGTGGAGGAAAGAGGGAGGCAGATAAGTGGAGCTTCCCATTTTGGATGGAGCTCTGCTTTAAAGGTGGCATAGGAAAAAAAAGAAAGTATTCTCACTAATGAGAGGTAGGAATGGGTAGGGTATCTCAGGGTCCTACCTGCAATTTCTGTCCTTGCTTTCATTCTGTACAGCTCAGCTACCCTAATAGCAAAACCTATCTTTTCTGGCATCCAAATCCTCTAAATCCAAAGCCTCTAAAATAGAGCCTGAAAAATGCCGTCCTCTGTATTTACAGGCTCCTGGACTACCCTTTTTAAGCCCACTGTGGCCCAAGGACCTCCCCTTCTAATGCTACATGTGAAAAGCTTAATAAGTTTAGTCGCAAAAGATTAAATATCAATTAATAAAATAAAGACCTGGGAAAACAGCTGAACACAAATTAAATAGATTCATACTTACAGTTTTATCTTGCCAAGGTTATTTAATTTTGGTCAGCCAGTCTTGTATTTGATACATCTCTTGCACAATGCACAGCAAGACCAGTGACACATTTATTCCTGTTTCGGTGATTCCATTTTGTATTTCCCTGTGTCACTGCTCTGCCTTTGTCATTGGCCAATGAACCATAGTTATTAGCTCTGTCCAGTGAGCAGGCAGGTGATCTTGGAGGCAGTAAAGCTGGTGCAGAAAACAGTATTTTAAAACCATAAAGAAGTTGTCATGATCGACCACGCCCACGGCGACTAGCTAACCGAGACATGGTTTTGTGACTGGGGAGTATAAGGGAATAAGGGAAATTCCTACTGAGTAATAAGACTGGCTGTGACACTTTCACAGCCCGCACTGCCTTTGGTCACCACTAGAGGGAGACTCCAATCAAGCTGGCTGACCACACACAGGCAGATACAAATATACAAATCTCACATACAATCTGGTGCACTGTAAGGGTTAGGAAGCAGTCTAGAAATTATCACACACTACTAGGATTCCTCCAGCTACCCTACAAGCTAGAACCCCTGTGTTAATCACTCTTCCCACTTTACCCACACCCACACACCACAAACGATAGCCTGCCACCACCCAACAGTTTGTCCGCAGACTGGTCTGCTGGGCAACCATACACTCGCAGATCTCCGTCTGGTTTACAATCTGCATGCAATCTGCCAACACAGTGCAATTGCATACAGATTGGCATATAGCTTAGACCAAGCTATTAGGCACTAAAATGCAACAATCTCTTCAGAGATATGAGTCCCAGCTTAGTACACAGAGGTCACTTATTAATTTTATAATTTAATATCCCGAAAGTGGGCAGTGTATAAGAAATATATACAAAGCAAAAGGAGTTACAAAAAATACAAAAAAGATAAAAAGACACACAAATGGCAATTTGCTATGAAAATAAAAAGGAATAAAAACAGAAATAAACTTTTTTATTGGAATATGGATGTTGGCTGGACTTTAGCCCTTGGCCAGTCAACCCCAGGGGGGTTGTCCCCGGCTCAGCCCACAGGAGGTTTCGTGTTCTGAACTGACTAGAGTCGAATTGACCCAGAACGGCGCTGACCGCTGAGTCAGGGATACGAATTCTGACACCAGCGCATCGGTCTGATCGCGACAGTACCAAACACTGCCTGCCTGCCGTAATCAGGCGCCATATAACGGTTTTAGGCGTTTCTCTACACTCTCTACAATTACAATTACAGATTTACATGTACTCGTAGGCCAACACGTGAGCCATAAGAAGGAATTATTTTCATCTCTCTGCCACTAATATTTTGACTTTTATGAGAGATAAAATACATTCCTTAGATCTGATGATACCAATCAAAGCTTGCAGACCATTTGGAGCCTCTCGTTGTCCCCTCATAGCCAAGATGTCTAGCAGTTTCCTTTGAGGCTTCAGGAAGGTGACAATTTCGTCTTCGAGGCTCCAGGAAGGTGACAATTTTGTTTACTTGCATCAGAGACTTTTATTGGCATGTAGGTGTCAACTCTATCCTAGAGAATGGCCCTGTCCCTTTCAAATGCTAATAACAGGACATATGTGTATGACTGATACTAAATACCGTATTCTTAATAACTCAAAATGACACTACATCCACAATTATACTATTTCTACAGATCACTTCATATCTCACTAAGGCAAAGCTACCCTACTCTTACATTTATGTTACAGAAGTAGAGTGATAGTCGTGAGTAGCTGCCATGATTACACGTCCTTTGGCAGGTAAACAGACAACTCACATGTACAGTATTTGAACTATGTATTTAGCTGTTGCCTGGAGTTCAGCTTTAACAGTAATATTGCGTGGGCTTTGTGAATTTAGCACCATTATAGTGATTTCTTTATATCAAGAAACATTCTTTGATTAACTTTACTTGTTGCCTTGATTCAGCATCGTGTGAACCTGAACAAATTGTGTTTTCTTTGGCAGAAAACCCTAATATTCTGTGCTCAGGGCTTGCTAGAGTGATATGACTTATTTTAGTTAGAAAACCACTTCCTTTTGGACTCTAATTCAGAGACTTTTTTTGAAACCAGGTCCTATAAAGTTACTCAACTTGACTAAGACGTTTTCAAGCAGAACAAAAATGAAACATGTAGGGTCCCCAGGACCTCCTTCCATAATTTTCAAGTATTCACAGGATATTTGCACATTATGAGAAAAGTGGAAAAATAGCACCGGACCCATAGAATTATCTAACTGGTATTGCTGTCTTAAAGTATTGATGTTTATGTAAATGATCTGGTTCCCAGGTAGGCAGCTACACCCCAGAGGATCCCCACAGTCTTCTTGGCTTGTAGTGTAATGTAACACAAATGTAAATTGAAGTGCTACACCATTGCTGACAAAGCCTGTGTTTGCAATCACACTTGAAAAATTAATAATATATACAGTGGGGATCGAAAGTTTGGGCACCCCTGGTAAAAAATTGTATTAATGTGCATAAAGAAGCCAAGGAAAGATGGAAAAATCTCCAAAAGGCATCAAATTACAGATTATACATTCTTATAATATGTCAACAAAAGTTAGATTTTATTTCCATCATTTACACTTTCAAAATAACAGAAAACACAAAAATGGCGTCTGCAAAAGTTTGGGCACCCTGCAGAGTTAATATCTTGTACTGCCCCCTTTGGCAAGTATCACAGCTTGTAAACGCTTTTTGTAGCCAGCCAAGAGTCTTTCAATTCTTGTTTGAGGTATCTTTGCCCATTCTTCCTTACAAAAGTCTTCCAGTTCTTTGAGATTTCTGGGCTGTCTGTCACGCACTGCTCTTTTAAGGTCTATCCATAGATTTTCAATTATGTTGAGGTCAGGAGATTGTGAAGGCCATGGCAAAACCTTCAGTTTATGCCTCTTGATATAATACCCCGTGGATTTCGAGGTTTGTTTAGGATCATTATCCATTTGTAGAAGCCATCCTCTCTTTAACCGCTTGCCGACTGCTCACAGTATATTTACTGCGGCAGTCAGCCCCTCACAGGCAGAGCGACGTAGGTCTACGTCGCTAGCCTGTGAGGCTCTGGGGAGCGAGCGCGCGCCCGCGGAGGAGCGCTCCCGCTCCCGCGCGGTCACTCGGCGATCGTCGGGGGAGAGGGAGAAAGTCAGGCGGCTTGTGTAAACAAGCCACCTGTCATTCTCCCCGGTGTAGAAACACTGATCACACGGTTGATCAGTGTTCCTACAGCTCAAGCCACAGCCAATCACAGTAAGAATCACGCCCCTAGGGACACACACAGCCCCTCCCTCTCAAATAAAGTTAACCCCTTCACTAGCAGTGTATTTTTACAGTAACAGTGCATATGTATAGCACTGATTACTGTAGAAATGTCACTGGTAACCCCAAAAGTGTCGAAAATGTCAGTCAAGGGTCCGATCTGTCCGCCGCAATGTTGCAGTACCGCAAAAAAAATCGCAGATCGCCGCCATTACGCGTTTAAAAAAAAAACAACAAAAATGACAAAATTCTTTCCCTTTGTTAGTAAACGCGATAACTTTTGCGCAAACCAATAAAAATACGCTTTTTGCGATTTTTTTTAACAAACATATGTAGCATAAAACAAATTGGCCGAAAATGTTAAAAAATGTTGATTTTTACTTTTTTTGGGGGGGGAATTTCATATAAAAAAATTTGAAAAATATTGTTATTTTTGCAAAATTTACGCTCTTTTTTTGTTTATAGCGCATGATCAAAAAATCGCACAGGTGATCAAATACCACCAAAAGAAAGCTCTGTTTGTGGGAAAAAAAGTACGTCAAATTCGTTTAGGTACAGCGTCGCACGACCGCACCATTGTCCGTTAAAGTCACGCAGTGACGAATCGCAAAATACCCCCTGGTCTTTTAGCAGCTAAATCCTCCGGGGCTTAAGTGGTTAACTTCAGCTTTTTCACAGATGGCATCAAGTTACTATCCAAAATTTGCTGAAATGTTATTGAATCCATTTTTCCTTCTTTTTTTTTTTTTTTCTATTCAATTTTATTGAAGTTTTGTTAGAATTGTATTCATAGACTGAATTACTTTAATCAGACCAAAAACAAACATACAAAAACTCTATATGGGAGCAAAAGAAAATATTATAGATGTCTAATACAATTGCTAAACACAAAAATCAAGGGCTTTATATTTTTATTTTGTAGAGTAATCAATTTCAAGTATTCAAATATTGCTAAAATATTCAAAATGAAAGATGCAGTAATGGAGGTTCAAGGATAATTACAATTTTATATAACGCAAGTTATAACCTTTCACAGCAAAACAAAAAGGGTTTCAAGCAAATGTTATTTGACCTGTTTTACAGTGTCTTCTGCCTCCTGATGTATGGTAGAGCTTCGTTTCAAAATGGCAAATGCCAGTACAGAGCGGTTCAGCGCCAGACTATTCTAGTCATCCAACTTCCTCAAACACTCTTTTGTAAAATGTGCCATAGGCTATGCAGACACAATCCGACCACCCTCCAGCCTAAAAGCTTCTTTATAACAAAAAAAAAAAAGTGTTTGGGGTGGGCAAGGACAGATTTTTCAACCTGTGACATTAGTTTGACCCTCAGTAGCAGTTAGCCAGTGGCCATTTGCCTGTCTTTGTAAGCTTAAGAAGAGTTTGTGGACCACTTTACCAATTAGGCTGCTGAAAACGCACAAGAACTTTCCACAGTTGCCATCATCACACCTGTCCTTTTCAGAAGGAAAAGAAAGGGAGTAGTATACCAAGGAAGAATGGCAAAGACGTGAAGAGAAGGGGAAGCCATTAATCAGCAGTGTGGCCTTTTCCTCTAGGGCATGCACAGGTATCTCATTTGAAGGTTAACTTTAGGCGTACATCTGGAGCCTGCTCTACCATTTTTCCTTCTACTTGTGAGATGTTCCCTGTGCCATTGGCTGCAATACAACCCCAAAGCATGATTGATCCACCCCCATGCTTAACAGTTGGACAGAGGTTCTTTTCATTAAATTCTGTGCCCCTTCTTCTCCAAACGTACCTTTGCTCATTCCGGCCAAAAAGTTCAATTTTAACCTCATCGGTCCACAGAACTTGTTTCCAAAATGCATCAGGCTTGTCTATATGTTCATTTGCAAAGTTCAAACGCTGATTTTTGTGGTGAGGATGTAGAAGAGGTTTTCTTCTGATGACTCTTCCATAAAGACCATATTTGTACAAGTATCTCCTTATAGTGGAATAGTGTACCACAACTCCAGTGTCTGCCAGATCTTTCTGGAGGGATCGTGCAGTCAAACGTGTATTTTGAATTGTTTTTCTCACAATCCTGCGAGCTGTTCTGTCTGATATTTTTCTTGGTCTTCCAGATCTTGCTTTAACTTCCACTGTTCCTGATAACTGCCATTTCTTAATTACATTCCGAACAGAGGATATTGACATCTGAAAATGCTTTGCTATCTTCTTATAGCCTTCTCCAGCTTTGTGAGCATCAATTATTTTCAGTTTCGGTTTTCTAGACAACTTCTTAGAAGATCCCATGGTGCTGATTGTTGGGGCAAGGTCAGATGAGTCTGGGCATTTAAAACCTTTGAGATTGACATCACCTGGTCTTCCCAGATGATGATTGAGAACAATCCATGACACTGGCAGGTCTCAGCCTTGCAAAGGGGGCAGTGCATGCTATAAATTCTGCAGGGTGCCCAAACTTTTGCAGATGCCTTTTTTTTGTTTTCTGTAATTTTAAAAGTGTCAATGATGGAAATAAAATCTAACTTTTGTTGACATATTATAAGAAATTTTAATCTGTAATTTGATGCCTTTTGGAGATTTTTCTATCTTTCCTTGGCTTATTTATGCACATTTATACAAATTTTTACCTGGGGTGCCCAAACTTTCGATCCCCACTGTGAGGTCCAGTCCACTTCTAGTCTATTCAAACTTTTTTCAATCAAGCCCTGATGAAGAGGATGCTCTTTGGCCCCCAAAAATTCATTGGTTACTTTTTGGATTGTCCCCTTGACATTTATTGAAATAAAGGTGTATCTGGACCTCTTAGCAGTGATCTGGTGCTACAGTTCCAGTTTTTGTTATATTTGCACATTATGACACACTACTCTGTGATTTCGTACTCCATTCTTTGATTTATTGTCTGTGTCTCCATTTTCTCCCAGGCTTTTTATGGAACTAGTACCTTCAGCCATTTGGTCTAGCCAGGTTAAGATGTTGTAATTGTGCATGTGCCTGACCCTTACTCCGTAAGTGTGGCTGTCATTGTACAATTTGCAAAAAAATTGCTAGTAGGTGGGGAAAGAGATTGTATGGCAGAGAAGACATGAAGAACCTGTCTACTAGTAATTAAAAAAAATATATTTTGTTCTGCTTTGAAATGAACATTGCCACTGGCAGATAATAAAAGAAGGCCACAGGTATTAAAAAAGAGGAATGGCCAAACCTTTTTTGGCCATACTTCCGTCGTCGGTCATAGAAGTTCACGTACTTGTGCTCTCCTGTGACCCAGAATCACCCGATAATTGGCTAAAGCCTGCTGTTGGCTGATGTCACAGAACCACTCCAGGCTCTGGAAGAACTCTGGCCATATAGTTGTGATCCTCCCGGTTGTCTGATTGAAAACAAGCTCTGGCTCTCAGCATGCAGATGAGAGTTGAAGCCAGATAAGCCCACTTCCTCTGCTGCCCTGCCAACGCAAGAAGACAAAGAACTGAAAAGCCATGAACTTGAGGCTTGAAACATGCCCATTAGTAACTTGAAGTGAACATTATGTCAGTTTAACAGCACTAAACCAACAGTAGGTAATAAAAGAAGGCTGCATGATGTACCTACATGCATGCTTATGTTCTTAGTAGAGGGCCCTGTGAGCCCCATACCTAAGGTGTTCTTCTATGCAATCTTGGCCATTTCCTGTGGTTGAAAGCTTAGACCCAACCCTGCATATCTTGCTGTTACCCCATAACTGTGATGGGATCCTTTTGAATTAAAATATACTTTAAAGATTAAAATACTATTATTACACAGTGGAATTAAATTTAGTATTCCAAAAACAGGTTCCACAATTACATTGGTCACATTTAAAACTGCAAGTAACAAATGTTTCCAGCAACAAATATGCAAACTCTGGGGTGCATATTCAGTTGCCAACCAAGCCTTAACCATGGTAACTAGCCAAAGCAAATTCAGTAATAAAAAGGCAGGGTTTTTGGATGCAATGTTTGTAGGAAAAAAAAAAAATTGTTAGATAAGTTTGTGGAATTGTAGAACAAAAGGCCTGTCTCCGAAAAAGTCCCACTTTTGGGTGTTTAATACAACAAGCTTTTAGAAACAATGACATTTTGTACAGCAGTGGAACTACCTGACCTTACACGATATACAGTACCTTCAGCTGCAGAGATTAGGATTGGTATCTGTAGCCTTTCATGAGACTGCTGAAGCTTTCAGTCATAAAAAGAAACATTTTAAAACAGAACTAAACTCTCTCAACCAACATTTACTATTTTTAATCCTTATGCCGGTAGTTTTATTAAATAGATAAGAAGGTATATTGTATTAACTTGTTTTAAACTGTTTTATACATTCCTTCAGTCGCTTCCTAGGAATTTTTTTGGGGGTGGAGGGGCTTTCTCAGCTAAGAACATCCTCCTGCCTGCATGCTTGACCCAAAGGCAGATGGATTTCAGGAAGTAAATGCACAATTAATCATCTGCCCTTACTCAAGATGGCTGTGACTAGAAAGTCTGGGGTTGGGGTTCAAACTGATTTCTGAACAAAATAAAGCACTGAGGCATAGATGGATGGGTGAGTTTTCCTTCTATATTAAAAATGAATTAACCACTTTAGCCCCGGAAGATTTGGCTGCTCAAAGACCAAGCCCTATTTTGCGATTCGGCACTGCGTGACTTTAACAGACAATTACGCCGTCGTGCAATGCTGTACCCAAACAAAATTGACGTCCTTATTTTCCCACAAACAGAGATTTTTTTTGGTGGTATTTGATCACCTGTGCGATTTTTATTCTTTACGCTATAAACAAAAAAAGAGCGACAATTTTGAAAAAAATAACAATATTTTTCACATTTTTTTATATGAAATTCTCAAAAAAAAATGTAAAAATCCAAATTTTTTAACATTTTAGGCCAATTTGTTTTCTGCTGCATATTTTTTGGTAAAAAAAAAATTGCAATAAGCATATTTTGATTGGTTTTCAAAAGTTATTTTTTTCACTAGTAATGGCGGTGATCTGCGATTTTTTGCGGGACTGCGACATTGCGGCAGACAGATCGGACCCCTGACTGACATTTGGGAGTACCAGTGACATTTCTACAGTAATCTGTGCTATAAATGTGCACTGTTACTGTCAAAATGACACTGGCAGGGAAGGGGTTAACTTTATTAGTGATCAAGAGGTTAAGTGTGACCCTAGGGGCATGATTCTAACTGTCAAGGGGGCATGGCTTGTTAGATCATCACAGAGACATGCGATCCTACATAGCAGGATCGCATAGCCTCTGTGATGATCTAAGGGAGAATGACAGACGGCTGTGTTTACATCAGCCATCTGTCTTTTTCCATCTACAGCGGGAGATCGTGAATGACCGGTGGCCATCGGAACTGCCGGTCACTTGCGCTAGCTCCCCAGAGAACGAGCAGGGGGCGGGAGCCTCCACAGGCGTCTGAGCGAGTGACATACCCCTACATCACTTTGCCCAGTAGAGGCTGCCTGCCGCAGTATATCTGCGGTGGGCGGTCGTTATGTGTTACCCCCCCAAAAAAAAAAATAAAATCAAGATCCTGTTCCTTTAAAGCATGTTACACAGCACGGTACTTGTGCTGTGTAATTTTGCCCCCTGTATCACCTGAAATACCTGGCTAATCCTGACAGTTTTTGCCCTCCCCCTGTAAACTGACCACGGTGTATCATGGCTGCTGAGCCCTGACACCGTGGTCCGTTTACGTACCTCTGTAAAGCAGCTCTCCTGTCCTCCTCTGTCTCCCTCTGTCCTTCTCCCCCTCCCCTCCCTGCTTTCTGCTCTTGTGTCAGGTGCCCGCCCCCTTCCCTCCTGCTGGTGGAAAACCTTTTAATATCTTATATAATCCTCTTTTTTTCCCCAATGCTAGGTGCTCCTGTCACTGTGTTTTATTTAAAAAAAATGCCGTTTCTACCTGTTTTCAGGGCACTGCTCTGCCGTCACATAACCGGCCAGCTCTCTCCTCCTCCCCTCCTGACTAACGTCAGCAGGGGAATCTCCGCCACGCCCGCTGCAGCTGTCAGGCGGGCAGAGGAGAGAGGACAGGACAGGAGCACCTAGCATTAGGAAAAAAAGAGAGGATTATATAAACTTAGCAGTGTGGGTTAACAACCACTTTAAGTGTATTACCTTTTATTACATTAGTGTACTGGTAATTTTACCCTGACTGCAATTCACATATGAGGCTTTTAGTGGAAATAAAACACTGATGGCAATTGTTGGAAAAACACATCCTATTAACATCATTTTTCCAAAGTTATTTTTACAGAATGATGCAATTTAAATGATTCTAAACATCATAATACACTGCTCAAAAAAATTTAAGGAACACTTTGAAAACACATCAGAACTCAATGGGGAAAAATATCATGCTGGAAATCTATACTGATATGGACTGGGTAATATGTTAGGAAGGAAACAATGCCACATCATTTGATGGAAATTTAAATTATCATCCAACAGAGGGATGGATTCGAAGACACCCCAAAAATCAAAGGGAAAAAATGATGCAGCAGGCTAGTCCATTTGGCTGAAATGTAATTGCTGCAACTCAAAATGGTACTTAGTAGTTTGTATGGCCCCACGTGCTTGTATGCATGCCTGACAAACAACATCAGAGCATGCTCCTAATGAGACAACGGATGGTGCGCTGGGGTATTTCCTCCCAGATCTGGACCATGGCATCCCTGAGCTCCTGAACAGACTGAGGTGCAAACTGGCGGCATTGGGTTTACTAAAATATATCGTCCCAGAGGTGTTCTATTGGATTTAGATTAGGCTAGCATGGGGGCCATTCAATGGTATAAATTCCTTCATTCTCCAGGAACTGGCTGCATACTCACACCACATGAGACAGGGCATTGTTGTGCACCAGGAGGAACCCAGGACCCACTGCACCAGCGTAGGGTCTGACAATGGGTCCAAGGATTTTTACCCGATACTTAATGGCATTCACGGTGCCATTGTCTAGCCTGTAGAGGTCTGTGGGTCCCTCCATGGATATGCCTCCCAAGACCATCACTGACCCACCACCAAACTGGTCATGCTGAATGATGTTACAGGCAGCATAACATCCTCCATGGCTTCTCCAGACCTTTTCACGCCTGTCACATGCTCAGGGTGAACCTGCTCTTATCTGTGAAAAGCACAGGGCACCAGTGGCAGACCTGCAATTCTGGTGGTCAATGGAAAATGCCAATCGAGCTCCACAGTGGCGGGCAGTAAGCATAGGGCTCACTAGAGGATATCGGGCTCTCAGACCACCCTCATGAAGTCTGTTTCTGAAAACTGTGGAGGCGCATGACGTGGATCACTAGGAAAAAGTGTTGCCTAAGTAGTTGTACACCCTGAGGGAGGGGAAAAAGGAGAGAAAAAAGAAAGAAGAAAGAGAAAAAGGAGAGGGGGGGGGGAGGAAAGTGCTCCAATTAGGAGCTCCAACTCCCAGCACAAGAGAGGCGAAAACTAGAAGAGAAGAAAGGTGAGGGGGAGGTAACAAAAAAAACCCACCCACCAAAAAAGCAGCGGAAGGAGTGAAGAAGGGGGAAGTAGAGGACCAGGAGGTGAGAGAGATAAGGGGAGCTTGTCTGGGGAAAAAGAACAGAGGAAAAAGAAGAGGTTTAGTCTATTGTGCTGCCCCATATCAGGTCGCATCAATGTGTAAAAAAGTATGCCGCGCTAACAATGATAACCTGCAGCCAACAAAAAATGAATGACAATTTGTAATAACTAACGATAAAAAATATTGACGATGTGAAAATAAATAAATAACAATAAATACATGAAGTAAGATTCAAAACATACGGATCAATATGTGCAAATGAAGCAAAAATTGTGCAAACGTATTAAAGTGCATTATGACATAAACCATAATAATGGTCATAAAAGTGCATATAAGTAATAAATAATGATTGCATGCATATAGTCCATCCAGTTAAAAGAGGTGAATATATACAATGTTGTCTGTAGGAAAGTCCACCAAAAGTGCAAAGTGCAGAATCTCCTTTGAATAAAAAAAAGCGATCTCTGGTATATGTGACCACCACCGATAAATGAGGTAAGTAGGGGGCTTACCAGATGGAAAGGACCCAATAGAGTATACACTCTTTAGGTCACTCACGTATTTGAGGAGAAATAGTTGTCACTGTATTGCTGACGCTGGAATGTCTTCAGTACTCAGGGGCCACCTCCAAACGCATACCAAACATCCATATGGAAAGATCAATGGGTAACTGCTTGAGTCCATGGCCAAGAGCTCAATAAAATAGAAAGCTCACATAGTGTGTACCAATAAAGGAACCATTTATTTTAAAAGTAGGAACACTTACAATATCGATGAGAAAAAAAGCACTTGCAAGTAGTAGACAAAGTAGACGCAACACCTGTAGCTGACCGAGGTCGCATCATTAGTCATATCAACAGCAGGGAGCGATCCAGACCCATGTGGTCATTGTAATTTAGCCAAGGGTCCCATACATTCAGGAGCTTGGAGTGGGTATCCATGGACGTGAGCTTCTCATGCACTATAATGCCTATGAGCTATTGAACCTCTGCAAAAAGAAATGGCTCGGGCTAAGCCTTAGCCATGGTCTGCCATGCTGCCAGGAAAACAAACAACACCAGCTTCCTCTGAGTTTTGGACAAGGACAGGATGTACTTGTTCAAAAAAGGCCTCCCAAGGGTTATTAAGGTCATTGACAAAACCATTTGAATACGAGAGTAGATCTGGGTCAAAAATCTTATGACTTTCAGGCAGGGCAACCAGACATGGAAAAGGTTGCCTGGCTCTGTACAGCCTCAAAAACAAAAGGGAGAGGCAGAGGGGACAAATTTTGCCACCCTTACTGGACTCATGTACCATCGAGAGAGTAACTTAAAAGCATTTTCCTGGGCACAAATATTTTGGAGAGCCAGAGCTCAGCCAGATCTGGTTGCAGGTGGCCTGGTCCAAAGTTTTCCCACTTACAAACATAAGAGAGCTTTCAAGACCCCAGAGCATCTTTAGGCAAACCGTAGAAATCTGACATCAGCCCTTTTAACGAGGGAACCTTTTGGCACCTGTTCTCAAAAGGAATCAAGTGGGGGGAGTCCTTCTGGAATTTAAGGAGGGAGTGTACATGATTCTGCAATTGAGTATATTGAAAAATTTCAACAGTGGGAATTTGGCAGTGCTCCCGCTAATAATTAAAGGATTTTATACCCTCCATTGACAGAAGTTCATAAATATATACGGTTCCTCTTTTACCCCACCAGCGGAATGCCGCTGGGTTATAGTGGCATAGTAACAGGGGGAAATTAGGGGGGGGAGGGTGTTCGAGAACACTGGATAAGGGCAGATGAGGCGAGATCAGCCTAGCTGAAAATGTTGCTGTATGTTTTTGAGTAGCTAATTGACCTTGCACTAGGGAGCTTCTAACTGGATTATGTTTCTTTTTATTAAAGTACAAGTATTTTGTAACTTAGCTACCCCTTGCTTTTATATTTATTTTTTACACTCCCTAATGATTAGAAAAAAAAATTGTTAAAAGTTAAGGAATGTGTAGAATGCAGTACTGAGTTATCATTGATATTGGAATACAGGCTGAAAAATAAAGCCATTTAACAAGGACACTAGTCACAGACACTTCTTTTGTGTTTCTTCATTTTATGCCACCTGCATTGTGCATACAAAAGATGTCAGACACCATATCAGGAAACGTTGTCCTCTCTTCATATATTCCTTTGGATCTACAGAATGGAAAGGTTTAACACATGTTTTTTATTGCTTGTTGTAATGAATAACAGATGTTTTGGATTTCTAGTCTTACGGTGAACTAATACTGACATATCATTTGAGAGTACATGCTACATTTTTTACTTTTGTATAGACCACAAAGAAAAGAGATAAGAGATATTCACCTCAGCACAAAAGTTTTTAATTGCATTTTTTTTGTATGGTATAATCACTTCTTTTCCTATTTAAATCTCAGCTGTTTGCTTAAAGTGAAAAGTAAAATGTTTAGTAAAAATAAAAAGTAGTAAAGAAGAAAAAGAAATTCAACTTAGACACTGGCTTTGGACTTGCTCTCCTAGGTGCTGGTTATGTCACTTTTTTGTGACATCCAAGAAAAGCATGGTGCTGGAGCCCATTCTCATGACATGAGAATCTAAAGCAACCATTCCCAACCAGTGTTCCGTGGAACCCGAGGGTTCCTCCAGAAGAGACTAAGGGTTCCTTCAGCTGTGGCAAACTGATCTCCTTTGTGATGGGTTCTACATAGTTCCAGGTCTAAAGCCTTGTACACACGCAACGAATTTCCGCCGACCGGTCGTCCGTCTTTTGTCCAGAGTGGTGTCTGTTGGTTGGAATGTGCTCTAGACTGCACGCAAACTTTCCCGCACGACAGAATTCTACTTCAGAAGTGATGTCATGTGTTGGATTGCTTTCTTTGTGTTCTTTCATCTCTGAGCATGCCTAGTCTTGCTCATAAGATTTTTCCCCATCGAAATCTGTACTAATGAGACGAAAATCGGACGTGTTTTGACGGTCGACAAAAATTATATAGCCTGCACACCAGGATTTTTTCGGCCGAAAAGTCGGAGTCGGTTGTCGGAAGCACCATACTAACAAGCCGAAAATCAGCAGATCGGTCATTGGACAAAATTTCCCGGCCGAATTTCTACTTGTGTGTATGGGGCTTTAGAACACTTGGCAGAAACATAGGCATGATTGAAGGGTAGCATTCTGAGCACCACTGTAAGTGAAGCATTCCTCCCACTGACCATGAAAAATGTAAGGGACATTTTCCAAATAACCACCGATGAGCTAATCTTAGCAGGGGTACCATGAGATCTGAAAATTACTGCAGGGGTTCCTTTGGGGTAAAAACGTTAAGAAAGGCTGATCTAAAACTTGTACACATTACGAGTTTTTTTTTTTTTTTATTCAACCAAACGGGCTGGAAAAAAAAAAAAAAAAACGGAGGAGTTCAAGAGGAGCTTGCTTTACTAACTATGTGATGGTGGTACAGCGATCTCCCCGCTAAACTATTGTGTCCCCCCCCCCCCCCCCCAGAACACACTGGTTAACCCTTGCAGCGAATGGCTGCGAGCACTGATCAGATGCCAATTGGCTGCAAATTGTCCAGCATGTCCGTTCAATAGAAGCCAGACATTAAGCCGGCTTCTGTCGGACAGGCTGCTCAACACATTGGCGGAATGTGGGCCAGTTTTTGTTGAACCAGCCAATATACTGCCCATGTGTCCTAGCCTTAAGAGTTTTCACTGGCACCTAGGAAATCAGGCCATTACTGAGGTCTAAGGTAAGTTACTATTTTTTTTTTTTTAATCGCTTCTTTTTGTTATTTTTACTCAAACTTTCTACATGAGGGGGTAAGGGGCTACTAAATAACAGGACCTTGCAAAATCTACTTTGTAAGAAACCCACTATGATACAAATGTAGTGACTGTTATTGCTTATAGTGAAAAAATACCTGCGCTGCTTCACTGAGCACACTAATAAATAAATCTCACTAAATATTGTGTATAAATTATGTGTGTAAGGTGCTAGTGCTTAACTAAAACCACATGATTCCTATACCATAAATATCAATCAATATACATTAATACATATAACATAAACTTGAAAGTAATAAATGTGAAATAAAATCCTTCAATCAATCACGTGTTCAAATTGTGACAGTCTTTGTGCAAAACATAAGTCCAAAGTGCTGCGTGCTCATATAATAAGTGCCGGTGCTCTCTGTACACGGATAGGTGCTCCCCTCTCGGTCCCCTACTCACCAGAAGCCAAATAATACATCGCTTTCAGAATTTTCTTTAGATGAGAAGAGCCTTATTGGACCATCAACTGAACAGCTTTACTGTAGATCACAACATCCAGGTATTGCTCAAAAAAGAAAGAGATGCTGGCATCGTGAAGTATGTAACAACTTTATTCGATGCACACAATACAAGATACACTTACAGTGTAGCAGAGGTTCAAACGCCTATACACTCATCCCACGGGTTGCCATACAATGGGCTGTGTTCTTTCCCCGTGTCCCCGTATACCGGAAGATGGATGCGGTCGGGCGTAGTACGTACTCGGACGGACGGCTACGTACTACGCCCGGCCGCTGCTACACTGTAAGTGTATCTTGTATTGTGTGCATCGAATAAAGTTGTTACATATTTCACGATGCCAGCATCTCTTTCTTTTTTGAGCAATACCTGGATGTTGTGATCTACAGTAAAGCTGTTCAGTTGATGGTCCAATAAGGCTCTTCTCATCTAAAGAAAATTCTGAAAGCGGTGTATTATTTGGCTTCTGGTGAGTAGGGGACCGAGAGGGGAGCACCTATCCGTGTACAGAGAGCACCGGCACTTATTATATGAGCACGCAGCACTTTGGACTTATGTTTTGCACAAAAAGTGTCACAATTTGAACACGTGATTGATTGAAGGATTTTATTTAACATTTATTACTTTCAAGTTTATGTTATATGTATTAATGTATATTGATTGATATTTATGGTATAGGAATCATGTGGTTTTAGTTAAGCACTAGCACCTTACACACATAATTTATACACAATATTTAGTGAGATTTATTAGTGTGCTCTGTGAAGCAGCGCAGGTATTTTTTCACTATACACTTTTAAAGGCACGTCACCTTTCATACCAGCAGCAGCTTACCATACTGTGATATCAGAGCAATCGTAATCCTCAGCGCTAGCCCATAATCTTTACTGTTATTGCTTACCTGGATTAATTATGAAGATCTGACGTTCTGACCTCTCACTGATTTTTCTTAATACATGCTTGTTCTCTCATTAAATGTATTCATGATGAATACACACACATACTTTTGTGGTTATAGTCTGTAGGCTGTGTAGGGAAATACTTTAAAGAGGTTCAAGATGCATTAAAGAGACTTAGAGACCAAATCTCTGTGTTTTGAGTTTTGAGTAGTATCAGAGCTTAACACTACCTTCTTCCCCACACACCCATCACTGTGATGGGCAGCAGAGATGAAACACATACAGTTGAACTACAGAAGACTGTAATCCCTAGGGATTGGACAGGTTGGAGTAAAGGCCTGTGTCGATGGGCTATTTTTTGCTTCAAGCTGGTTTTGCATTCTCAGTTGGACTACAGAAGACCGTAATCCCTAGGGATTGGACAGGTTGTAGTAAGGGCCTGTGTCGATGGGCTATTTTTTGCTTCAGATGTATATTAGGAACTGCGCCAGACATGTATTAAACAATCTATCACAGTAATACAGTCCATGAACAATCTAATGGAGTAGAACTGCAGGTAGAAAGAAAGGACCCGATCCAATCAGCCAATCACCAGTGAATAGTGAGAGAGATGAGTGACACCCGTAGACTCTTACCGGAACTTTTGACCCTCCTGTCACAGAGTGGTCAAACAGGCATAAGAGCAAGCAGTGCTCGGCGTAAATGATGGTTCCTAGTCACATTCCTCACATTCCTTAGCAGGGAGAGAGAACTTCACAATTCACAGATGTACAATGCCTTCACAGGACCCCACAGAAGTGTCTTTCACATGCAGGCTCAGAAAAAAGACAGAGGGGCAACCAATCGTGAAGTACATCGAGGCACATAAATTTATTAAAAAGTAATGCACTTACATAGTAGACATCATATAATAGCATCAATGGATAAAACCGCGGTATGTAGCATGCTCAGCTCCGATACGTCCGCCTTACGCGTATCGTCAAACATCAATGACATCTTCCCAGTTGGACTACAGAAACATGTAATCCCTAGGGATGGGACAGGTTGGAGTAAGGGCCTGTGTCGATTTGCTATTTTTGGCTTCAAGCTGGTTTTGCATTCCCATTATCTGCTTGAAGCAGTTCAAATGAAGGTCTGAAGGAGGTCAACTTCAGATCAAATGCCTCTGTCAATTATTTCTGATCATTCTCAGAAGCATCTCCACATGATGGCAAACTGATGTCCAAGCCTAAAGTTCTTCAACACAAGCCCTTAAGTAGAAATTAAAGAAAATAACCCAATTCCCTTGATTGCAGTAATGTAAAGGTTACCCAACATGCTCTCAATAGCAGATATACTTGTTAGATAAAGTAAGGACTTCGATTTCTAAGCCCAATTGGCTTTTGGGGAATACAAACAATAGTCTCTGGACGTTACTATTGGATGAATGTTTAGTCTGTCAAATTTTTTTTGACCTTTCATTAATTTCAGCTGTGGCTTGTTTACAGGATATGAAATTACAGATGTAAGTTTTTTGAAAAACCATGGAAAGAAGATACCACAATTCTTTACAATTAGTGGAGAGATTTCAACAAAATTGATTTGGCTGCAAAATAAATGATTTTGCCTTTGGTGAAATTTTGCCAAAGTAGAATCTCTTGGACCTCATTCACACAGCCGCAGAGGGCCGTACAATGCCAGGAATTAGCGTGTTTGTACGGCTGGGATTCCCAGGTGTTAGCATTCAGCCATGGTCAGCAGACTGTACAAATCAATGATAAGCTGACAGATGGTGTGTCTGTATGCATGAAACTGCACATATAAATCCTAACTCCAGGGCCCAAAGAAAAACGTAACTAGAACTTACAAATTTGTGGTCCAGAGTCTCCAGCATAAGGAAACTGAATTTGTACATAAATGGGAATCTGTCTAACTAAAGCACCACAAAAACAAAAAATTCCCACCCTCCCTATTCCCCAATTAGCAAAGTCACTCACAGAATACTTTCATGTTATAAGTACAATGTAAACAGTCTTTCTGTCATTAATCACTCCCGTTAAAGAACATATCACTTTTAGTTCCTGAGAAAGACTCAAAAGATGATGAAACATAAGTCAAAGATTGCTAAGGATATAAATGCACATAGGGAAATCCCTATGCATGATACTGTATATTCAGATTGTTTGCATGTTCCAATGTCAGCACTTCAACATATCTTGAGTAACTCAAAGCAATATGTGTTTAATTGTATATCTACAAAATTGTTGTGGTTAGCCTCATCGTTTTTCTTGTTTTTTATTTTTCTCTGCTTGGTTTGATATAGTGTACTGGAACAGTTGGTTGTGCAGATTGTTGAGTCTGTCAGACAGGTTCTCTTTATGTTCTGATGTAACCGCACATCCAAGCTATGGGAATGGCAGGCATGATGTATTTACCTCAATGTATACTATAAATAAATATATAAATAAAACCCTTTTTTTTTTTTTTTAACTTACTACTAATAAATAAATACACCACACGATACTGGTTTGGAAAAAGATTAGGCCGCGGCTGTTTTATTATTGGTATAAATAAATACATAAATAAGCCCCCGTTCACACTGGGGCGACCTGTGAGGCGACCTGGTCGCCTCACAGGTTGCCGCAGGTCGCCTCCCATAGGGAAGCTGCGGACCCGTTCTGATAGGAGCGACACAAGTCGTTCCGACTCAGAAAAAGGGTCCGGAGCTTCTTTGGGGCGACCAGGAGGCGACCGCCATAGACTTCAATGTTATGAAGTCCGTGGCGGCCGCTCCGAGGTCGCGGCGCGCTGCTCGCACCGCGACCTCCGAGGTCGCGGTGCGAAGTAGCGTCGCCCCTATGTAAACGGGGGCTAAAACTAAAAACTTTATTTACACTTGAAATAACACACGTAAAAAACCTAGCCACTACGGCTCAGGTTGACAATATAAACATTAATTTTAAATAACATTTTAAATAACATTATCCAACCAAACATATTTCAAATCACATTAACTGACGTCCACCGAAGCACTTGCGCTAAGGCGACAGTAGTTACCAATAAATAATAACTGGCCGCGCCAACCAAAAGGGAGGGAGGGGAACGCTATGAATCAGTCCTGAGGAGGTGAAGTGACCCGGAGCCCCGCGGCCGCTCTTAAATAGCCCCCCTAAGAACTGGTTAGGGCTAGATGAGCGCTAAAGAGCGGGAGATTTGAGCGGGAGCGGAGCTCCACGCGCAAATCTGCCCAGAGACAGCTGAAATCGGGCGGGAAGGCCCCAGCTGAGCTCAAAACTGCCCAGATACCCGCAATTTTGAGCGGGAAGTTTGAGGGAGAGTGACCAGAAGTCAAAAGGTCACTGACCCTCGTTACCAGCAGGCTAAACCACCTACACTATTAACTTAACATGGTTCACTAAAGTTCATAACCCAGCTAGCTGCCCCTGCCACCATCCCATATAGAAAAAGGGGGCTACTACAGCCCCTTTTTCTATTCTTTACATGCAATTTGGTATGTAATGTCCAGAGCCATTTATCTGTCCCGAATCACATGTAACTTCTTGGATCTTTGGTTACATGCGTACAGCTGTGGCGTCTATCAGTCTGTCATTGATTTGTACAGGCTGCTGTCCGTGGATGAACGCAAATGCCTCAGCTGCCAAACTATGCTGATTTCTGGTGGTTTATGGTTGTATGTGGCTGTGTGAATGAGGCCCTAATTTTGCTCACTGAACCAGTTAGGTAATATTTGCTCAAAGTGGAGATAGATTAGAACCCTTAGCCATTTTAATTGTTGTCTGTGCCCCTTTTAATGAGATTCACCCTCTCTATTTGTCCTGTTTACCATATTATTGAAAGTTTTGGGTTGTCCCCAGAAAAGTAATAGAGGAGGAATCTTCCAATGGGAACACTAGCTCTGGTGACTTGGGCGTCCCAAAGGAATTCCCTTAATTTGCAGGTATTTCCTCTCACTTCCTGTTTGGCTATGGGGCAGGAAGTGAAGGGAAATCTCCGAAATGGGACGCAGATGAGGAACAAAAATCTGACAGGGATTTCAAACCTTCCTTATTCTATTCAAAGGGACTAAAAAAAGGTTTGCTTATGGGTGTACTTTAAATAAAATACTACTCTTTTGGTTTTCCTTATGCAGAGCATGTGTTTTTGGTATGGTTTATTTAGGGTAGTTTATTTTTTAGTGTGTTAGGAGAATACTAAATTTTGCTCATGCCTATTTCTGATTACCCACAATCCAATGCCTCTGTGCTGCTTTAACCACTTCTGGACCGGAGGGATTTGCCCCCTTAATGACCAGGGCATTTTTTGCTATTCGGCACTGCGTTACTTTAACGTACAATTGTGCAGTCGTGCAACGCTGTACCCAACTACAATTGATGTCCTTTTTTTTCCACAAATAGAGCTTTCTTTTGGTGGTATTTCACCTCTGCGATTTTTATTTTTTACGTTATGAACAAAAATCTCGACATTTCTGAAAAAAAAAAAAAAAAAATACTATTTTTCACATTCAGCTATAGAAAATTTAAAAATATATATATTTTTTTTTTATCCTTTTAGACCAGTTTGTATTCTGCTACATATTATTGGTAAAAAAAATTGCAATACGCGTATTTTGATTGGTTAGCACAAAAGTTATCGCGTCTACAAACTAGGGGAAAGATTTATGTCCTTTTTATTTATTTTTTACTAGAAATGGCAGCGATCTGAAATTTTTAGCGGGACTGTGACATTGCAGTGAACAGATCAAACTCCTAACTGACATTTTTGACACTTTTGGGGGGACCAGTGACATTACTACAGTAATGAGTGCTAAAAATATTGCACTGTTACTGTAATAATGACACTGGCAGGGAAGGGGTTAACCCAGTGGTAATCAAAGGGTTAAGTGTGAGCCTAGGGGAGTGTTTTCTAACTGTATGGGGGGATGGGCTTGTGAAATGAACACAGAGACCTGTTATCCTATATAGAAGGATCACAGGCGCTCAGTGATCATTTCAGAGAGAACAATGGTCAGCTGTGTTTACAACAGCAGACCATGGTTCTCTCTCAGCGGGGAGCGATCGCTGTTGCCCAGCGGCAATCTGTACTGCCGGTCCTGTAGATCGGCATCCCTGCTACCTAGTGGGGGCGGGTGTGCCCTCAGCCCCAGGACTTCTCCAGCGAACAACTGTACAGGTATGGCGATTCGCGCAGCCGAGTCTCCCCCAGTATATGTGCAGGGGTCGATCGGCAAGCGGTTAATGACATTGCTCTCAATATAGACTTTCCAAACATACTAAAGTAAGTATTACATTATTAACTGTCCCTCCTCATAGTTTATTCTAATTTAGATGGTATTGTTTTTCTATTGTTTTATTTAAAACAAATATACCAGTGTAAAGGCACCAATTACCACAGACACTGTTAATACTTTATTACAGTTCACTGACTTGTTTTTAAAGTGTTACTAAACCCACAACAATAAAATCAGTGTGTATATGCAGTAAAACATGCTTGTTATACTCACTGTGGAACATAAGGGGTTAATACTGTGTATTGTGTAAAAAGGCTATTTGATTCTGTCTTCTCTGATTCTTCCCTTCTTCCACTGTCTCTGAACCATCTCCTGACTTGACAGAGCCTTGGAGGCACTCTGCACATGCTCAGTATAGTGAGTATTGCTAGAGAGTTTTTTTTTTTCTTTTTGGGAGGGTGCATGTGATCAGCACAGGGTCAATCAGCAATGTCCTGACCGAGGGTCAGGGGCCCTTCTGCCTCATAGGACAGTCAGTGTAAAATGAAAAATCTTCCTACAAGCTTTAACCGGACACTGATAGAAGTCACAAGACTGTTATATACTGCTGATGAAAAAAAGGTATTTAGCAGTTTATATTTACTAAAATAATTGCATGTCTATGTTTTGTGTACTGTGGGAGACCAGATATAGTGAATGCAGGGTCCTGGGTTTAGCAACACTTTAACTCCTTTCCGACCACCCGCCGCAGATGTACTGCGGCAGGCAGCCGCTCCCAGGCAAATTGCCGTACATGTACAGGCACTCGCTCTGGGGAGTCTAGGGGTCAAGCGCGCGCCACCGGCACCCTCCCGCCCCCGCTTATCAGCGGGGATGCCGATGCGTGTGTCAGGCTGCTCCGATTGCCACCTGACACTCTCAATCATTCCCCGCTGAGAGAGGACGGTCGGCTGTTGTAAACACAGCCGACTGTCCTTCTCCCTGGGTTGATCACAGAGCTAATGTGATCCTGCTATATAGGATCACATGTCTCTATGGTCATCTTAGAAGCCATGCCCCCCCCCCCACAGTTAGAATCACTACCCTAGGCTCACATTTAACCCCTTGATCACCCACAGGGTTAACCCCTTCCCTGCCAGTGTCATTATTACAGTAACAGTGCATATTTTTAGCACTGATTACTGTAGTAATGTCACTGGTACACCCAAAAGTGTCAAAAATATCAGTTAGGGGTCCTATCTCTCCGCCTCAATGTCGTAGTCCTGCAAAAAATCGCAGATTGCCGCCATTACTAGTTAAAAAAAAAAAAAAAAAAGACATAAATCTTTCCCGTAGTTAGTAGACGCAATAACTTTTGCGCAAACCAATCAAAATACGCTTATTGCGATTTTTTTTTTTACCAAAAATATGTAGCAGAAAACAAATTGGCCTAAAATGTTAAAACATTTAGATTTTTACTTTTTTGTTTTTGTTTTGGGAATGTCATATAGCAGAATGTGAAAAATATTGTTATTTTTTTCCAAAATTGTCGCTATTTTTTTGTTTATAACGCAAAAAATAAAAATTGCACAGGTGATCAAATACCACCAAAAGAAAGCTCTACTTGTGGGAAAAAAAGGTTGTAAATTTAGTTTGGGTACAGTGTCGCATGACCGCACAATTGTCCGTTAAATTGCAGTGCCAAATCGCAAAATAGGGCCTGGTCAGGAAGGGGGTAAAATCTGTGGTTAAAGCTGAACTTCAGGCAGATACAAATCGGAAAAGACTAACGTAGCTCTGTAATTAAAAATAATTGTATTTTTGTAAAAGCAAGCAGTGAAAGTACCTGAATCTGACTTAGAATTAGCCCTTTGCAGTCTACTGTACAGTCTGTATGGATGAGGGAGGGAGGGAGAGTGAATGAATGAGTCAGGTGTGCTGCAATGCCAGGAGCCGCTCAGACAGGAGGAGAGAGCAGAATGACATAAAGAGAGATCATCAGTGTGCTGCTTCTTTAACTGTCCAGTCACAGAGTGGGGACGGGGACCTGTAAGTGAAAGTGAAACTGCAGCAGAGTAAGATTAGGTCCCCTTCCCTGCTAGACAGGACTGTGATGTGGGGCAGAGCTGTGTAAATCTCAGTAGTGGATGTATAAAAAAATAAATCCTTGGCATATTAAACAGATCTCACATGTGCATCTAAGCTGCGTATTTAGCTGGTTTGCCTGGAGCTCAGCTTTAATGGATGGTGCCCTGTTTGTTCATTTATTCTGCTACTAAACAGCTGCATTTATTTAGTATAACTTACAACATTTCCAACTGACCTCATGTTATGAATTTCCTAAATATTTTAGCTTTTTTTAGAATGTTCCCCCATTATACCCTGGCAGTTTTGTAATATAAATCATTTTCTAGCTGTTAAAGGATGCTTGCCTTGTTTACTGGCAGTACTGGAACCAACTGCCGTCTGAGATGTTTGTCCAGAACACTTTGTTATGTAAAAATCCGCATTGCTTCCTTAGAAGCTATTTTCCACCTGATCTCTTTGCATTCTTTGATAAATAAGAGTTATGCAACACGCGTATTGAAGTCATTAATGTCATTATCTTGTTGAGCAACAGTGCAAACAGCCCTGCATATTCCTGTCAATGTTTTTTCTCTGTCTGAGTGAGGTTAACAATTCCCCCCAAAAATCATAACTGATAACCATGATACCACAATGCTTTGTGGAGCAAGAATGTACCGCTCAACAAACAGAAACAATTTTATGCCAGCACAGAAGAGAAATGACTCTCTTTCCTAGAAATGGTTAGGAAACAAAATCTATTTTAATCTCCTAAAAAAACTAGCCGTAGACTAATAAAATTCAGCTGAAATACGAACCCTAGGGGCCCTGCAAGCACCACTTGACTTGACAAAAGTCAATTTAAGTTGGGTGTAAACTCCCATGCATGAATTCTACCTATTGGTATGCCTAGGAAAAGGCTTACCTATAGGTACTCTCAGGGCTTTTTTTCTTAGAAAAAAGGTGCAAGAACTCAACCACGACCCCCCCCCCCCCCCCCAAAACCCCCTCCCCAAACTGGTCAAAATTTCACTAACAGTGAGAGGGTCTTAAAAGGACATCAAATACCAGGAGTGCATTATGTATAGAGTTCAGAGTTCAGTAGGGTTACACACAGAGTGCAGAGTTCAGGGGTGTGCTACATACATGCAGAGTTCAGGAGTGTGCTATGTATACATTACAGGGTTCAGGGGTGCGCTACACATAAAGTGCAGAGTTCAGGGGTGTGCTACATGCAGAGTTCAGGAGTGTGCTACGTATACAGTACAGGGTTCAGGGGTGCGCTACACACAGAGTGCAGAGTATAGGGGTGTACTACATGCAGAGTTCAGGAGTGTGCTACGTTTACATTACAGGGTTCAGGGGTGTGCTACACACAGTGCAGAGTTCAGGGGTGTGCTACATGCAGAGTTCAGGAGTATGCTACGTATACAGTACAGGGTTCAGGGGTGCGCTACACACAGAGTGCAGAGTTCAGGGGTGTACTACATGCAGAGTTCAGGACTGTGCTACGTATACAGTACAGGATTCAGGAGTGCTCTACACACAGAGTGCAGAGTTCAGGAGGGTGCTACATGCAGAGTTCAGGAGTGTGCTACGTATACAGTACAGGGTTCAGAGGTGCGCTACACACAGTGCAGAGTTCAGGGGTGTGCTACATGCAGAGTTCAGGAGTGTGCTACGTATACAGTACAGGGTTCAGAGGTGCGCTACACACAGTGCAGAGTTCAGGGGTGTGCTACATGCAGAGTTCAGGAGTGTGCTACGTATACAGTACAGGGTTCAGGGGTGCGCTACACACAGAGTGCAGAGTACAGGGGTGTACTACATGCAGCGTTCAGGAGTGTGCTACGTATACAGTACAGGGTTCAGGGGTGCGCTACACACAGATTGCAGAGTTCAGGGGTGTGCTACATGCAGAGTTCAGGAGTGTGCTACATATACAGTACAGGGTTCAGGGGTGAGCTACAAACAGAGTGCAGAGTTCAGCCTTTTTCCACGGCTGCTTAGCTCGGCATCCCCCATCCACATCTCACTTTTACCCCTCTGCTTCTCTAGTGCCTCCCCTCACACTGTAGATGGCTTCACTTCTATCACTTGCAGGGAGATCATCCAGTGGGGTTGTCAGCATTCACAATACACCCCAGGCACTGGCAACTCCTTTGTCCCCATCCTGCATTTGGAAAACACAGGAAGCAAAACCTCTGTGTTTACAAGTGATAGTGATGAGCAGGGAGCATAGGGCCTGAGCCAAAGGTGGTGGAACTGAGTTCCACCAAGGTCCAACTGAAAAAAAGCCCTGGGTACTGTAAATATCTCCTAAACGTGCATCATTTAGGAGATCTTTGCTGTAGATGCAGCCGGTGACATCACCGACGCATGCCCTCTGAAGGAACGGCCACCCGGGCAGTTCCTTCACAGTCCTGTGCCGTAAACGATGGCTCACGTGGGAGTGACGTCATTGCGGTTCTGGCCACTCAGAAAGGCAGAGTCCGCAAACCCAGAAGGAAGACCAGGTGAAGATAGAAGCTTCTTCAGCAGTGACAGTGCGCCCCTGGAAGGACTTTCTTTTCAGGTAAGTTTCAAATGTGATGCATACTAGCACATTATGAAATTTCCTTTCAGGTTTTTAAAAAAAATAAACAAAATACCCAGCAGTTTACTATTGCTTTAAATATGGACTGAGCTAGGTGGAAAATTATTGTCCAAAAAGTGACAGCTTTGTTGGGAGTATGGGACATCTGTTGTTTATGATGCAGTAAGAAAAAGTAGGAAAATACTGGGTTGGGCATGTAGTTTAACAGAGCTAATCATTTTTTTTTTTGTTGTCTGTCTGTATATTTGGTATAAGCAATACTTTTTGTGTTGGAGTAACACAAAGATGGGCTATGGGTTGATCCATGAGATGTTTGCCCTGGACCTGCTATTGTCTATGAAGGTCCCTAAAATATGGCACAATTATGCTTCTTCAAATTCTTTTAACTTGTGTTTCCTTCATAACATACTCTGTGTACTGTGATATTTTCCTTTTACACTTCGTGAAGTACTATCTCACACACTATACAAACCTTTATAAAATACTGTATTTATTTGAGTATTTGGCTTAGAAATGTGTGCATGTTTTATTTCTGAGCCTTCATCACGGTCTGCGCCTAACTGATCCAAAGTGCCTGCTCTCAATCACGATCCAAATAAGCAACAGATGTTTTAGGCACGAAAAGGATTTTGGTGTTCTAGCACAGTGGTTCTCAACTCCGGTCCTCGGGACCCACCAACAGGCCAGGTTTGCAAGATAACTAAATTACATCACAGGTGATCTCATTTGCTGCTCAGTGATTGTGGTATTCTAGTCTGCATCCCCCAAGGTAATACTTAAAATCTGGCCTGTTAGTGGGTCCCGAGGACCGGAATTGAGAACCACTGTTCTAGCATTGTGGGAACTGTGTAGGTTATGTGTCAGTTTAGTTCATAGTGCTACACAAGTGTGGTGTCCTTAAAGTGTATGTAAACAGTAGACTTCCCACTTGCCCTCTTCTGCTATGTTAAACATACAATTGAAAGCTTTTTGTTGTATCTGTTAATGCTGTCAGATATTCAGCAAGCTTTAAACTTACTGTGCACTCTTAATCTGGTTTACTGAAATTTCAAACATTATTGTCCCTGCTCAGTTCACCTTTGTGGCCTAAAGAACACCTTTCTCTATGTTACAGAGAGGGGGAGGTTTTCTGTAGTCCCAACACACTTCCTGCCTTTGGGTGACAACGCTGCTCCTCCAGAGATATAATACATTGAGTGTGGGCTGTCACCCTAGGACAGGAAGGGTGTTACTGACATGATCACCAGGTGAAAAGGGGGAAAAAAAGACTGAAAAGAACAACTAATATAGAGTAGTTACCAGAGGTAAGAACTGCAAAGCTGCAATATAATAATTAATAGATAGAAACATAGAATGACAACAGAAAAAAGTCCAAGTGGTCCATCTAGTCTGCCTAATTTTTTTAACTTTTTTTGGAGTATAGATCGACAGTATGTTTGTTCCAAGCCTGTTTGAATCAACTTACTGTTGACTGGCTCACTGCCCCTGCTGGAAGTATATTTCAAGCATCAACTACTCTTTCAGTAGAATAATACTTTCTAATCTTGGTTTTGAACTTTCCTCCTGCTATTTTGAGGTTATGTCCCCATGTTCTTGGTCTTAGCTTCATATTGAAAATACTGCCCTCCTGTTCCGTATTCACCCCTTTTTTTATTGTGTTTAAAGCGGTTGTTTTTTTTTTTGTTTTCGGACCTCCAAGGTAAAGACATAATGTTCTAGTATACATCGCATACTAGCACATTATGTGATACTTTCCTGAAAACGAAGCGTAATCACTGGAGGCAGCGTCCCATCTTCACCCAGTTTTCCTTCCAGGCCTGCGGACTCCAGCTGTGTGACAGACCAGAGCTGCAATGACGTCACTCCCTCACATGCACGGGGAAGCAGTCATTCAGGGCACAGGTATCTGAAGGAACAGCCGAGGGATGGCCGTTTTTTCAGTTCCCATGCACCGATGACATCATTGTCTGCATATAATGTAAGTATCTCCGAAACAGTATGCATTTAGGAGATATTTACTATACCTATAGGAAAGCCTTATTATAGGATTAACCTATAGGTACAAATAATGCCTTTGAGTTTACTTACTCTTTAAAGGTTGTAATCATGTCGACTTTCCCTCCTCCCATTCTCTCTCTGACCTTTCATCATTTTTGTTACCCGTCTCTAGACTCGTTCTATCTTATCAATATATTTTTGTAAGTGAGGTCTCCAGAACTGGAAACAGTATTTTAAATGAGGTCTCGCTAAAGATCTATATAGGGGAATCAGAACCTCCTTCCTCCTGCTGGTGATCCCTCTAGTGATGCATTCTAGAATTCCATTCCCTTTTCCCACTGCCGAGCCCAGCCTTTTTTCAACCAGGGTGCCTTCAGATGTCCTTGGGGGTGCCTTGGCAAAATACCTAAAAATTGCCCAAAAACTGCATACAAGTCAGTCGGTGGATCAAGTCTACCTATAGCCACAGGTTTTCATTGTGCACCATTAAAACCTTCTAGCCGCCAGTGTCCTAACAACATGGGTGTCCTACACATGTAGATGTTGCTACATTGGGCACAACTATTTGTTTTGTTTTAGAATGGGATGTCTCGAGATTGTGTGGAATTTTAAAGGGTTCCTTGACTGAAAAAAGGTCGAGGAACGCTGGCCTAGCCACACTGTTTGCTTATTTTGCATGTCCTGTGGTCTGATGAGACCAAGTTAAACTTATTTGGTTCAGATGGTGTCAAGCGTGTGTGGCGGCAACCAGGTGAGGAGTACAAAGACAAGTGTGTCTTGCCTACAGTCAAGCATGGTGGTGGGAGTGTCATGGTCTGGGGCTGCATGTGTGCTGCCAGCACTGGGGAGGAACAGTTCATTGATGGAACCATGAATGCCAACATGTACTGTGACATACTGAAGCAGAGCATTATCCCCTCCCTTCGGAGACTGGACCGCAGGGCAGAATTCCAACATGACAGCGACCACACACACACCTCCAAGACGACCTCTGTCTTGCTAAAGAAGCTGAGGGTAAGGTGATGGACTGGCCAATCATGTCTCCAGACCTAAACCCAATTGAGCATCTGTGGGGAATCCTCAAACAGAAGGTGGCGGAGTTCAAGGTCTCTAACATCGACCAGCTCTGTAATATTGTCATGGAGGAGTGGAAGAGGATTTCAGTGGCAACCTGTGAAGCTCTGGTGAACTCCATGCCCAAAAGGGTTAAGGCAGTGCTGGAAAATAATGTTGGCCACACAAAATATTGACACTTTGGGCCCAATTTAGACATTTTAACTTAGGGGGTGCATTCACTTTTGTTGCCAGCAGTTTAGACATTAATGGCTGTGTGTTGAGTTATTTTGAGGGGACAGCAAATTTACACTGTTATACAAGCTGTACACTCACTACTTTACATTGTAGCAAAGTGTCATTTCTTCAGTGTTGTCACATGAAAAGATATAATAAAATATTTGCAAAAATGTGAGGGGGTGTACTCACTTTTGTGAGATACTGTACCTCCCTAATGGCTGCCAGTCAGGGGAGTAATGATGGCGCCCTTCAGTGGTATGAAAATATATTTTATCTTATGACACCTGTGTACATTTTTATATACTCGCCTTACACATCTTCTGTGCCTCTGTTGACTGCTTGTATTGCTGCTATCGAGAGACTGAGGCTGGGTTCACACTGGTGTAAATTGGATGTGGGTTTCCCCGCATTCAATTCGTATGTCAGGGGACTTTGACTGGCTCTCAATGGACCTGGTTCACACAGCTCCAGGACGGCTGGGGAGCAGTTTGCAGAAGGGTCCTGTGCGTCTTCTGGTCCAACTTTAGCTATAAATTTGGACCGAATTAGAACCTGAACTGGTGAACGGGGATACACTGAACCCCCTGCTGTGTGGCGCACCGCACACAGTGTGAACCCAGCCTTAAACTTTGGGAATGAGTTGGGCTAATCATACCTCGTAAACATGATGGCTTTATCTGATTAGCCTTTTTTATTTTAGTGTATCATCAGGTCAATGACAGTTGTTTTTGAGTTTGTTCGTCGTAAACATGCCCAAGTGGCCCTTATATTTATGCCCTGCAAGTGGGGTTTTACACAGTTTTATTAGCTATTACATGATACATAAGTTATGTAAACTATTGTATCTAGGAATGACAGATGGGGCTTACTGAATCATGTAATGGTTTATATAGAATAAGAAAAATTATCACATGGCTAAAATATTCGTCTAATATTTATCTACAATCTATCATACAGTTATAACCAAATATAAATTGTCTTTCTTATGACTTCATTGCTTATATTTTCATAGGCCTGCATTGTTTAGCTTGCAGCAACTAAGAAAAATAAGTAGAAACATTTACAGTGTTTTCTAAAGATACTGTGTGATATTATATCAGCATAATATATTTTCCCTGGAACTAGGAAAGTTATCAATGGTTTATAAAGGAAAACATTACATTATAAACAGTATTTGGCACCATCCTAGCTTAGCAAATGTCTAGAAAAAAATAAGATTATGTTTGTTTTTATATACTCTCAGTGGGTTTGATATGCACTTCATTTTAACATTATTTAGTAAATTAAGTTTAGAGGAGAACAAATTGTTGAACTGAAAGGCTATGTTTTTTTTTTCTAAATTCCAGCTTCTCAATGCACCAATATACCATTAAAGTACCTCTTTTGCAGAAAAGAAAAAGCTTTCTCTATATTCTAGGGCAGGATTTTCATCAGCCTCCAGTGTCTCCTATAGAATACTCCTCCATTACTTCCCGCTGTGTTTGGTATTTGAGATGGGAAAACTGTTGGCGAACTAAGGAAGGAGTTTAACAGCTGACCCCATTAACACATACCCTGCACCTGCCCTCCCCCTCCAAGAGATTGCTCCCCAAACCCATCCGGGATTACAGCTAGCAAAAACCCAAAGTTCAGTATCTCAGGAAATTAGAAAAATGCACCAATTAAGAAAAAAGGATTTTTAATACAGAAATGTTGGCTTACTGAAAAGTATGTCCATGTACAGTATAGTATGCACTCAATACTTGGTCCTTTTGTATGAATTACTGCAACAGTGTGGCGTGGCCATGTCCTGGATACGTTTGTGTGTGGTGGCTCTTGAAGCTCTGACACCAGCCGTAGTCCACTCCTTGTAAATCCCCCCCCAAATTTTTGAATGGCCTTTGCTTCACAATCCTCTCAAGGTTGAGGTTATTCCTGTTGCTTGTGCGCCTTTTTCTACCACACTTTTTCCTTCCACTCAACTTTCCATTAATTTGCTTGGATACAGCACTCTGTGAACATCCAGCTTCGTTAGCAATGGTCTTTTGTGACTTACCCTCCTTGTGGAGGTAGTCAATGACTGTCTTCTGGACAACTGTGAAGTCAGCAGGGTTCCCCATGATGATTGTGTAACCTACTGAACCAGACTGAGAGACAATTTAAAGGCTCAGGAAACCCTTACAGGTGTTTTAAGTTAATTAGATGATTCGAGTGTGACACCACAAGTCTACAATATTGAACTTTTTCACAATATTCAAATTTTTTTGGGATACTGAAAACTGGGTTTTCATCAGCTGTAAGCCAAAACAAAAAGAAATGCTTGAAATATATCACTCTGTGTGTAATGAATCTATATAATATATGAGTTTCACTTTTTTTAATTGAATTACTTTGAAATAAATTTAACTTATTGATGATATTCAAATTTTGTGGCATACACCTGTAGAAGTGTGTCCTTGGAAGTCTGTAAAGCGCACCATGCACTATACAATCCAATTGTACAATCTCTATTAGATCTACCGGCAACTATGAAGGCAAGGGCCTGCTTGATTGGATACAGTGATTAAATAGATAAATGTGTCCTCCTATTATATACATTAATTTTGGTAAGCCTAAAGGAGATTCTAAAGTCGGATTGCATAGTGTATGCCCACCTTTATACACCTAAAATTAACTAGTTGTGCTTTTGGTACAATTATTTTAACTAATGGTACTATTTGGTACCATTATGTTAACAACATCACCTCAAACACGGAAGCAAGCGCACATTTTGTTGAGTGCAAAAACGTGCGACAATCATAGAGCATCATGAAGAACAAGGAACACACCAGGCAGGTCCGAGATACTGTTGCGGAAAAGTTTAAAGCCGGATTTAGATACAAAAAGCTTTCCCAAGCTTTAAACATCCCAAGGAGCACTGTGCAAGCGATAATATTGAAATGGAAGGAGTATCAGACCACTGCAAATCTTCGAAGACCTGGCCGTCCCTCTAAACTTTCAGCTCATACAAGGAGAAGACTGATCAGAGATGCAGCCAAGAGGCCCATGATCACTCTGGATGAACTGCAGAGATCTACAGCTGAGGTGGGAGACTCTGTCCATAGGACAACAATCAGTCATATACTGCACAAATCTGGCCTTTATGGAAGAGTGGCAAGAAGAAAGCAATTTCTTAAAGATATCCATAAAAAGTGTCATTTAAAGTTTGCCACAAGCCACCTGGGAGACACACCAAACATGTGGAAGAAGGTGCTCTGGTCAGATGAAACCAAAATCGAACTTTTTGGCAACAATGCAAAACCTTATGTTTGGCGTAAAAGCAACACAGCTCATCACCCTGAACACACCATCCCCACTGTCAAACATGGTGGTGGAAGCATCATGGTTTGGGCCTGCTTTTCTTCAGCAGGGACAGGGAAGATGGTTAAAATTGATGGGAAGATGGATGGAGCCAAATACAGGACCATTCTGGAAGAAAACCTGATGGAGTCTGCAAAAGACCTGAGACTGGGACGGAGATTTGTCTTCCAACAAGACAATGATCCAAAACATAAAGCAAAATCTACAATGGAATGGTACACAAATAAACATATCCAGGTGTTAGAATGGCCAAGTCAAAGTCCAGACCTGAATCCAATCGAGAATCTGTGGAAAGAACTGAAAACTGCTGTTCACAAACGCTCTCCATCCAACCTCAATGAGCTTGAGCTGTTTTGCAAGGAGGAATGGGCAAAAATTTCAGTCTCTTGATGTGCAAAACTGATAGAGACATACCCCAAGCGACTTACAGCTGTAATCGCAGCAAAAGGTGGCGCTACAAAGTATTAACATAAGGGGGCTGAATAATTTTGCACGCCCAATTTTTCAGTTTTTTATTTGTTACAAAAAGTTTGAAATATCCAATAAATTTCGTTCCACTTCATGATTGTATCCCACCTGTTGTTGATTCTTCACAAAAAATTACAGTTTTATATCTTTATGTTTGAAGCCTGAAATGTGGCAAAAGGTCACAAAGTTCAAGGGGGCCGAATACTTTCGCAAGGCACTGTATATATTGCCCTAAATTTCTGAAGAAATTTGATTTTTTACATTTTTTATTGGTTATATTTTATAAGAGAAAGTAAAAATTATTGTTTTTTTTTTTTTTTTAATTTTTTGTTCATAGCGCAAAAAAAAAGGCAGTGGTGATCAAATACCACCAAAAGAAAGCTCTATTTGCATGACCGCACAATTGTCAATTAAAGTAACGCAGTGCCGTATCTCAAAAAATGGCCTGGTCATGAAGGGGGTAACTCTTACAAAGGTTAAGTGGTTAACCTGCTACACTTAGTCTGGCACCCCCTTGTTTCCCCTTTTGCTTTTTACTTATGGACTTTTAGCTATTAGCCATTAGGGTTTATCAACCTTCCAGTGCCATTTCACTTAATATTTTTATTTTTTTTTTATTTCTATTTTTTTTAATGTATTTCATAGCATTTTAATTGTTCCCCAGCATGAAAGAGAGCTTTACAAAATTTGTACTATTCCTTTTTAAATATAAGATACTTGCCGACTAGCTTAAGTGTCACGATGAACAAATATCTTGTCTTATCTAATTCGGCTCTTAGTAAAAGGCTCATTGTAAAATTCTTTGCTTTGTACCACTTGCCAAGGTTCTATATACTTTCATCCAAGCCCAAGACAGGAAATGTATACATACTGCAATACAAGACAGCTAATTAGGGAAGACTGATATGAACCATGTACCAGAGAAGTATGTTTTCTTAACCTCTTTACTTGCAGGGGCGATGGAAGTGGTAAGACAGTGAAATTGTGATCAATGCTGTTCTTCAGAAACTCTAAAACCACTGGGGTAGATTTATCAAGTTTGCTTACATTTAGGCATTATTTCTGCACAGAAATAGCTTCCCTCAATTTAGGACTAATGTCTTCCTGCTCCTTCCTCTGGCAGCAAAATCAGCTTGTATGGTGTCAGTTTGATCGCATTTGTATGACTGCCTTAGAGATGCATGCATTTGCAATGTGAATATAAAAGAAATCAGATAAAACATGGTTCTAGGCTTGTATTTTTTGTACGGCTGTATTTTATTAATTTCAATTAAAATAGTGAACAAATATATTAAAGCGGTTGCAAACCGCTGCACTTTTTTTTTTTTCTTACCTGTAAGGCAAAGGCATAATGTGCTAGTATGCATTGCATAAAATCTATACCAGACCCAAAGGGCTAGGTATGCATTTCGGGGGGGGACCTCACACCGTTTTTTTTTTTTTTTAATTTTGGCGAGGAATTTCCCTTCAAATCTATACTAGACCCAAAGAGCCTGGTACAGATTTTGGGGGGAACCCCACGTCATTTGTTTTTCTTATCATGGGGTTCCCCTTAACCACTTAAATGCAGGGCACTTTCACCCCCTTCCTACCCAGACCAATTTAAGCTTTCAGTACTCATTGGCGTCTATGGGAATTTTTAGTCAGCTTGACTTGCCACTGCTCCCTGTCTTTAAAATTGGGGTCTGTAGGAAATCTTGGTCAGCTTGGCATGGCACTGCTCTCTGTCTTTAACATTGACATCTATGGGAAATATTGGTCAGCTTGACAGGGCACTGCTCCCTATTTTTAACATTGGCATCTATGGGAAATCTTGGTCGGCTTGGCATGGCACTGCTCCCTGTCTTTAACATTGGCATCTATGGGAAATCTTGGTTACCATGACATGGCACTGCTCCCTGTCTTTAACATTGGCATCTATGGGAAATCTTGGTCACCTTGACATGGCACTGCTCACAAACTATAAGTGACAGGGACACCAAACTTGGGGAGCACTGAGAGGGGACCCAGTAATACAACATATCCATACATTTTAAAAGTGGTTTATGCCTGTACACTACACTGACTGCACTAAGTTGACTCAACTCACTATCCACTAACTGCCTGCCTAATCTCTATTGTCACACACTATACACGGCTGCTGTGAAAGCAGCAGCCTTATATAGTGTGGGGCGTGGACTTAGCCCCTAAGCCATGATTGGCCAAAGGCACTCTGCGTTTGGCCAATCATGGCTCTCACAGTACATTGTGCTGTGATTGGCCAAAGCATACAGGTCAGGTGCATGCTTTGGCCAATTGTCAACAATCAGAGTACTGCAAGAGTGCAGTGCATTATGGGGTGCTCATCGGTGCCCCATTTATTTGTGTGTTCAGCGAACACAAAAACAGCTGATGTTCGAGACAAACGTAACACAGAGCCCATCCCTAATTACCACTCACGTACCAAGCTTGTGCTATCAATGCGTGTGGATGTTGTAAGCAAATACTGCAGTTATTGTGCAATGATCCATTGCATGATGAGGCGATTAATTTATTAAAAAACATGATTTCAAGTTTGTGTAATCTCTGTATCTTTTTGAAAGTGCAAGGGTCTTAAACAGAATGATTAATAGTGAGTATTACACACTTAAGTCACTGATCCACAATAACAGCTTTAATTTAAAATACTAACAACAATTTACAAAGCCATCCACAACTTGGCCCCCAGCTACATCACTAACCTAGTCTCAAAATACCAATCTAATCATTCACTTCTTTCCTCCCAAGACCTCCTGCTGTCTAGCTCCCTCATCACCATCTCCCATGCTCACCTCCAGGATTTTCCCAGAGCCTCTCCCATCCTATGGAACGCCCTACCGCAATCTGTCCAACCATCTCCTACTATGTTTGCTTTTAGACATTCCATAAAAACCTTATTTTCAGTCTATTCTTTCCTCGTCCAAAAACTGTACTTTCATTTTTTTTATCAGCTCATCCTCAACAGCTATTATCTTTTGCATCACTTGACCCTTTCTCCTAGATTGTAAGCTCTAACTGGACTGTCTGCCCTCATGTTGTAAAGCACTGTGCAAACTGTTGGCGCTATATAAATCCTGTATAGTAATAATAATAATAATAATAAATAATGATAATAATATAGCTTTAGGCTGTTACTTTCTTTTAGCGGAGGTTTTAATATGTGTTTTACTGCATCTTGTGAATGCAGCAAAATGCACAATAAGCAGAAAAACTAACAATGAAATGTGTTAAGACAAAGAGCAGGAAAACATAGTAAAATGTGCTTCTTTTAATGCTATACTGTAAATACAGACTAAATTCCCCACACGCTGCTTGTTTAACGCATTTGAATTGTTCACTTTGATAAACCTACTTGCCCTCATTTACCAGGGACGCTGGAAACACATATGTGATAAGTAGTGATGAGCTTGGGCCTGTTGGGATCCTAGTTTGATCCCACCTAAGCAAGGTTGCCAATAAAGAGTATCTCCACTTTCGTTGAGAGAAAAAAAACAATTCCTTTCTGGGTGATCTATATAGATTGCAAGGATTTTAACAAAACTTTGCTGCAGATTCCTACTGTAATGGATCAACCGGCACCCCGGACTGGGTACCTCTGTTGACGGATGCTCCCAGTGCTTCCCGAGGGCTCCAAGCACTCCACCAGAGACATAACCACGTCAGACCCCACCAAGCACGGCATCTTGATTGGGGTCTAAGCGTCTCGTACCCACCCTGGACCTACAACAAGGCTCCAAGTTCCCGTAGGTGACCCTCTCTTTCCCCAGTGAGGGCAGCAGGCACCGGTACAAGCTCTTACACAAGCTCTTACAAGAGCTTAGTGATTATCCAAGGGAGTATGAAGGGCAGAGCAAACCCTTGCAGCATAGACAGGACTCTAGTTTGAAGTATAACTCAACTTTATTGAACAAGAAACAGACTTGTATACAGTTTTCCCCCACAAGTTAACCGCCCAGATGGACCTTGTTGAAAACAGGCCCTGACATTCACAATCCAATGAAAACAGAGTTTTACACTCCCATACAGTGTACACAAAGATATACACCGTGGGACAATCCCCCCTCCCCCTTAGCAGCCAATCCACATACACATATACATCCCATAATAAGCGTATCTTAAGGCAGACAGAACAATATGAGGTCATTAACGTTTAACAATGAGACAGGCACAATCCTCATTCCCTCCCAATACACAAACAATAGGGAAGTCTGCCAATGACACTCTGTGTGTCTCTCTCACAGAAAAGCACATGGAATACACTGTGTAAGGTGGTATTAAATCTTCATATTTCTATATGAAGATATGGTTGACAAATATTACTGTCCCACTTGAAGCAATCCAAACCATTAATTATCTGTCTTTCACTCATAGTGACGGTTAGTACTGTCACACCTACCTTTTGTTATTCTGAAGAAATAGCTGTTTGTCTGTCTATGTCCATGTGCAAAATGAATCTGTATGGGAGTGGTTTTATAATCGCCAATCAGCTGTTGCACTTGCAGAGTTCTAACAAGGAAGGTGACAAGGTCTGAATCCCTTCAGGTGTGATTTCTCTTTGGTAGTATCTCACCAGAAATAATAATGTTGTTGCACGGAATGGCAAAAACCTGACTTGTATCTTAGTGCAGACTTCTGGGAAGACCAGTGAGCCAATCACACAAGCAGGAAATTATATACTGGGGGGCTGTTCTGTACACCATCTGTAATTCATTGTATTTTGGTGGATTTGGACTAGAATCCAAACATGGTTGAGCTCATCCCAAGAGATAAGTAATGTTATGAGAGGACCCAAACTACTCTCTACCACTTTTACTATAACAAACCCGCCCTAGCTTGATCATAAGGAGAAATAGGAGCATTTTCTGAGTTTAGAGACAATTAGATATAGGTTTGTGTGTTGAGACTTGCAGTTTCACAACTTATAAAGCATGATTTATTTGGCTATTACTGTAAAGTGTTACAGACCCAGGAAACCCTGCATTCACTATATCTGGTCTCCCACAGTACACACAACATGGAAATGCAATCATTTTAGTAAATATAAAACTAAATACCTTTTCTCATCAGCAGTTAGAGCAATCTTGTGACTTCTATCAGTGTCCGTTTAAAGCTTGTAGGAGGAGGTTTCATTCTCCCATGAATGTCTTATAAGAATGACCCTCTGTCTGGACAGTGCTGATTGGCCCTGTGCTGATTACAGGCACTCTCCCAAGAAAAAAAAAAACCTCTCTAGCAATACACACAAAACTGAGCATGTGCAGCCTGTCCCCTAGCTCTGTACTATCAGGAAATTATTAGGGGACACTGAAAAAGGGGAGGATCAGAGAAGACAAGATCAAACAGCCTTTTTATACAATAGGGGGGGAATAACACCTTAGGTTCCACAGTGAATATACCATTCATGCTTTACTGTATATACAGAATATATATATATATGTAACACATAAAAAGTGGTTGTAAATGTTTGTTTAAAAACAAAACAAAAAAAAAAAAAATAATATGCCTATACTTTCCTGCTCTGTGCAATGGTTTTGCACAGAAGCAGCAATGATCCTCTTTTTCTGTGGTCCCCTGCCGGTGCTCCAGGCCACTCCTCTTCATCGGGGCACCCATGCAGGCTCGCTCCTGAGTCCCACTGCTGCTTTCATTGACTCAGCCCCGCTCCCTTGTCACAGCTTTTGATTGACAGCAGCGGGAGCCAATGGGGGGGGGGGGGGGGGCTGCAGCACAGAAAGTTTTTGATAATAAAAAACAAAAGGATCTCTCTCCTCTACGGCTATATACTTAGAATGAATTAGAGCGGGGGGGGGGGGGATTTGTAAAAACCCCCTAGAGATGCTTCCTGTACCACTTTTTGCCCCGTTAAGGGCTGGAGTAGTACCTTGACCGTAAAATTACTGAATAAGCAAAAATAGAGGAGACAAAGAGTGCCCCTCAAACAGAGGTCAACTAAGGACACAAAATAATCTGAAAAAATACTTTATTGAAAAATTTAAAATTAGAGGCATTCATAGACTCACAAAAGCATTCACAAACTCAAAAATAAAAAACATATACATAAAAACAAACATAGGGATGGCTGCAGCGACCAACCCGACAAACCCCCAGACCTGTGAATGAGTCAAAATATGAAATTATGAAAAGTGGGGGTCCTAAAGTATGGCAGGACACAGTCCCTGATGGTTAATGAATTTCACAAGGTTGACTAATCAGTTCAGTGTATAGACCCATATTCCAGGTGGGTTGCCCAGGGGATAGTCCCTATGATAGAATTTAGGCAATATGAACTGAGAACCTGAAAAGCACAGTCCAGTGGTAATGGAGTTATTTAGATGGACCGGTATGGTGGAGGTTATATTGTGCAGCTGTTAAGTACTATAGCAGAGTTCTCTGTGTGATCCATATATAAAGAGCACAATACCTCCTAAGGGGATCTGGGTGTTCGGCATTGGTCTGCAAAGCTACGGCGTCCTTGCCTCGCTTGGAGGCTTCCAGCTACCTTCTGCGCTTCAACTGAGTGTGTGCGGGAGGGCCGTGCGGCAAGCCGCCACTCCAGCGTGATTTCCTTGACGATTCTCCTGCTCAAGCAGATAGGCTTACTGACGCTGGTATCCCTACTTGGTGTGGTGAAGATGACGCTTTTCACCAGTCAATAGACACTGGTTTCATCAGATCTCAGAAAGTTTTTCAACCTAATGCATAGAATGTATTAAGGTGAAAAACCTAAAGGCTCTACAACCACTTTAAATTAATTATTTACCTGAAATGTATATGTAGATATATATATATATATATATATATATATACACAGTATCTCATAAAAGAGAGTAGTTGAGTGCACATGCTCAGCGTCATATCCAGAGGTTGTCTTGGAGGAATAGATGAATGAGTGCTGCCAGCATTGCTGCAGAGGTTGAAGGGGTGGGGGCTCAGCCTGTCAGTGCTCAGATCATACGCTGCACACTGCATCAAATTGGTCTGCATGGCTGTCATCCCAGAAGGAAGCCTCTTCTAAAGATGATGCACAAGTAAGCCTGCAAACAGTTTGCTGAAGACAAGCAGACTAAGGACATGGATTACTGGAACCATGTTTTGCGGTCTAATGAGACCAAAATGAATTTATTTGGTTCAGATGGTGTCAAGCGTTTGTGGTGGCAACCAGGTGAGAAGTAGAAAGATAAGTGTGTCTTGCCTACAGTCAAGCATGGTGGTGGGGATGTCATGGTCTGGGGCTGCATGAGTGCTGCCGGCACTGGGGAGCTACAGTTCATTGAGGGAACCATGAATGCCAACATGTACTGTGGCATACAGAAGCAGAGCACGATCCCCTCCCTTTGGAGACTGGGCGACAGGGCAGTATTCCAACATGATAACGATCCCAAACACACCTCCAAGGCGACCACTGCCTTGCTAAAGAAGCTGAGGTTAAAGGTGATAGACTGGCCAAGCATGTCTCCAGACCTAAACCCTTTTGAGCATCTGTAGGGCATCCTTAAATGGAAAGTGGAGGAGCGCAAGGTCTCTAACATCCACCAGTTCGGTGATGTCATCATGGAGGAGTTGAGGAGGACCCCAGTGGCCATGCCCAAGAGGGTTAAGGCAGTGCTGGAAAATAATGGTGGCCACACAAAATATTGACACTTTGGGCCCAATTTGGACATTTTAACTTAGGGGTGTACTCACTTTTGTTGCCAGAGATTTAGACATTAATGGCTGTGTGTTGTTATTTTGAGGGGACAGCAAATTTACACTGTTATACAAGCTGTACACTCACTACTTTACATTGTAGCAAAGTGTCATTTCTTCAGTGTTGTCACATGAAAAGATATAATAAATGACTTACAAAAATGTGAGGGGTGTACTCACTTTTATGAGATACTGTGTATGTGTGTATATATATATATATATATATATATATATACAGTGGGTACGGAAAGTATTCAGACCCCCTTAAATTTTTCACTCTTTGTTATATTGCAGCCATTTGCTAAAATCATTTAAGTTCATTCTTCGTCCTCATGAATGTACACATAGCACCCCATACTGACAGAAAAAAACAGAATTGTTGACATTGTTGCAGATTTATTAAAAAAGAAAAACTGAAATATCACATGGTCCTAAGTATTCAGACCCTTTTCTGTGACACTCATATATTTAACTCAGGTGCTTTCCATTTCTTCTGATCATCCTTGAGATGGTTCTACACCTTCATTTGAGTCCAGCTGTGTTTGATTATACTGATTGGACTTGATTAGGAAAGCCACACACCTGTCTATATAAGACCTTCCAGATCACAATGCATGTCAGAGGAAATGAGAATCATGAGGTCAAAGGAACTGCCTGAAGAGCTCAGAGACAGAATTGTGGCAAGGCACAGATCTGTCCAAGGTTACAAAAAGATTTCTGCTGCACTTAAGGTTCCTAAGAGCACAGTGGCCTCCATAATCCTCAAATGGAAGACGTTTGGGACGACCAGAACCCTTCCTAGAACTGGCCGTTCGGCCAAACTGAGCTATCGGGGGAGAAGAGCCTTGGTGAGAGAGGTAAAGAAGAACCCAAAGATCACTGTGGCTGAGCTCCAGAGATGCAGTCAGGAGATGGGAGAAAGTTGTAGAAAGTCAACCATCACTGCAGCCCTCCACCAGTCGGGGCTTTATGGCAGAGTGGCCCGACGGAAGCCTCTCCTCAGTGTAAGACACATGAAAGCCCGCATGGAGTTTGCTAAAAAAACACCTGAAGGACTCCAAGATGGTGAGAAATAAGAGTCTCTGGTCTGATGAGACCAAAATAGAACTTTTTGGCCTTAATTCTAAGCGGTATGTATGGAGAAAACCAGGCACTGCTCATCACCTGTCCAATACAGTCCCAACAGTGAAGCATGGTGGTGGCAGCATCATGCTGTGGGGGTGTTTTTCAGCTGCAGGGACAGGACGACTGGTTGCAATCGAGGGAAAGATGAATGCAGCCAAGTACAGGGATATCCTGTACAAAAACTTCTCCAGAGTGCTCTGGACCTCAGACTGGGCAGAAGGTTTACCTTCCAACAAGACAATGACCCTAAGCACACAGCTAAAATAACGAAGGAGTGGCTTCACAACAACTCTGTGACTGTTCTTGAATGGCCAAGCCAGAGCCCTGACTTAAACCCAATTGAGCATCTCTGGAGAGACCTAAAAATGGCTGTCCACCAACGTTTACCATCCAACCTGACAGAACTGGAGAGGATCTGCAAGGAGGAATGGCAGAGGATCCCCAAATCCAGGTGTGAAAGACTTGTTGCATCTTTCCCAAAAAGACTCCTGGCTGTATTAGATCAAAAGGGGGCTTCTAGTAAATATTGAGCAAAGGGTCTGAATACTTAGGACCATGTGATATTTCAGTTTTTCTTTTTTAATAAATCTGCAACAATGTCAACAATTCTGTGTTTTTCTGTCAGTATGGGGTGCTATGTGTACATTCATGAGGAAGAAGAATGAACCTAAATGATTTTAGCAAATGGCTGCAATATAACAAAGAGTGAAAAATTTAAGGGGGTCTGAATACTTTCCATACCCACTGTATATATACAGTATATATATATATATATATATATATATATATATATATATATATATTTATATATATTTATATATATTTATATATATAAATTATACAAAGCTCCCATTTACCCCCACCCCTTACTTGATTGAGACCAAATGCAGTTGTTACTTTATTATAATTTCTCAGGTCTGATAAAGGATATATATATATATATATATATATATATATATATATATATATATATATATATCCTTTATCAGACCTGAGAAATTATAATAATGTAACAACTGCATTTGGTCTCAGTCAAGTAAGGGGTGGGGGTAAATGGGAGCTTTGTATAATTTATAAAGAGAGGCATAAAAGCAATTATGAATGAAAAAAACAATGCTTGACACCTCAAAGATAGTAGTGGAGTTGTTGATTGCATGGTACGTGAAACTATGTGTATTATGCTCTTCTGATTTACATGCATGATACATACCCATGGAAAGACACTTTTTTGTGGCAGTAATTCTCTTCACAGTATGGTAACATAAGACTAATGCAGAACATATAGATGGATATAAAAGAATTACATGAAAGCAGCAGGTGCTTTGAAGAATACTGATATGGATGAGACTTAAGCTTCCATATATTGTATTCATAAAACAGCTGGACACACAGATATGACGGTGGCAGGCAGGTGTGTATATTTTATTGTTAAATTTGCGTGCTTACAATAATTAGAATTGATATTTGGAGTAGAGGGCATTTGGAACACTTATCACATTTCTATTGTTTCATGTTTCTGTGCATAGGTTCTCACTATGAAAGCTCCCAGTGTATAAATAAATAATAATAATACTATTGGCAGTTCCCTGTTCTCACATTTACTTGCAGATGCTGTACTCTGCATGACTATAAAGCTGATTTCTCGTGGTAGGAAACAGCTGCTGGCAATATGTATGACAAAGCAAAGAAATCACTTTCTTTATGTTGTCCTGTGAGACTGTGCTTGTACTCATCAGGAAGTGTACAATTTCCTACAAGGAAAGCAGCCAGGGGGTACATTCCACAGCGTTAACTAAGGATCTCAGCATGCTTTTTTCCCCAGTATTCCTCAACAGTGGCAGTAGCTTTTTCCTGCCACGTACAGTACATCTCACAGCAGGAATCTCTCATCAAGGAATGATGAGGCTGTCATGGCTGATTTCCTTCTGAAAATGCTAATTGCCTGGCTGTTATGCTAAACATCAAGCTTCGGTCTCTTGTAAGTTTCTGAGTTGGAAGATGTATGCAGAGCTAGGGAGTCAGAGAAAGATCCGATATTCTTAGATCACGGGTGCTCAACCTGTGGCCATCTAGCTGTTATGGAACTCCAAGTTCCATCATGCCCCTGCCTGTGAGAGTCATGCTTGTAACTGTCAGCCTTGCAATGCCTTTTGGGACTTGTAGTTTTGCAACTGCTGGAGGGACACAGGTTGAGCATGCCTGCCTTAAAGTGGAGTTTGACCCATTTTAGTGACTTTAGATGTATGTAATCCCCTTTAAAACGACTTTTACCAATGGAAGTTTTTTTATTTATTTTTTTTGCTAGTAAATACCTTATTTTCTGCTTTATTTATCCTCTTCTCACTTCCAGTGAGCTGTACTGAATGTATTGTAATGAGGCCGTGCTCCGCCCTGCCTGCGCCCTGCCTCCGCCCCGCCTCCTCTCAGTCAGCGAGGACTGAAAGCATTATATCCTCACTGAGCTCACTGAGAAGAAGCGGGGCGGAGGCAGGCCGCAGGCGGGGCGGAGCACGGTCTCAATACAATACATTCAGTACAGCTCACTGAGAGGAGGCGGTGCGGAGGCAGGGCAGAGCACGCAGTACAGCTCATCTCCTGTGTAATAATGCGAGATTTCATGGCCTTAGATACATCCCAGCACACACTGCGAATCGCCGAATGACGTAATCGTCGACCGGAAGTGAGAAGAGGATAAATAAAGCAGAAAATAAGGTATTTACTAGCAAAAAAAAAAAAAAAAAACTTTCCATTGGTAAAAGTCGTTTTAAAGGGGATTACATACATCTATGTAATCTAATTTATTAAAAATGGGTGAAACTCCACTTTAAGCCTGGTACACACTGCTGGTTGAATGAAAATAAACTGTCAGCTTGGATCGGAGCTGCTGTACAAACTATGCAAAGTTAGTATAGGGATCTCCCCTGCTGTTGTGCTGTGAGCTGTTGTGTTCTGACAGGTGGATGACCCCCCCCCCCTCCCCCGCCCCGCCAGAAGACTCCCACCATTGGCTGATAGCGCTGATCGGGAATCAGTCGGCTGCTGGTTGTCCAGCATGTTCATCCAACAGAGACTGGCCAAAGGGTGGCATGCACACGGGCTGAATGTCGGACATTTTTTTTTATCCGGCCAATATCTCCTGACATTTAGCCCATGTATACAGGGCTTTGGATTTATACTTTCTCTGGGCCTGGTACTCAAAGTATAGATGCCAGGCAACTATCATTTTTGATAGCAGAAGCCAGCAGTGGCAGACTTCATATTTTACTGATGACAGGTTTTCATTAAAGTGACCCTGTCAGGAAAAAACATTTTCCCAAACAGCCTTCAAAAGAAACTAAATACTGAACTCTTCTACTTCCAGCACCACTGATTGCCACTGTGTTATAGTCAAAATTTCCTCGAAAGTCTGCTCTGAAACCAACCACCAACCACCACAATGTCAACCTTTTTGGCCACACGCTTTGCTGTGTGGTTTCTTCCTGCTGTTTCCTGTAGTTACAAAGAGATGGCTGGGAGAAACCACTGAGTACAGCTGCGGAACGAGGAGATTGACAGTCCTGGAAGTGTTAGTTTTCTCAGCAGACTTGAGAGGAAAATTTCTCATGATGGGAGTGGTGTGACAAGGCAAGCAGCTGGAGTAGTACTGTTTGCATGTATACCTTTTTAAGCAAATCCCTTTTTCTGATAGGGCCCTTTTAAACTTAACAGAACTTATTATTACTCAACTTGTGATTTCTATAATAGACTTATATCAAAAATATTTTTGCCTAATAAAATTTACAAAATGTATCAAAAAGTGAGCCACGTAAAGAGCAAAATGAATCAGATATTTTAAAACATGTAACTAAAAAGGTTTCTCTTTGAAACTTTAACAAGTTGGTTGATACTGGCATTAGACACTGCCTGGCCAAAAAAAAAGTTGCCACCTGAAATTAACTAAGCAACTAACTAAACTAAGCATGCAGTAACTGTCTTATTGGATAGTTATTGCATGTGCCCAAAGAATGAGGTCAGCTGACTACCTGAATATACTGAATGACCAGATTATTCCATCAATGGATTTTTTTCTTCCCTGATGGCACGGGCATATTCCAAGATGACAATGCCAGGATTCATGGAGCTCAAATTGTGAAAGAGTGGTTCAGGGAGCATGAGACATCATTTTCACACATGGATTGGCCACCAAAGAGTCCAGAACTTAACCCCATTGAGAATCTTTGGGATGTGCTGAAGAAGGCTTTGCACAGTGGTCCGACTCTCCCATCATCAATACAAGGTCTTGGTGAAAAATGAAAACAACACTGGACAGAAATAAATCTTGTGACATTGCAGAAGCTTATCAAAACAATGCCACAGCGAATGCGTGCCGTAATCAAAGCCAACTAAATATTAGTGTGTGTGACCTTTTGTTTTGGTGGCGACTTTTTTTTTTGGCCAGGCAAGGTATAGCTCAACTATTCCTATTTTGGTCTAGTGGTCCCTATTTTGTATCTTTTACAAGGACCAGAGGTGAGCAACATGCGGATAGTTAAGGGATAAGTTCACCTTTGGGAACATGTTACATTTTTCACCCGTTTTTAGAGCTCGTTCACACTTGCTCAAAATACTGATGCTTATCAAATAGCGTTAATGCGCGTTTATAGGTGCAGTTGATGAGTGTTTAATGAGCAACAAAAACGCTCCCCAAACTCCCTTTGTACATTTGCGGCAGGCAGGGCCGGACTGACCATCGGGCAGACCGGGCATATGCCCGGTGGGCCGAGGCCTCCGCTCCGGGTGCATGAAGTGCAGTCACAGACAGACAGTGTAACTATGTCTGGACTGTGTACCGATGCCGGCGGTTGCCGCTGCTGGCCTCTCCGCGGCCGATTCCGCGGAGACTGAAGGCCGTCCGCTGCTGTCCCCGACTCCCCGCCACTCACTCCTAAGCACTGGGCTCAGCTGGCAGGCGTGCTGATGCTGAGCTGAGCCCAGCGCCGCTCACTGCGGTCGGCTCCGCAGCGGCATCCATCATAAGCGCTCAGGAGGGGTGGACCGGCGTAAGGGGATTGAAGGCTGAAGGGGGTGGAGCTAGAAGCCGGGGACCCCCTGCTTGTTGTCGGGAAGAAGCGGGAAGGAAGTCGCTGGCACCGCACCGCACCGTAGACAGCCAGACACTGAGGGAGAGAGGGAGAGACAAGAACAACACCGGCTGCTGCAACAAGGTAAGGAAAGGAAACAACACACCGTGTGTCACCGCTGGGATTTGTGGTTCTGGGCTGGCCTCCACCGCAGAGCAGTGTTCTGGTCAGACTGGTCTGGAACTGACTGTCACTGCTAGAAAACATGTGCCATCATGCCATGCCAGTTTGCTTGTTGCATGTGATGTGACAGCCAGGTGCACATTTTCAATTTGAAAATGTGCACCTGGCTGTCACATCACATGTAACAAGCAAACTGGCATGCCGCATGGCACATGTTTTCTAGCAGCAGTGAGTCACTGCTGCTAGAAAACATGTGCCGTGCGGCATGCCAGTTTGCTTGTTACATATGATGTGACCGCCTGCCTCATCCCATCTCTCCCACCGCCATCACTCTGCCTCATCCCATCCCATCCCTCCAGCCGCCATCCCTCTGCCTGATCCCATCCCTCCGACCGCCATTGCTCTGCCTCATCCCATCTCTCCCACCGCCATCCCTCTGCCTGATCCCATCTCCCACCGCCATCCCTCTGCCTGATCCCATCTCTCCGACCGCCATCACTCTGCCTGATCCCATCTCTCCGACCGCCATCACTCTGCCTCATCCCATCTCTCCGACCGCCATCACTCTGCCTGATCCCTTCTCTCCCACGGCCATCCCTCTGCCTGATCCCATCTCTTCCACCGCCATCCCTCTGCCTGATCCCATCTCTCCCACCGCCATCCCTCTGCCTGATCCCATCTCTCCCACGGCCATCTCTCTGCCTGATCCCATCTCTCCCACGGCCATCCCTCTGTCTGATCCCATCTCTCCCACGGCCATCCCTCTGCCTGATCCCATCTCTTCATCAACATCCCTCTGCCTGATCCCATCCCTCCCACTGCCATCCTTCTGCCTGATCTCTCCCCCCCTCCCATGAGGCAGTGGTGATGGGGGGGGGATATGGATGACATCGGTAGCGGTGGTGGTGGTGATAGTGATGACATCGGTGGCAGTGGACATTGTCATTCCTATCCCCACCACCACTGCCACTGATGTTATTCCTATCCTTACCACCACTGCCACTGATGTCACCCCTATCCTCATCATTCCCACTGATATCATCCCTATCCTCAACACCGCCACTAATGTTATCCCTATCCCCACCACTGATGTTATCGCTATCCCCACCACCACCGCCACTGATGTCATCCCTATCTCCACCACCGCCACTGATGTCATCCCTATTCCCACTGCCACTGATGTAACCCCTATCCCCACCACCACTACCACTGATGTCATTCCTATTCCCACTGCCACTGATGTAACCCCTATCCCCACCACCACTGCCACTGATGTCCCCCCTATCCCACCACCACTGCCACTGATGTCACCCCTATCCCCACCACCACTGATGTCACCCCCTATCCCCACCACCACTGCCACTGATGTCACCCCTATCCGCACCACCATTGCCACTGATGTCACCCCTATCCCCCACCACCACTGATGTCACCCCTATCCCCACCACCACTGCCACTGATGTCATTCCTATTCCCACTGCCACTGATGTAACCCCTATCCCCACCACCACTGCCACTGATGTCCCCCCTATCCCACCACCACTGCCACTGATGTCACCCCCTATCCCCACCACCACTGCCACTGATGTCACCCCTATTCGCACCACCACTGCCACTGATGTCACCCCTATCCCCCACCACCACTGATGTCACCCCTATCCCCACCACCACTGCCACTGATGCCATCCCAATTCCCACTGCTACTGATGTCATCCCTATCCCCACCACCACTGCTACTGATGTCATCCCTATCCCCACTACCACCACCACTACTGATGTCATCCCTATCCCACCACTACTGATGTCATCCCTATCCCACCACCACCACTACTGATGTCATACCTATCCCCACTACCACCACCACTACTGATGTCATCCCTATCCCACCACCACCGCTACTGATGTCATCCCTATCCCACCACCACCACTACTGATGTCATCCCTATCCCCACTACCACCACCACTACTGATGTCATCCCTATCCCACCACCACCACTACTGATGTCATCCCTATCCCCACTACCACCACCACTACTGATGTCATCCCTATCCCACCACCACTACTGATGTCATCCCTATCCCACCACCACTACTGATGTCATCCCTATCCCCACTACCACCACCACTACTGATGTCATCCCTATCCCACCACCACTACTGATGTCACCCCTATCCCCACTACCACCACCACTACTGATGTCATCCCTATCCCACCACCACTACTGATGTCATCCCTATCCCCACTACCACCACTGCTACTGATGTCATCCATATACCACCACCACCATACGAAACTACATACATATTTTGGGGGCGCCTGTCAACAAAAACCTTGATTTTACTACACGTGTAATATATGACTCTGCACACTGGAATGAGAGCAATAATTATAGGATCATTATTCATGGTAACTCTGAACTGATGACCTCTATGATCTTTAATAGCTTTGCCTATGGAAAATATAGGGTACTGAAATGTGTTGCTATTTTCGGGCATGCATAGTCTTAAGGTTTGACATGTTGGGTATTTATTTACTTGACACAAACTCATCTTTTACATTTTACCCAAAAATTGGGTAATATATTTTTAATGTACCCTAAAATTACCTGTTATCTCTTAGACTGGGTTCACACCAAATGCGGACTGCATCTAAATAGCAACCCGTCCATGCAAACAGATTGCGGAGTGTATGTTAGGTTAACGACACCCCGCAATCAGTTTTCAAAACGCAGTGCGATTTGCAGAATCGGATAGCATGGGTGTGCAGGCTAAATATAACTAAAAAACATAGAGAAACCGGTAGTTGTTCATCATTGGTCATTTTGTTTAAAAAAAAAAAATGGGCTGCTCAGCCTAAAATGCCCGGGCCTATTTTTTGTCCCAGTCCGGGCCTGGCGGCAGGGTTGACAAGTGCATTTGACTTGGTAAAACTACACCACAAATGCCTACAATAGCTGGTTGTTAAGGAGAGGGTTGATCTTTCCCACAACTCTAAGCTGTGGTTGTGGGGGTCTGAGGGCAGGGGTCTTATCGGAATCTAGAAGCCCCCAAATCTCGCCCCCCCCATTGTGAATGAGTATGGGGTGCATTGTACCCCTACCCATTCACCAAAAAAAACTGTCAGAAAGAAATAAAAACACATCTAACAGTTTTTGACAATTCCTTTATTAAAATAAACAGCGTCCCCCCCCCCGGTGTAGATCCAACGTCAGTCACGACATCCACACGTCTGCCTGCTCCACCGCCAGACATTTCCTAAATAGGTAAGGGGCGGGGCAACCCGGCAACATCACTGGGTGGCACTGCCCCCCTGTGATGTCACGGACCCAGCATGCACCAGTCAATGAGGCCACAAGCGGGCGGTGCCACCAGTGGCCCCGTCCCTTACCTATTTAAGAAATGTCACACGGAGGAGCAGGCAGTGAGCGGTTAGCCTTTGTCACAGGTGGAGATTTTTTATTTCTTTTTTTCGGGTCTGGCAGTGCGGCGGGTGGCTTGAGATGGATCTACATCTTGTCAAAAACTCTTGTTGTGTCTTTATTCACTTTTTACACTTTTTTGATGAATGGGTGGGGGTACACACATTTCAACATCTGATTCAAACTTTCCAAACAAAAATTTTCAAAAGTGCAAACTCCAGAATTTTTCTCATACGTGAACAGAACAAATAACTTTAACCACTTCCGCCCTGCCCACCGTACATTTACTGCGGCACTCTGCCGCTTATAGGCAAAGCGACATAGAACTAGTAGTAGAACTAAGTAGTCGCTCGCCCATGAGACTGTAGGGGGCGAGCGCGCCCCGCTCGTTCCCTGGGGAGCCAGCGCGTGTGACCGACGGCTCCGAAAGCCAGACGGCTGATGTAAATACAGCCGTCTGTCATTCTTCCTGAAGTAAGCACAGAGGCTATGCGATCCTGCTATATAGGATCGCATGTCTCTGTGGTTACTTCACTAGCCACGCCCCTTGACAGTTAGAATCACGCCCCTAGGGACACACTTTACCCCTTGATCACTAGTAAAGTTAACCCCTTCCCTGCCAGTGTCATTTTTACAGTAACAGTGCATATTTTGTTAGCACTGATTACTGTGGTAATGCCCCCAAAAGTGTCAAAATGTCAGTCAGGGGTCCAATCTGTCCGCCGCAATGTCGCAGTCCCGCAAAAAAAAAATCGCAGATCACCGCCGTTACTAGTTAAAAAAAAAACAATAAAAATTACATACATCATTCCCGTAGTTAGTAAACGCAACAACTTTTGCGCAAACCAATCAAAATACGCTTATTGCCAATATTTACCAAAAATATGTATCAGAAAACAAATTGGCCTAAAATGTTAAAACATTTTTATTTTTATTTTTTTTTTTGAGAATTTCATATAAAAAAAATTGAAAAATATTGTTGTTTTTTAAATTGTCGCTCTTTTTTTGTTTATATAGCGCAAAAAATAAAAATCACACAGGTGATCAAATACCACCAAAAGAAAGCTCTGTTTGTGGGAAAAAAAGGACGTCAATTTAATTTGGGTACAGCATTTCACGACCATGCAATTGTCCGTTAAAGTAACGCAGTGCCGAATCGCAAAATATGGCATGGTCAATGAGCAGCCAAATCCTCTGGGGCTAAAGTCGTTAATTTAATGTGTACTTTTTTTTTTTTTTTGCGGTTTTCATATGAGAAAAATCAGATATGAAAGACTGCACATGATCAGAAACACTTAACAGCAACAAAAAAGCATTTGTCATACGAGAACTTTCGTACATTACTTCCATCCTCGGTTTTGACTTGCTGTGAAACTTTGAGAAAAACCCGGACAATTCTTTACCCAATTTTCTTATAGTGTGTACCCAGCTTTACTGTGGCGAGATATATTTAAAAGCTATTAGGAGGGGATACATGGCAATGAGTTGGAAATGAAACGTTCACAGGTCAGTTTGAACTAAGTACATATTGAATGAAAGCCAGGGAAATTGACAGGTTCTTCAAAGAGCAGAGATGCTGATATGCAGTGTTTAGTGTTGATTGTCGGGATAATATCGGATCAGCAGGCCATAGATGGTTCGAATCTCGTCTGGTTCAGCAGGGACCAGCCGAGATTCGATTAATCTATGGGTAGGCTGATTGTGCTGGTAGGCTGATTAGGCTGCCCCCTTGAGAACATCCATTCGACGAAAAGCTTCGGGGAGGAGCCGAACGAGCGTCACTCCGTCATACCCGGAACCCGGAAGTATCTTGTATCGTTCCACCGCCTATGATATGGCTACAGGCATGATTCTATTGTATTTGGGTGAGTGTAATGGAATCTCTTACCTAATAAATTTTAAGACAGTATCACGCTATGGGCCGTTTTTGCCTTCTTTTCCATATCTTACTCTGAGAGTGGGTCCTTAAAGCGTCAGTCCATCTCTACTATTGGTGAACACCTTTTGATTGGATTCGTACCGGAGTTGATTTGCTGAATACAGGCGAAGTAGTCCTCCAACTACTTACTGTGTATGTCTCGTCTCTCTCTGGTAAGAGGCTATATGTGGTGAAGGGCTTCACAAGTGTCCGTCTGCATTTCACACCAGGGTGGAGATTCACCATGCATTTTCATGAACTGTATATGCATCAAGGCTGAATGAGGCTGAGATGGGATTCTCAGCTATTGCTGCTCACCATCCATGTGATATATTGACTGTTCTATATTGAGCGCGACTCCCATTTTATCATTTTCTTTTTATACATCCAGCTGTATGAGTTCGCTGCTATAAGGGCGCGGGTTTTATATACATATTTTCAGGCTGATTGTACCCAAGTTGATCCATCAGTTGATTTGGCTACAACCAGCATGTCTGAATTTTACCAGCAGCCATAGCTGCTAGCAAGAATCAGTGTGTTCTCCACAATAGCTCAGCGGGAGGCATTCCCCCATCAACAAAGTCGAGTGATTTTACTTAAGAAAACCACGTCATCTGTGGCCTGCCTAAGGGTAATTCCATAGAATGTGTCTCTAGTGTGGTACCAAACTCATTAGCTCTAGACTTCTTAGTAGCCCTAAAAGATGTTATGGCTCCTAGAGCAATTATTATGCGGTCGTGTGAAAGGTTTCTCTTAGGTGACACCTTAGATGGATACACAGATTTGCACGTGATCAATTCTTCCATTTTTTTTTTTTTTTTAACAAGCACATGGTGGAGACGGGAACAGATAAAGTCACTTCCCAAGTCTATTTAGCACTTAACAACTCCACCCCACTTCTCTGTATTTGAGTCTAGTAGGAATAGTTGAGTCATAAGGCACTCATTACAGATGGAAACTTATTAGTAAGACAAAATAGAGGGGACAGAAATAACTTTTCCAATCAGTCTCTGATTTATGAAGTGGCTGGGTTCAATTTATATAGGATGAAAGGAAGGGGGAACAATGCTCTAAGTGTCACATGGGGAACCATTGAATGCTCCTGGTGAAGGAATGTCTGCAGCTTCTTCTGCGATTCAATATTCTTACACTAATGAGATACACATCAGAGCAAAATCCCGATAATAAAGAATGATATAATAATACAATAAAATGGATTTCATTTGAATTACATTGTGCATTAAGTCAATATATTAGTTTCTTATCTTACTAAAACGAATAATGATAAGTTCAAATACTGTTATCCAAAAGCACTGGTACTCCCATTTTGTTGTACAAAATATATTATGATTTTGAGATGTAATGAAGGTCCTGTAGCATATTTGGCAAAATAACAGAATTATAAAGAAAAGGTCAATAATACAAAATTCCATTGTACAAGAACTGGTGGATAGTTTGAACTTTCATTTGTACTGATAAAAGATAGCTAACAGATGCTTAAAATACACCTAATGTTGCACTGCTATTCACTGAAACCTACTGAAATGATGAAATAGATTGCAAATGGAATAAATGCATGGAATAAATCACCAAGCTCACAGTTCAAGAGGCTTTTAGGATTAGTACTGTATAAAAAGGGTCAGCAACTAAAGCAGGCCATACACGATGCGAATTTCGAACGATTTATCGTGCGATAAACGCAAGCGGCACTCGTGCACATCATGCGAGTGTACCATCAATGTGATCCGAAAATCGTACGACCAAACACTATTTTCTTGTGCCAGTATAGGAAGTGATGCAATGTTGTCTTGACCTTTTAACCACACCTCCACTGGGCACTCCCCCCTACAGTTAAAAATCGGGCTGCGGCATTTGCGAACAGAACAATCATTCGTCGCAGCCTCTCAGCAGAGTTTGCTGTAACCTATAATATTTGATGTATTACGTTTTTTCTGACGAACACTCGTACGTGTTGTTATTCTTTTTATTTTCCTTCCGGGTCGATCTTTTCTGAATCATACGCAGTTTTGTGTTGTTCTGTGGAATCGCACGACTCAACCACTAATGATACGAAATTTGGACAATTTTCTCAGAAAAACCCACCATGTTGGATATGTGAATTTTTGCTGTCGTACGAAAATCGCATGGTGCACATACCACACTAAAGATACGAAAATCGCTTGAATTCACAAAATTTGCATCGTGTATGGCCTGCTTAACATACTGGTCTAAAAGCAAACACCACTAAGGGCAGGCACCCTTTTTTTTTTTAATTACCAAACTGCACAAAGGTTATAGCGTCTACAAAATATGGGATAGATTTATTGAATTTTTATATTTTTTTTTTTACCAACGGATTTTCCGGCGTATAAGACGACTGGGCGTATAAGACGACCCCCCTAATTTTCATCTACCGGCAATACTTATACTTAGGTTACCTTGGAGATATTATACTCGGCGTATAAGACGACCCCCCATTTTTAGGGGATTTTTTTGAGGTTCAAAAGTAGTCTTATACGCCAGAAAATACAGTAGTAATGGCGGTGATCAGCGATTTTTAGTGGGACTGCGATATTATGGCAGACAAATCTGACACTAAGTGACGCTTTTTGGGGACCAGTGACACTGGCTGGGAAGGGGTTAAGGGGCAGTCAAAAGACTAACTGTGCTCCTAGCGAGTGCTTTCTAACTGTGTGGGGGATTCTTTGACTGGGGAAAGACAGAGATCCACGTTCCTGCTTAGCAGGAAAACAAGATCTCCATCTTTCCCCTCTCCTGACAACGATTGACGTGACCCAGTGGACATCGACTCCGCCGGACCCACTGATTGGCTCCCGCTGTGTCCAATCACAGATACAATCCAGTACAGGTAGAGGATTTCGTGCAGGAGGGCCGCCCTGCCACAGTATATCTGCGTGGGGCGGTCCATAACAGGCTAATAAAGTGACATTTTATCTTTATTTGTGTTTGGCCAAACTTTAAGCCAATGGGTTGAAAAAGAAAAAAAAACCCTCACAGATTCCTGCATTCCTGGATCTCCCCTGCTGCACTATTGTATTCTGACTGCGGGATCCCCCTCTCCCATCAGAATACACAGATCAACGTTGCAGCTATTGGCTACATGCACTGATCAAATGCTGGTCTTCCAGCAGGAGAGGTCAACTGATGCCCATTGTTAGACTTCAGTGGAACAGACAGGGATACACATGTACCAAATTTCCACATTTTGCCGCATGTATACCCATATCTGGCCTCACACCAAACCCTTAAACAGCACATATTTCTTATTCAGTTATATGAATGCATAGTGAAATATGCAAACTAATGCAAAACATGCTGTACAAGTACACTATATTACCAAAAGTATTGGGACTCCTGCCTATACACGCACATGAACTTTAATGGCACCCCAGTCTTAGTCTGTAGGGTTCAATATTGTGTTGGCCCATCCTTTGCTGCTATAACAGCTTCAACTCTTCTGGGAAGGCTATCCACAAGGTTTAGGAGTGTGTCTATGGGAATGTTTGACCATTCTTCCAGAAACACATTTGTGAGGTCAGGCACTGATGTTGGACGAGAAGGCCTGGCTCACAGTCTGCGCTCTAATTCATCCCAAAGATGTTCTATCCGGTTGAGATCAGGGCTCTGTGCAGGTCAGTCAAGTTTCTCCACAACAAACTCACTCATCCATGTCTTTATGGACCTTTGCTTTGTGCGCTTGAGCGCAGTCATGTTGGAACAGGAAGGGGCCATCCCCAAACTGTTCCCACAAAGTTGGTAGCATTAAATTGTCCAAAATGTATTGGTATGCTGACGCCTTAAGAGTTCCCTTCACTGAAACTAAGGGGTCAAGCCCAACCCCTGAAAAACAACCCCACACCATAATCTCCTCTCCACCAAATGATATAGACCAGTGCACAAAGCAAGGTTCATAAAGACACAGATGAGTGAGTTTGGGGAGGAGGAACTCGACTGACCTGCACAGAGTCCTGACCTCAACCTGATAGAACACCTTTGGGATGAATTAGAGTGCATACTGCGAGCCAGGCCTTCTTATCCAACATCAGTGCCTGACCTCACAAATGCGCTTCTGGAAGAATGGTTAAACATTCCCATAGACACACTCCTAAACCTTGTGGATAGCCTTCCTTGAAAAGTTGAAGCTGTTATAACTGCAATGGGTGAGCCAACTCAATACTGAACCATACAGTCAAAGTCTGTTGTGTTAAAGTTCATGTGCGTGTAAAGGCAGGCGCTCCAATACTTTTGGTAATACAGTGTATATGTAATTATAACACTGAAACCACTACTGTTTATTAGCCCTTGCTTTTGCAAAGCAATTGTTTAAACAGTGAAGGTGTACTGTATTTTCTGGGTAAGCTAAATTGGTACAGTTGTGTTCAAAATTATTCAACCCCCACTGAAATTGATTGTTTTGGCCAGTTTGACATTGATTTTGATCATTCAGTCATCCTGCTTACAATTAAATCAAAGAGGCACGTGTAGGTCAGACAAATATAACATAACATTTATAATGAAATAACCACAAATGTCTTTTCTGTGCTCACATCATTATCAGTTTTATTCAACCCCCAAGTGACATTCAATCTTAGTACTTAGTACAACATCCTTTTACAGTTATAACAGCTTTTAAACGTGAAGCATAGCTTGACACAAGTGTCTTGCAGCGATCTACGGGTATCTTCGCCCATTCTTCATGGGCAAAAGCCTCCAGTTCAGTCACATTCTTAGGCTTGTGCACTGCAACTGCTTTCTTTAAGTCCCACCAGAGGTTCTTAATCGGATTTAAGTCTGGTGACTGTGATGGCCACTCCAAAATGTTCCAGCCTTTAATCTACAACCATGCTCTAGTGGACTTGGAGGTATGCTTGGGATCATTGTCCTGTTGAAAGGTCCAACGTCTCCCAAGCCTCAGGTTTGTGACGGACTGCCTCACATTGTCATCCAATATCTCCTGGTACTGAAGAGAATTTATGGTACCTTGCACACGCTGAAGCTTCCCTGTACCTGCAGAAGCAAAACAGCCCCAAAGCATGATTGACCCCCCGCCATGCTTCACAGTAGGCAAGGTGTTCTTTTCTTCATAGGCCTCCTCCAAACATAGCGTTGATCCATGGGCCCAAACAGTTCTAATTTTGTTTCATCAGTCCACAGAACACTATCCCAAAACTTCTGTGGTTTGTCCACATGACTTCTGGCATACTGCAGTCCACTCTTCTTATTCTTTGGAGACAGCAAGGGGGTGGGCCTGGGAGTTCTGGCATGGAAGCCTTCATTACGCAGTGTGCACCGTATTGTCTGAGCAGAAACTTCAGTACCCACATCTGACAAATCTTTTCTCAGTTCCTCAGCAGTCACACGGGGACTTTTCTCCACTCTACGCTTCAGGTAGCACACAGCAGTCGAAGTCAGCATCTTCTTTCTGCCACGACCAGGTAGCGTTTCAACAGTGCCCTTTGCCTTGAATTTGTGAATGATGCTTCCTATGGTGTCTCTTGGTATGTTTAACATCTTTGCAATCTTCTTATAGCCATTGCCCTTCCTGTGAAGAGTAATCACCTCTTCTCTTGTCTTCCTGGACCATTCTCTTGACTTCACCATGTTTGTAACCACACCAGTAAATGTCTAGAAGGAGCTGAGTATCACAGTCATTTTAAAGCTGCCTAATTGGTGCTTATTAGGCTTTATTGCTGCTCCCTGATATCCACAGGTGTTTTCAATACCTGATTGAAAACACTTCAATGAACCTCTGTTCTTCAGAGTGGTAGTCTTTAAGGGGTTGAATAATTGTGTCAATGAAGAATTCACAAAAGAAACATTTACTACTGTATTACAAAGCCAATTGATGTCATTTTAGTTGCATATGGTTCTTTAAGAAGTCCTTGTAGGATTTCATTCTGAATACAATTACAAATGTACACTAAATTCCCTAAAACCCTTTACAGCATTGGGGGTTGAATAATTTTGAACACAACTGTATGTATTCTTTTAAGATTTTTTTGTGGACTAGTTACCTATCAAAACCCTGTAATGACTGTTTGACTTTCAAGTTCACTTTATATACCAATTTTTTGATGGGACTTGGCTAATAAAAGCTAGCTTTAGAAAATAGTTACTGTAATATTTTCCCATTACCTTTTTTTAAAGTCTTTTAAAGATACCTATAAAGCAGACTTCTAATGGGGAAACATCCTCATGCATATACACGGCTTATTATAGAACACATTGACTTGTACTGTAAATGTAAATGGTGTTTTAAATCAACATAATGTGAGCTGTACACTACAGTATAGTGATATAACAATGCTTTTTTTTTTGTGCTAGACATAATGTATGAGGTTTTTTTTTTTTTTTTTTCGTCTTTTATTATGTCTTATATTTTAGTTTTAGAAATAGACAAAAAAATAAAATAAAATCAGAACTGTTACGGTTAAATGGAGTTTATAAGAGTATATATGTGGAGTATGAGTGGTTTAAAATTATTGCAGGGGGTTAACACAGTAACGTAAACATAATATTTAAATGCACTAAATAGACTGAATCTAGCGTAAAGCCTAATTCCACACAGAAATAAAAATATATGCAGTTATGTACTCATTAGAGCGAATCTTTCTGTGTATCAGATTAAAAAAAAAAAAGTACAGTATACAATGGTTCTGAAAGTTCTCTTAAAGATATAGCGAGAAAAAATTCCAGTAGCCAGTGTTCTAAATAAAAACATTATTTTTAAATTTGCAACTAGAAACACCACTTAATTAAAGTGCTTTGGAAGCCAATTTGTTTTCATTTTGAAAAGAGTGTAGAAGGTTTTTTTCTGGGAAGAGTTACCCCCTCTCTCTGTCTTACTGACTATTACCACAGTGGCTGATATCAAAGGAAAACATTTTGGGGAGCTGACACTGAAATAAAAATATATGGAAATTCTTTTTAATGGGGACTTCTGTCTAAGGGCTCTTTCACACGGTCCGCCTCCGTAGGCGGATCCATGCTGCTCAGGGCGGATCGATTCATCAGTTTTTCATCAGTGATCATCTGTTTTTAATCGTTTTCATCAGTGATCATCAGTTTTTAATCGTTTTCATCAGTGATCATCAGTTTTTCATCAGTGATCATCAGTTTTTCATCAGTGATCATCAGTTTTCCATCAGGTTTTCATCAGTAATCATCAGTTTTTCATCAGTGATCATCCGTTTTTCATCAGTGATCATCCGTTTTTCCATCAGGTTTTCATCAGTGATCATCATTCATCAGGTTTTCATCAGTGATCATCAGTTTTTCATCAGTTATCATAAGTTTTTAATCAGGTTTTAATCAGTGATCCTCAAATCAGTTTTTCATCAGTGATCATCAGCTTTTCATCAGTGGTCATCAGTTTTTCATCAGCTGTCATCAGTGGCCATCAGTTTTTCATCCATTCTTTCATCAGTGATCATCAATTTTTCATCAGGTTTTTATCAGTGATCATCAATCAGTTTTTTTATCAGCGGTCATCAGCGGTCATCAGTTTTTCATCAGTGATAATCAGTGGTCATCAGTTTTTCATCCGTTTTCCACCAGTGATCAACAGTTTTTTTTTAATCAGTTTCGTCCAAACTGTTTTTATAACAGAAGAAAAATAGAGCTTTGATCAGTTTCAAAAAACGGATGATGATGGAAGCGGATGTAAACTGATGTAAATGAATGATCGTCCATTTACATCCGTTTTTCCATAGAGATGCATTGATGTCCATTTTTCATCCGTCAATGGATGGATGAAAAACAGACCGTATGTGTGAAAGGGGCCTAAGGAAAAATAAAGTTGACAGCGTCCAGGAGTGATGCACCACAGTTATCTGTATATAAACACAGTTAAGCACCGTACACACGATCAGATTATCGAACGATCTGTCGTCCGTTTTTTTGTGGCATGCTGGCCTGATGTGGAAAGTGAAGAGCTTATTTTCATACAAATTTTCCCGTACGACAGAATTCTACTTCAGAAGTGATTTCATGTGTTGGATTGCTTTGTATGTGTTCTTTCGTCTCTGAGCATGCCTAGTCTTGCTCTTAAGATTTTTTTCCGTCGAGAACTGTACTAATGAGAGGAAAATCGGACGTGTTTTGATGGTCGACAAAAATTTTATAGCCTGCACATCAGGATTTTCTCAGCCGAAAAGTCGGAGTCGGCTGTCGAAAGCACCATACTAACAATCCGAAAATCGGCAGATCGGTCGTCGGACGAAATTTCACTTCAGATTTTCTTATCGTGTGTACGGGGCTTTAATCGCAGTACAAAGAAAAAAATAGGTAAACAGTTGCTAAGTAAAAGGCAAGAATGTACTACCGCAGTTAAACACAGCCGCATGTAATCGCACATAATCGCAATGTACAAATGTGAATAGTCTTTGTGCCAGGAGTGTTGGAATCTCAAAATAACAAAACATGGTTTTACCAGCGGCACAATAACCGCCCGTGTGAAAGGGGCCTTACAATGTTTTTTTCTGCCTTTTTGTGAGCTCCCAAACTTTTTTTTTTTCCTCCCCTCACTTCTGTTTCTTCGAAACGAGTCATTAGTCATGTGCACAGTTCTGTGTGTACTACGCATCCCATCGTCCATAGTCTGTCTCCAGAGTTAGAAAGAGAGGGTACCTATGCTCCTACTTACAGTGAGATTATGGAGAACGAACATAGCCACCCTCTAACAGGAAGTCAGATCACAGCTGCAAAAAAAAAAGCAATTTTGAGATTTGGAGGAGGCTAAGAGCAAAAGAAGGTATTTTTTGAGTTAAGAATGTATACTTGAATGGAATGTATTTTTTTAAAGCAGAGTTTAGTGTCACTTTAAGGGAAATCTACCCAATAGGATTGTCAGCTGCTGGTGTGATCAGAAATGTGCGGACTGCCACAGAAAATGTCAAGCACAAATACAGTGTAAAATAATATAATTTATTTAAAAGATGAGTGAACAACATAAACGGAAACGCACCTCCAAAATACCAAACTGAGTAAAACAAACCAGAAACCAAAAAAAATAGTGACACACACAAGGAACAACTGCCTAAACCAAATATATACAGCAAATGGGGAATGCAAGCGTAATAGAAAAAGAGCAAAGGTCACTGAAAGGGATCAGGCTGCAGGGTCGGGATCAGGGTCCGCATACAGGATCGCAGGTCAGGGGCACATGGAGAGAACACGGAGGCAGGAATAAAGAGCATGGACAGGGTTTATATACACAGCCTGCAACAAGCATCAGGTGATGATTGATTACATGAAATGATCTACTGGCTGCTGAGATGTCCTCTCATAAACCTGCCCGCTGTAGCGTGCTCTGTGATCGATGCGTCCTCTGGACATAGCTGATCACAGATTGGGGTAAATAAGCCAATCAGCAGCTCTTTGCTACGTGATCAGCTGTATCCAATCACAGCTAATCACAATGTAAACACAAGCCGGTTGTTGGCATTCCTTTCCTGTCAGTGGGAGGAGATCCGATAACCAGCTTGTGTGAAAGGGACATCGGCACTGATAATCAGGGCACTAATTAGCAGTGTCCTGATTATCAGTGCAATCCCAACAATGTCCATCAGTGCTGCCAGTCAACGGCCATCAGTGCCTCCTCATCAGTTTCATCTATCAGTGCCACCTACCAGTGCCCATCAGTGCCAGCTATTAGTGCCCATAAGTGCCGATTATTCGCACCTTTCTGTGCCCTTCAGTGCCACCTATCAGTGCTTCTTCATCAGTGCCTCCTCATCAGTGCCTCCTCATCAGTGCACATCAGTGCCACCTATTAGTGGCACCTGTCTGTGCCCTTCAGTGCCACCTTCAGTGCCTGCACACCAGTGCTGCCTCATCAGTGCCCATCAGCACCGCCTATTGGTGCCACCTGTCTGTGCCCTTCAGTGCCACCTATCAGTGCCGCCTATCAGTGCTTCCTTATCAGTGCCTCCTCATCAGTGCATATCAGTGCCACCTATTAGTGGCACCTGTCTGTGCCCTTCAGTGCCACCTATCAGTGCCGCCTATCAGTGCCTCCTCATCAGTGCACATCAGTGCTGCCTCATCAGTGCACATCAGTGAAGGAGAAAAATTACCTGTTTGCAAAAACTTTTGAAAATATTTTTTTTTTTTCTAAATTTCAAAATTTGTGGTATTTTTTCATTTATTTTGCGAAAAATAAAGAACTCATCAGTGATTAAATACCACCAAAAGAAAGCTCTATTTGTGTGATAAAAAATGACAATTTAATACTGGTTCAGTGCTGCATGACTGTGCAATTGACATTCAAAGTGTGACAGCACTGAAAGCAGAAAATTGGCCTGGGCAGGAAGGGGGTAAATGTTCCCAGTAGGCAAGTTGTTAAACAAAAATGTTTTGGCTTTTGATATAGTTGAATGCAAATCTATGGGGGATGGGGGGGGGGGGCATGTACCTGTATGCCCTTTCTTTTTTCTTATTTTTTTATTTTCCTATTCAAAAATCAATTCATCTCTATATTCTCACATTCAAACATGACACATGCGGTAAGAAAAAACAAAAAGTGGATAAATCCAAATGGCCCTATACTTCTAACATATACCATGAGAAAGTTTCCTTTCTTTGTTTCCTCAAAATTATGTATCTCCTCTTCTATTCTTCTCTCCCCAATTGTTTGCTTCTTATTCCTTTTCTCTACCCATACCACAGCCATTTTCCTTGGTATTTTCAAGTTTGGTGGTGGTGAACCAAGGTAAGCACCCACAGTTATTTGGAGCCAGGGCCATCTTACTGAATGGGCACGCTGGGCAGTTGCCGGGGGCCCCACTTGCCCGGGGAGCCCCACCTGCCCAGCGACCCAGCCCCAAGCATTAGTCCCGATTCCCGTATGCATCCTGCTGCCAAACTCAGCAGGTGGCAAGCGTCTGTCGGCCCTGCGCTACTGTCAGGCCACTTGGGCCATGGAGGGGGATCCCACAACTGCAGGAATGCCTGTCCACCTCCACGGGAACAGGCACACACAGGACGGTTAAGTCCGACTCCCGTCTGTGTGTGTGTTCACCCGACCCAGCCGCAGAACTTGGAAGCTGTCATTAGCCTGGCACTGCTGTACCAATAAATATCACCTTATCGATAATTTGCATTTTGATTCTCTTGGTTGATTGTGTAGGCAGGGCCCCAGTGCACTGCATTGCCCGGGGCCCTTTAATGCTCTTAAGATGGCACTGTTTGGAGCCTTCCCAGTTGGCATGAGCAGTGCCCCTGTTGTTAATGATGTTTGGACTACACAGAACCTCAGGTTTTGGGGTTACTGATATGCTATTCAGCGAATCAGAGCTAGCTTGAAGGCACCTTTGCCAAATTGCATATACTTGCCGCAATAGTGCTTATAGATGGGCAGATCTCTCATAATAGTAATCAGAGCAGAAACTGGACTGCGTACTTCCAGAACTTACTAATGTTTTTCTTTATGATTCAGCCAGAGCGAGTTTCTTTTTTCTGACTAGTGCTCATTTAACTTTTTTAATTTTTTTTCATCTGGAGGTTCTACATCTGTAGCAGTGCGATTTAAAATATAATTATTTAGCTTATTATTTTTTTTTTTCTTTCTTATTTTTACAACACTTTTTGTTTTTTAATTAGGAAGTTGTACTGTCACTGTTTTATATATTAAGCAGGATCCAATCTCTGGGTTTATCACTAGGAAGTCTGCTTAATCCTAAAGGGAATTTTCACCTGATAATGTTATAGTAGCCTAATCCAGACCAATATGAAAGAGCTTTAGGCATGTCTTGGCTTCATAATTATCAGCTGCACAACCACATGCAGTCATCATTAGTAATTCTTGTATACCAAAATGGCATTTTGTAATAGCCTTTGGTTTTGCTTACTTTCTAGCTAGATAAGGTTTGTGAATTCCTGCATGGAACAAGGCCATCTATACAGTGTTATGTATTGAGTTAGCAGGCCTAATCACTTCCTTTTCTTGCAAATCTGATTTCATTGGAGCCTGCACTCTAGACAGCGTCCTTTTTTTTTTTTTTTATTTAAAATACGAAAAATAGCAACAATTTTTACTTGTTTAAAAACACCCATATTTACCTCTTTTACGGTTCTTGCTTTCTGGGTGTAATGGATAGAAGAAAGAAAAATAATGCATGGCTTGTATTTCTAGCAAAGTGATTAATTTGCTATTTTTATAGTCATAGCATGTTGTGTAGTTGAGCCTGCCAGGCTAATGAGACCTGGCTTCTGATAGATTTCATTTTGAAATGGCATTTCAGGAATCATTATCCCTGCATGCCATATAACTAGTAGAAGGAGAGCTGCTGCTGTTTAACAAGTAGCAGGTGATGCTATGGCTTAATTAGAAGGTCCAGAAATAAAAGAGGAAAACATCCTGAAAATAAAAGGAAGTTATATGAAAATGCACATTTTTTTCAGCAAGAAAATATCAGACGGGTATGTGGATTGGGGCTTTTTGGCCTTGGTTGATGGAAGCTCTTTTAATTTAAATGTAAATCTACATAAAAAGATAACGCAATGTTGGATAGACAGGTCTAAGGCGGACCTATTACTCAAAATCTAAAGTTTGGCAGTCTAACAGGGATTCATTAGCATAGTTTATTGTGACAAAATAATCAGTGAAAGAACATAATTCCTGACTAGAAGAAGCAGAGCACTTAATCACATTTGACAGTGCCTAGACATCTTCTATTCTTCTAGCCTCACAGGTGCTTGTCAGGACTTTGACATTATTAGACGCCTGTCCCGCCCACTCCTATATCTGTGTACTGGATTACATTGATAATGTCATTAGGGGGTTGGTTCCAGGAACAAGGAAAGCTGGTAATTGCTCCATTAATCTGTTGGCTGTTTCACGGCCAAGAGAGTACTGTGGAATGGATGAGCAAGTGGCCTTAAGCCAGTGGTTCTTTACTCCTGTCCTCAGGACCCACTAACAGGCCAGGTTTACAAGATAACGGAAATACATTGCAGGTGATATCATTTGTAAGGAATGTACTAGTGTATATGCCCCGCGCCACGTGTTTAACCACTTGCCTACAGTGCACTTTCACCCCCTTCCTGCCCAGACTGATTTTCAGCTTTCAGCGCTCTCACACTTTGAATGACAATTACTCAGTCATGCAACACTGTACCCATATAAAATTTGCGTCCTTTTTTTCACACAAATAGAGCTTTCTTTTGATGGTATTTAATCACTACTGGGTTTTTTATTTTTTGCGCTATAAATAAAAAAAGACTGAAAATATTGTGAAAAAAACGCATTTTTCTTTGTTTCTGTCATAAAATTTAGCAAATGAGTAATTTTTCTTCACAAATTTTGGCCAAAATTTATACTGCTACTTATCTTTGGTAAAAATAACCCAAATAAGTGTATATTATTTGGTCTTTGTGATAGTTATAGAGTCCACAAGTTATGGTGCTAATCATTGAAAATTGATCACACTTGACCACACCCGATGTACTGAAGGCCTATCTCATTTCTTGAGACACTAAAAAGTCAGGAAAGTACAAATACCCCCCAAATGACCCCTTTTTGGAAAGTAGACATTCCAAGGTATTTAATAAGGGGCATGGTGAGTTTTTTGAAGTTGTCATTTTTTCCCACAACTCTTTGCAAAATGAAGATTTTTTTTTTTTTTTTTTTTTTTTTACAAATTGACGTATTAACAGGTTATTTCTCTCACACAGCATATGTATACTTGCAACTACACCCCAAAACACATTCTACTACTCCTCCTGAGTATGGCGATACCACATGTGTGAGACTTTTTCACAGCCTGGCCACATACAGAGGCCTAACATCCAAGTAGTACCGTCCGGCATTCTAGGAGCACAAATTACACATATAATTTCCTGACAACCTATCGTACTTTTGAAGGCCCTGGAGCACCAGGACAATGGAAACCCCCATAAAATGACCCCATTTTGGAAAGCAAACAGCCCAACGTATAATTTTTGAGGCATGATGAGTCTTTTGAATATGTCATTTTTTTCCACAAGTTTTTGGAAAATGTGGAAAGAAAATGAAAACACATTTTTTTTACACAAAGCTGTCCATTTATGCAATATTTCTAACACATAGCATGTACATAGCAAAAATTGCACCCCAAAATACATTCTGCTATTCCTCCTGAGTATGGCGATACCACATGTGTAACACTTTTTCACAGCCTGGCCACATACATAGGCCTAACATCCAAGTAGCGCTTTACACAAAGTTGTCCATTTATCCACTTTAAGACTGGGCCTATTTTTGACACTTGGTGTTTACAAGCTAAAATCATTTTTTTTGCTAGAAAACTACTTGGAGCCCCCAAACATTATATATTTTTTTTAGCAGAGACCCTAGAGAATAAAATGGAGATCGTTGCAATATTTTTTATCACACCATATTTGCACAGCAGTCTTCCAAATGCGATTTGTTTGAAAAAAATTCACTTTTTTGAACTAAAAAATAAGAAAACAGTAAATTTAGCCCACTTTTTTTCCATAATGTGAAAGATAATGTTACGCCGAGTAATTAGATACCCAACATGTCATGCTTCAAAATTGCGCATGCTCACAGAATGGCGCCAAACATTGGTACTTAAAAATCCCCATAGGCAACATTTTAAATTTTTTTGCAGGTTACTAGCTTAGAGTTACAGAGGAGGTCTAGGGCTCAAATTATTGCTCTCGCTCTAACGATCGCGGCGATACCTCACATGTATGGTTTGAACACCGTTTACATATGTGGGCGGGACTTGCGTATGCGTTTGCTTCTGCGCGCGAGCCAACGGGGACAGGGCGCTTTAATTTTTTTTTTTCTATTTATTTTATTTATTATTTTTTTATTTTTACACAGTTTAAAAAAAAAAATGTTTTGATCATTTTTATTCCTATTGCAAGGAATGTAAACATCCCTTGTAATAGAAATAGGCATGACAGGTCCTCTTTATTGTGAGATCTGGGGTCAAAAAGACCTCACACCTCACAACTACACTAAAAAAGAAAAAAAAAAAAATTGTTGAAAGAGGAAAAAAAAAAAAGAAAAAAAAAAGCGGCCCTTTAAACCGGTTGCTAGGCAACGTCTTTTGACGTAGCTCCAGTCCTCCAAGACCATAGAGTTGAGTGAGGGCCATCTTGCCCTCACTCGACTTCCTGTCTCTGAGGATCCAGGACGGGATAGTTTTCCCCGCTGCCGGCGGGTCCGGTAAGCTGGGAAAACGTCTTGGACGCGGCGGGAGGGGGGGGGGCACCTCTTCCCCTGCACCGTAAGGGTAATTCCGCGACGAATCCGCCACTGGGACCACCCTTATCTGAAAGCCGACCGCCCGCCGTTTCAAAAAATACCGGGGTTATGGGGGCTATCTGCTGCCATAACCCCAGTATTTAGCTTTTAATGGCCGACGCATATAGTCATTAGGCGGTCAGTAAGTGATTGCATGTATATGGCAAACAGGTGACGATGACTGATGGGGTGACAGGTGACAATGACTGATGGGGTGACAGGTGACGATGACTGATGGGGTGACAGGTGACGATGATTGATGAGGTGACAGGTGATGATGATTGATGAGGTGACAGGTGATGATGATTGATGAGGTGACAAGTGATGATGATTGATGGGGTGACAGATGACAATCACTGACGGGTGACATGTGACGATGATTGATGGGGTGACAAGTGACGATCACTGATGGGGTGACAAGTGACGATGATTGATAGGGTGACAGATGACGATGACTGATGGGGTGACAGGTGACGGTGATTGATGGGGTGACAGGTGACGGGCGATGGTCACTGATGGGTGACAGGTGACGGGCGATGGTGCACGGCGGTACTGATGGCAGTCTCTGGTGACCGGTGAACTTTAGGCTACGTTCACATGTGAGCGTAGCGATCATGGGCAGAATCACTGCGATTCCGCCCGCGATCCAGAAATCATTGCAAATGGCGGGGCGCCTGTGCGATGCCCGTGATTTGCAATAGCACCCCAAACGCTGTGCGATGTTGCTGCGATTTCCGCCTGCCGAATCGAGGTAACATCACGCAAACAACGCATGACGCCCCAAAGAAGCTCTTGTACCTTTTTTGGGCGTCATGCGTTGTTTGCGCGATGTTACCGCGATTCGGCAGGCGGAAATGGCGGCAACATCGCACAGCGTTTGGGGTGCTATTGCAAAAAACGGGCAACGCACAGGCGTCCCGCAATTTGCAATGATTTCCGGATCGCGGGCAGAATCGCTGTGATTCTTCCCGCGATCGCTGCGCTCACATGTGAACGTTATGGGTGTCAATTTCTCGGCACTGATGAGGTGACTGTTGGGTGACAGGTGACATTGGGGGGGGGGGCTGAGGACTGTGTGGGGACCTTTATTAGTGTGATTTTAGTGTGATTTTACTTTTTACAGGTACACAGAGCAGTAACTCAGTGTTTCTAGCTCTGCTCTCCTCACACTGGAAGCTGTATGAGTAGAGAAGAGCTAGTAACAGTCAGTTACTGCTCTTTGTTTACATTTTGTGATCGGGTGTGAATGGATTCACAGCCGATCACATAGTAAACTGTCACTGTCAGTGACTGTTTACTACTGCCGGTGACAGCTGTGTGCCACCGACATGACCGCGCTGCGCGCTCCCGATCGCGCATGCGCGGTCATCTCCCGGGCTCCTCTATTGTGATCGGCTGTGTCATTGGAACACAGCCAATCACGTGGGACAGCCCATTGGCTGTCTCCCCCCTGCCAGTGACGGGGGGTGTCCCGGGGACACCCCGACACCGGCAGTGCAGGGCGGCGCGCACACGATCGCACACCTGCCCTGTTTCCTGGGATCACGTCATATGACGTCTTCCCAGGATAATGGTCGCACCGCTCCGCCGTCAATTGACGGCGGGCGGGCGGCAAGTGGTTAATTTATAAATATGTGAAATAAATAATATATAATATATTTTTGTGAATAAAATTTAGTGAATAAGTATATTAAAATTGTGTGTATTCGTAGCAGCTGCTATAGAAATTAGAAAGTTGTATGCAGGTAAGTAGTCTAAAAGGCTACCTATAGCGCTTGCTTTAAAATAATTGCAATAAAAGTGAATATGCTAAACTTCATAAAATTAATATATAACAAATATAATGTGTAGAATAATAAATTAGTAGATCATATTCCATATAACATTATTAAATATAAAAAGTCCAAAATTCAAAAAAGTCCAATAAATATATATTATAAAGTGAGTCCTTGAAAAAAGAAGGGGTTTTCTTGGTGTCTCAGGCCAAGGGAATGGGACTTTATGGGCAAGTAGATATCAATTAAGCAAGGTGAAAAAATATATATATAAAAATAAATATATCAATTTATTACCAATATTTACATAGGTCAAAAATAAATAATATCATCTCAGTGTGAGCATTGGTGTTGGGTATAGGCCCAATGTGAAAAGGATGAAGAAAGAATAGGGATTCTAATTGAATCCGTGACATAAGTGCTATTTGTGACAGTTATGGATCTTGTCTCTGTGTATCCCGTGTATATTCAGGAATAGATGATTCACAGAGTTTCATCCATAAATACTGACGCGTTTCGGCTGTATTAGCCTTTATCAAAGTTCTCTGTCACCCAGCTGTAATATATAATTAACGATATTTAATATTTCCATTGTTTGGAGAAATATATTTAATATTAAATAAATAATTAATATACAAAAGTGAGTAGATACATACTTTAAAAATCTTGTTTCTGCAAACCAAAAAACATAGAACACCCACATGAATTACTTACCCAGAAAGATATAATGTCAACTATATACATATACCCCCTTTCAGGACCATCCAGGATACTACTGGAGGAACAACATATACCCATATAGAATTACCTCCCAATCTGGATGTGAGTAGCCAACAATGGCAGTATATGACTTTATATCTCGACATGATATGACATTACAATTAATAATAATATATCCTTCCAGAACATGGTACACTACGACTCCTTGCTGCAGGTCTAGAGGAGACAGAGGGAAATTTTTTGGTTTGCAGAAACAAGATTTTTAAAGTATGTATCTCCTCACTTTTGTATATTAATTATATGCATATTCTCCAAACAATGGAAATATTAAATATCGTTAATTATATATTACAGCTGGGTGACAGAGAACTTTGATAAAGGCTAATACAGCCGAAACGCGTCAGTATTTATGGATGAAACTCTGTGAATCATCTATTCCTGAATATACACGGGATACACAGAGACAAGATCCATAACTGTCACAAATAGCACTTATGTCACGGATTCAATTAGAATCCCTATTCTTTCTTCATCCTTTTCACATTGGGCCTATACCCAACACCAATGCTCACACTGAGATGATATTATTTATTTTTGACCTATGTAAATATTGGTAATAAATTGATATATTTATTTTTATATATATATTTTTTCACCTTGCTTAATTGATATCTACTTGCCCATAAAGTCCCATTCCCTTGGCCTGAGACACCAAGAAAACCCCTTCTTTTTTCAAGATATAGGGACGGAGGCAACACCTACTCATACCACTAAAGATTAAAAAACCCCACCCCCTCATAAAGTGAATCCTTTGTGCAAACTTCCAAATAAAAAATTCCAATAAATGTGCAGTATAAAGTGAGTCCTTTGTGCAAACTTCCAGACGAAAAGTGCAAGTGCTCAGCGCGATGATTACTCTGTCCACTCAGTAATAATCCTAATATTTGTGATATCACTGTGACAAAGGTAAGATTCAATCACTTACCAGACGTTGTGGGTCATGTGTGCCTTATAGCACCATGACCAATCAGGCTTGTATAGCCGTCCAGGCTAAAAGATCTTTTTTGCTTGCTTCAGGTGGATAAGGTGGTAGGATCTCCCTCTGTCTCCTCTCCCCAACTGCAATCCACAGGTGGCCTGGAGCATGACCAAAAAAAATAGATTTTTATATTTAATAATGTTATATGGAATATGATCTACTAATTTATTATTCTACACATTATATTTGTTATATATTAATTTTATGAAGTTTAGCATATTCACTTTTATTGCAATTATTTTAAAGCAAGCGCTATAGGCAGGTGATATCATTTGCTGCTAGTATTCTAATCTGCATCTCTCCAAGGTAATACCTAAAATTTGTCCTTTTGAGGACCGGAGTTGAGAAGCACTGCCCTAAGCAAAAGGGCATCTGCAGAATGCCTGCAGTAAATCAGTTGTTACACTTTTTTTGAAGGATAAAGTTGCTTGAGTATAGGCTCACTTTTACCACCTTTTGCCTTTTTTATAACAGGGAGGACTTGTGGAAGTAATATCCCCTGCATGGATTTCACTTCCACCATCTAATCTTGCATGTTGCTTCAAGCAATGTGGTCAAATAGTTCCTTTTTGATCTGCACTTATTTGTATGATGAAATCAGCAAGAGTAGCATGCAGGGCTGCTTCAAGATGTAGGTGGGCCAAACACATCAGCTTTGTAAAACAGGTAGCTCCCTGTGAGAGTATCCTATGAGAGTGAAATAAATGCATGGTTTGGGGCTCATGAGTTTGGTTGGATTTATTGGGATTACACATTGTATTATACAGTATACCTTAGATATGGAAAGATACTTTATAGCCTGCTAATATCTTGAGACAACTAGTTTGACGTTGGTGAATGAACATTCTGTTAATTATTGTTTCCTACATTCCACTATCTCACCATCTCTAACTGTTGTAACTGCCAGGTTCCCCTTATGTAGCACACCCTCTAAGGAGCCGCAAGTACAAATGGGTCCTGCACAGAGTCAGAAAACAGTCCAGTACTTTGTTTTTATTTGTTTGTTTTATTGAGGGATTAGAACTCAGATAGGGATTGGCAAATTATGGGATGCCCACTCGACTTCAGAACAACTTCAGAGCCAACTTTTCCTATATACAATACAGTCTATACACACTCCTCTGCTTCCTCCAGCTCTCACTTGCTTGCAGAACTCCCAGCTGTGACACTCTAAAAGGATTTGTAGCAATGGCCCATTAGAGACAGGGACTCCCAGCCCCTGTACTTGCAGAACATTGGCGTGACACAGCTAACACATTTCCGGTACTTCCTCCTGTGGTCACTGAGCCCAGTACCACCACTTCAGGCAATGCCAACCCGCCTGGCTGTAGCTACCGCATTCACTAACCCTCTTGGCTAACTTCTCCACAGTCCTCCAGACTGACACTCTCTTCACAGTTTTCCCAGACTGAACACTCACCAGCCCACCCAGCTGACTTCCCTAGAGATCTCCTAGATGTGCTGACCTGATCCCGCTGTCTTTTCCTTGCTCCTGTGCCTTCAGGAAAGATTCCCCTGTGTGTTGTTGAGGGTTCTTTCAGCACCTGAGCCCCAGGCTGAAGTCCCTTCCCCACCAGACTAGGGGGCGCCCTCAAGGACCACCGACTGCCTCCTTAGCTCTCCATCTCCATCTTCCACCCGACTGCCCTTGCTGGCATGACTCATGCCTATTTATGAGTTGCCTACCTCTTTCCAGCCCCCTTTTGCTGGAGATTGGTCAAAGACCTCATAAATATGCCAAACAGCTCCTCCTAACCTCCACCCAAAACATCTGGAAGCTTCATTAGGTTCCAGAAAACATGGGGAGGCACCAGAGAAGCTGCTTACTACATCATCCAGCCTCCCTGAGTCAACCTTAGGCCTCTTTCACACGGAGCGGACCGTATTGCGATCCTCTCCGGCACTTTTTTTTTTTTACGGACACGGATGACACTTGTGTCATCCGGGCCGTATGTCCGCATATCATCCCATCCGTTTGCGGGTGATATACAGACATAATGTATGTCTATGGTATTGCGGATGACAGCGGATGACACCGCTGACATCCGATTTTGCGTCCTTTCCGTTTTTTAAACGGAAGAAAAATAGGGTCCTGTTCCGTTCCAAAAAACAGAACTGAAAGGACGCAAATCGGATGTCAGCGGATGGTCATGCGCTGACATCCGCAATCCCATTGACATGCATTATGTCCGTATATCACCCGCAAACGGATGGGGTGATATACGGACATACGGAATGCCTGTGTGAAAGAGGCCTTAGTCTTGACCCAGATTCAACTCAGGCCTGGCTCTCAGCCAAGCCAATTTACCTGCACTGACAACTAACCTATTCACATTAGCACACTAGCTTGAGGGTGCTGCACTTATAGCCTTGATTGCCTGGCAAATCGTAATGCTCTGCCAGGTGTAAGATGAGGACCATGGACAGATGCTTACTGCATGTTAACTTTTTCTTTTTTTTGATCAACCAAGAGTATTTAGGTTCACCATGATTTCATAAATGCAAAAACAAGTGAGGGAAAATCAAGGGGCCTCAAGGATTCCCAGACCACCAATGGCTAATGTTTAAACTCCTTTCTAAATTCTTAATAAAGGCTCTTTTACTCTTTGGCTGGGTCCCCTGTCCCCCAGTGGCTGGGGCAAATGCCCTTTTTGCACTTTTACTAAAATTGTCCTGCATATGCGGTCAGAAGAAAGTTAAGCAATAGTTAACTAAATATATATATATATATATATATAATTTACTTATATATTGATATTACAAGTAAAAATGTGTCTATTTCTAAAGTAATATTTTTTTTTTTTTTTTTAATAACGTTGATAACTGTATTTACAATTCACTGAGAAGTACTAGTTTTGCTCAGCAGGTGGTAGAAGTTAGAAGCTATTCTTTCACTGTCACATTAGATGAATCTTCTTGTTAACAGAACAACACATGCTGTAACTTTGTAGTAGGTGTGCCATTCTACCATACTATGTTGGTATCAAAGAAATATAATGGCACAGACCCAAAATGAATGAAGGCAAATACACTTTACTCTGTGGTATTTTCTTTTTTTGATGGAATCATTTCTACTTTTAAAAATCTGATATCTAGATCCAGTTACAATAAGTTTCATGCAAAACAAATACCCTTTCAATTACCATTTTACTTCTATAACAAAATCTCTCTACAACAATATGTCACACAAAAAAAAAAAAAAAAAACTCTAAAAGAGAGACCTGCTTAACAGACAACAGTCTACAAAAAATACATATACAAACCATATATACCATACATTACCAGTAGGAGTCTCTGTTGCATGGAAATACATCTCATGCAATAAATATGACTGTACAAGTGGATTTTCAATGGGAGGAGTACTGTGTATTTATTTTTTCTTTTCTATCCCATTCATGTTGCCACTGGTTAATATACTGTATATTGGATGCAGGGCCGCTGATAGGGGGGGACCACCAGCCCTCTTGTAGGGGGCCCTAGCACACAGGGGGGCCCACCCAGGGAGGGGGATTAGTGATGGACAACAAATACAGAAATCTTCCTCCAGCACCTGAATCTGATCTCTGTTCCTCTCCCTGCTATCAGCTTTTGAGAAAGACAGTTGTCCCTCACTAATCCCCCTCCCTGTGTGGCCCCCCCTCCCAGCACTGGCTCTAATGTTATCTCTGCTCAGGAGTTTATTTGTAACTTTGTTTCTCTCCCTCTGTCTCTCTGATCCAGGAGCTCCAACTGCCCAGCCTGTATATTTTTTTCATCTCATCTTCATTTTTATTTATTAACATTGTTTTTTTTTCTAGATTTAGCAGGAATCATGTGAGTTATGTTATATTTGTGTCTGCTAATAGTGATTTTGTTGTAATTTTAGCTAAATATATCTTTAATATTTTCTTGGGGAGGGCCCTGCCAGGTACGGGGCTGTACGGGGGCCCTGCGATTTCTAACAGCAGCCTTGATTGGATGTATTGCATTAGGTTGCATGGGGAAGTGTAGGATATGTTTTTAATGGGGAACTTTGTTTATTACCCTTATGATAGGTATTTGGTGGGTAATAAAGTTGCCTTCAGAGGCTCTTGGTATAATTGATCGTTTTTTTGTAGTTAGTTTTTACAATTTGTCGCTACGTTTTTTAAAAGAAAGCATAATTGTTTATGATGACTTTAATATGGAGGTATAGATGTAAAATGTTTCTTTCCATTCCTTTGTTTTTTTTTTTGTATTTTTTTTTAAGTTCTTACAATGGAAACATGTCTGTTTGTCAGCAATTGTTAGGAGTTTGGCTGGGTTTGTATGTAATAAAGATAAATATCAGGCATCTGACCTACCTGTTGGATGTAGTGAAAAATGTATGAGAAAGCAGCTCACTGAAAAAAAAAAATATAAGGGAAATGCCTTTTTTAGTATACTCTATAGCATTTAATAGTCTACAAAAGTACTAATTAGTTTGAGTTTATGAGTATTCAGTTTGGCCTGTTAGGAAACAATTATCAAAAAATATTTAACGTGATAGCTAAATGATCCCTGGAGATTGCTTCCTTTTAAGCTTGCTCCTGGAAAAATGTGAAATTACGGTTAATAGGGTGAACTGCAGTCCAGCATGATGAACTGAGAAACGCCCAGACATCGTTCAGTCCCTGATAGTTCCAGCCAGATAACTGTCTACTTCTCACAAAATAAGGGGTCAGATAAGGAGTGAGAACATCTCAGTGAGAAAATATCCATATTTAAATAGCTGACTGCTGTTTTAAGGTTGTAAACCTAATTCTTGGCAGTATGAATATCAGATGCAAATTTTAAGGAAAAACCTCCAGCCACACACACATACTATCCGAAAAATGCTTTGCAGGTCACTCAGCCCACAAACACATACTTTTACTGAAAAAAAAGACCCTTGGTTGTTCGAAAATGTATCCATTTAAAATTTTATGTTACTGGATAAGATCTTAGAGAAATTGTTGATTGTTCACCAAGGTTAGGCAAGCCACATGGGCGTCCGCAAGGAGGGGCAAGTGCCCCCCCCCCCCTGGAATCTCAACCTCCCCTTTAAAGTGGTTGTTAAGCCGCTTTATACCATCCTGTCTGATCTGTTCGATAATCCTGTGTGCCTGTACTCCATTGTCTGTGTATGTATTTTTAAAAAAATAAGCCGTTCTTTACCAGTTTTTGGAGGACTGATCGCCACTCACATGACCCGCCGGCTCTCTCCCCATCTGACAGCTGCCTGCAGTGGCCAGGGCCCAGGATTTCCCACTGGCATCAGTCAGGAGGGGAGGAGGAGGAGGAGAGGCCAAGAGGAGGAGAGAGGTGGCGGGTCACGTGAGCGGCGATCGGTGTTCTGAAAACTGGTAAAGAACGACTTTTTTTTTATAAAACACAGACACAGGGGCACACAGGATTATTAAACAGACTGTAGACAGGATATGAAACTTTAAATGACACTACAGCAGGAGAAGGCTAGGATGCGTTCACTCACACAGGAGCAGACAGGCAGGGAGGGAGGGGGAAGGGGGAGAGGACAGAGGAGGACAGGTGAGCTGCGGATGACGGAGGCAAGTAGACTGACCATGGTGTCAGGGCTCAGCAGCCATGGTATACCGTGGTCAGTTTACAGAGGGGAGGACATAGCCAGGAAGGATCAACCAGGTATTTTAGGTGATAGAAGAGGCCAAATGATACAGCACAAGCACTTTACTGTATAACATGCTTTAAGGGAACAGAATCAATATTTTAAGGTTAACAAACACTTTAAAAATAAAATTCTGACATTTCCCCTTTAAAAATAAATACTCGCGAGTCGCAGTGACTGACGTTGCCTTCATGACATTGTTGAAAAGGGGCGGAGCGTGGGTGACCTTAAAATAATGCCCCCCCAAAACAGTCCTGCAGATGCCCATGGCAAGCCATAGATGGAGCGATTTTCTTCCCTGCAACCAGGGGTTCATTCATTCTGCTTAGAGAACAGTCTCAAATGCCTTTGTAAATGAACCCTATAGATCAGTGCCAGGACAAGGTTATTTAGAGCCCAGGGCAAGCATGCCAAATTGCCTACCCCCCCCCCTCAAAAAAAATCCCCCCTCCTCCCAGTATAAATCCGCCTCCTGCTGACATCCCTCTCCCAGCACAAATATTTGCCTCCCATCTTCCCCCTTCCAGCTCAAAATATCTCTCTCCCTATATGCCCCCCCTCCCCCTTCTCCCCCCCCCCCAAAAAAAATCTCCCTCCTAGCACAAATCATCTACCCCTTAAATTTCTCCTCCAAGCACAAATCCCCCCCCCCCTTTCAGCACACATTCCTCTCCCCTAGTCCCCTATGCTAGCACAAATTTCCCCCCAGTCATCTCTACTAACACAAATTCTCCCACCCAAAAATAATTACTACCATATTACTCCCTCATCCCCTTCACCCAACACGAATCCCCCCAAGTCAGCACTCCTACCACACCTCCCCAAATTTGCCCTCCTAGAACAATACTTCCCCCTGCCACTCCCCAAATTCCCCTTTTTGACCCAAATCCCCCCCCCCCAATCTCCTTGTGGTGCCCCCACCCAACATGATACCACAGTGCTCAGGGCAGCCACCCCCTCCTACCCACGCCTTGTCCCAGCCCTAGACTATTTACTCAGACGACGCACTGCCTTTCAATGTGCTCCTTCCTTTTTGGTGAGTGAACCCACACATATTACATTTAGGAATTTGGGGGGAAAAGACTTCAGATTTAAAGCTAAAAACAGCTTCATTTGGATTTAAAGTTCAGGGGCCCCAAGGAAAGCTATAAAGACATGGACAGGTGTTTCTGAGTGTCTATTTAAACCCTTAGGCCCCTTTCACACGGATGATCCGATCCGATCGACCTGTCAGTTTTTCAGTCGGACCAGATCAGATGCTCCATGCATCCCTATGGGGCAGCGGATGTCGTGACATGTCTGCTGACACCCACTGCTATCTGATCCTGTCTGTGAAATCCGGACAGATGGAAACCCTATTTTCCATCCGTCTGGAGGATTGGGTCGGATGGGATCGGATGAGAGCGGACAGTCGGTCTGTTCTCATTCGATCTCCCCATAGAGGACAGCGGGGTTCTGCCACCTCCGTCTCCGTGCGCAGAGCGGAGACGGAGCTGTCATCCGCCTGCTCAGCTGGGATCGGCGGATTGATCCCCTGCTTAGCAGAAGGAACTCTGTCAGGCAGTGCACCCATGTGAAAGAGGCCTAAGGCTTCATTTACAAGGGTGTACTGTTCCATACACACACATTATTGCACCTCACTGCATACCTATAGTATCTGCATAATATCTCACATTACTGCACTGTAGTGAGAACAAGGCACTTAGAAAATCATTTTTTTCTATGTGTCCTGGTGGTTGGTGTTTTTTCATTGAAAAAAGCCAGCATAACTTTTATCCAGGATTTACACATTTGCTTTTAATTGAATCCAATTGAATGAATCTTATGTGGACAAATTTTGAAATATACACCTACATAAATATTATGTATGTTTAGTGCTGTTCTGCACACAAAAACGTAATACCTGCTTGCAACCCTTCTGTACATATATTTCCTTTTGAAATGTATACAAAGGCTACAATGTCTTTTTTAAGAGCTAAAAAAAATAAATAAATTAAGTCCCCCTTTTGTACTGTTTTCAAATACCTATTAACATTTAAAACTGACCTCCAGCCTTTCAGTCTGGGAAGAGAATGCAACATCAAAGTGTAAGCCTAGGCTAAAACTAACTGATGTTAAAGCTAGGACTGGCCACAATGGGTACGTGTTGGGTGCCTATGGGTGACGTCACTGTCCATGAATCACAGCCATTGTTGCTGCTCTCTCCTTTCCCCTCCGCTGGGGAGATCACGTGACCAGACTGAGAATAGGTAAGTATAAGCATCTTCCTTCTACAGGGTAGTTAGTATAGGAGTTAGAAAGGGATGGGAGCAGTTGTAAGCTTAGTTGGTTCTAGCCCAGACTTACACTTGAAGCAGAATAAACTTCAGTTTTAAGGAATTTGTTTCAGTAGAAAGGTCTCTTTATCTTTTCCTATTTTGTCATTGTCACAAACTAACAAGCTAATCAATTTCCACTTGAACTCTACAGCTCCAGACATTTTGGGCCGGATTTAAAGAAACTGCAGCTTCAAACATCTATGACGTGTTTCAGTTTCGCCGCGTTCAAATCAATTAACTGGCGCTGCGGCGAATTGGCGAGTAAAACAGCAATAATGAATTCCGCCGTCAGCGGGATTCACTTACGATCGCGGCTTCGCCAATTCGCAAACTTATGTCTTCCTGCTTATAGCAGTTTCACATAGCGATGTGGGCTAGTGGATTAGTGCACACATCACATGTCTGTAATTCATCTCCCTCTGCTGTAGGTTCGAGGCTTACCATCTCCACCTACTTTTTTTATTTTCTTTTTTTGTTTATATTGCTAAAATGGAACGGATTACATCATATATATTGCTAAATAATGTTACACTCAGAAGCGCTTGCAAGCTTACACCATTTTAAGTGTTTTTTTGATCTTGTCTGTGTGTCGAATCGATCTTATGAAGGAAAGTACCAAAGGCAAGTGACCAAACCCCTACCCTACTTCAGGGCAAGATGAAACCTCACAATTTTACCATGGTCTTCTTCCCACATTCCATACAATGTTTAGTTCTTTAGCTATATGTGCTTTTTAGCCTTAACACACTCCATTTTTTCCACCATACAGCTTTATTCTGCACAATAGCTAAGTGCTTTGCAACTTCACTGCAGTTCACAACGTCATGGGTTCAAATCACATCACTACACTTGGGATCTCTTTTCACTCTCATTTTTTTAAACAGTTTTTTTAAACTATCTTGAATTTGGGGGGGGGAGGGGGGTGTCCTACCCAAATTTCAAGCACATCAATGGAAACAACACAATTTTGATTTTATGAGTGTGGTCCTAGTTTTATCGAGATGCAATTCTTTACATATTTACCATGGTTCTTACAATTTCTTGACCAATAAACATAGGTGTCTGATATTGGACTCTCTCCATATTTCAACAACACAGGCCCTCATAGTCCAACACTACATTTGCCTCACACCTCAACACAACACTGTCACATCCCTACTCTACATTACAACCCCTCACATCACCAGTACAAGCAGCATGCAAAGTGCAAAACTCCGGCCTTGGCAGCTTAATGGGCCATACACTAACAATTTGTCTAGACTTTTTCCTGTAGACTTAACCAAACCATATAATAGAAGCTCAAACCTCAACACTTTCAATTTGGATGCAATCAGGCAGGCCCTTGCACTACATAGAAAATGTCAATCGGAAGGATAAAGTCTTCTCTAAATCTTACAGTGTGGATGGCCCTTTTGTCTGTAGGCACCCACACAAAACAAAAAAACACATGTTCAATTCTAATGTATTTATTTATTTGAGAATGACAGCAGAAGGAGGGATGCAGCAAAAGAATATTGTCACTCTCCAGTCCGTGTGCCTTTACAGCGCCAGACCACGATCTTTGCTCCATGGCTACGGGATTCTGATGTCTTCCACAACTTCCGGCAGAGTTCAGAATCCATTCTGCACCTCTACCAGCTCATAGGGGACAGGCATGGCAAGGTTGCTGGGCAGCTTCCAAGCCACTTTCGAAGTTCCAGGGTGTTCATGTTGGTCATTGGCCATGTGCCTTACCAAATATCCACTGACCACAAAAGAAAATGAGTGGAGTCCATCAAGGTGGGTTTCTACCACCTACACCCGCAAGCAGTACCACTCCTGGAAAAATAAAACAAAGGATAAGACATTTCATTATGAAAATCACATCTTAATGCCTGTTTGCTTCATTCTGAACTTCATTTAATTTCGACATCACGAGTGAAATAACACATTTTATGCCAACTTACACAAACCAGAAATCATTAATGTAAACATTTGAATACACACCTGTGACGCCAGACAGCCCATCACCACAGGCTTCCCATGGTACGTGCCATGATTCCAAGATGTTGATGTTCTGGAAAATTACAACACCATAAGATACCAAGCAGCCGTTCATGTTATCAATAACTACACAGGTGGCATAGACACAAATAAACACCTGCCAGCTCTTCTCAGCCCTTTACACTATTCACAATACCAACATGTTTATGGTTAGAGGTGCATGTTTTTGCTCAAGTAACACAATTTTACCAATGTTGACTACACTTTATCTACAATGGCAAGTGTCATTGGCAGATGATAATCACCCTCTGTCTCCCTGTGAGTGGCACCTCTGCTAACTAGCTAATTAATACACATGCCCTATCTTGACCGGTTACAGTACTTACATGTAAAGTGGCTAGCAACCAGGGTATTCCTGGTGCCCATACCGGCAGCGGTGCTCCGCCGCCCTGGGGGCCGCCGGCTGACGGACCTCTGGCTCCCTCTCCTCCGTCAGCTCCCAAGAATCATCCCGGGCAACGCACATGTTGTGCAACACGCAGCACGCCAGGATGATCTTGGAAGCCTTTGTAGGAGAGTACAGGAGTTCACCCCCAGGCCGGGCCAAGCAGAGAAACCGGGACTTGAGAAGACCTATGGTCAACTCAATGATACTCCGGCTTCTCCGCAAGGCCCTGTTGTAATTCCTCTCTGCTGGGCCCTGGGGGTACCTGATTGGAGCCATCAGCCACGTCAGCTGCGGGTAACCAGCATCCCCTGAAAAATAAGAAAAATATACATTAGTTATTCATATCATGTGACTTTAGATGACTCCTCAAAATGGGAGACAATTAGGCATTTTACTAAACAACCTGCTCGTCTGTTTGCAAAAAATCATATGAAACATCTCAACTCTGTCTAACTGCCTAAATCACTAATACAAATGGGAAAAAGGACACACAAAGTGGTGGGTTTCTCTTGCAAGTTACAACTTGGCCCCTATTCTGTTCCTATTACATTAGCCTAGGTCTTACTTCTGGAATATATCTGCAACTAGAGTGAGGAAACCAATATTGACTCACTTATGCAAAGTACTTTGGGGATATGGCAATACCATTGGAATCATTTGTAGGTTTTCTTTGGGTGGCTAGAGGACACCATTTACACATTGGTTAACCACCTTCATTGGACTCAAAGACAACTTTGCAAATCTTTCTTTTGTGAGCTGCTAAGCTGCTGATCTGGTTGTGTGTGAACAGCCTGACAACTAATAACACATCCATTTTAGGTAGGCTTTGCTTAAATCAGGGTGTACACCGATGTAGCTTATTCCTATGTCTATGTAATCTTACAGTTTATGTTGTTAAGACAAAATACTTTACCAATAAGCCACCCTTCGGGCATTTGTCCACTTTCAAACACCTCGTACAGAGTACTTGTTCTTAACATACTGGAATCATGGCACGACCCTGGGTGACCAGTGTTGACACTCATGATGCGCTGTTTGGCGTCACACACTAATTGGACGTTCACAGAGTGGTACTGCTTGCGGTTCCGGTATTCACTTTCGTGGCTCCTTGGGGGCCTAATGGCTATGTGGGTGCCATCGATTGCCCCTAGGATTTGCGGCATGTGTGCCCGCCGGTAGAAACCCAACTTGACTTCATTCCACTCATTTTCATTCTGTGGCCAGTGGATAAAATTGGGCACTATATCCACTATGGCATTAATGACCAACATGAACACCCTTGAAACTGTGGGCTGGCTAATGCCCATGATACTTCCCGAAGTGGCTTGGAAGCTGCCACGCCCTAAAATATACAAAGTGGCCAGCAATCTGGCCATGCCGGGCACCGCATGGCCGCGCTGTGTGTCCGGGTCAATTTTCTCTGCTATGAGCTGGTAGAGGTGTAGAATAGTTCCTCGCTCGAGCCGGAACTTCCTCCTGACATCAGAATCCCGCAGCTTGTCCAAATAGATCCTTGGAGCAAAAATGCGTGGCTGGCGAGGTAAGGGCACACGGACTGGAGGTGCTGCTGCTGAAGGTGCTGCTGCTGCTGCTGCTGCAGCTTCCCCACCTTCTGCTGCCTCCTGTGCCAGGGCCTCCTCAAACAAGGCACCAATAAATGCCAGCATTGCACCATCTAATGCGTCTGGGATATCGTCCTCCATTTTGAACGCGCAAATTCGCGAATGCGCAGATATATATAGAAACGGCCGCTAATTATCACACCTGTGAGCCAGCTATAAAAGGAGCACATGGCCAATATGGCTGCTGGATGTTATAGATCGATGTTTCTTATGTGCTAGCAAGACCCTGTGACCCACAACCTACATTATCTGGAGATAAGACAATTGTATCTCTCTCTCCCAAAAAAAAGGAAGGAGACAATTTGTACTTATCTTGGGTGTGCTTAAGTTGTCTATGGTGAATCCCCTCCAACCCACAATAGCTTGGGAACCCCTCAAGTGTCTTTTAATCATTGGCAGTTGGCCCCATGTGCATGTGGTTTGGACATGTGTTTTCTCATGTTTGTTAAAGGTGTGCAGTCTAGATTTGGCATCTAAACCTGCCCCCTTACCTTCCCAGCTTCCAAAGACACCATTTTTGCTTTCCTGATAACTGTAATTTATTATGTGCACGTATGTAGGTCATGCGATTTCTCATGTATGTTTAATGTTTGCAGCCTCCTTTTGCCTATAAAGGATTACACCACCACCACCACCACCACCACTGTGTTTGTGACATTAGGTAAGTGTTTGGAGGGCCTCGTGTGATTTGTACCCCTATGCGTTTTCTTATGTGTTTTTTTTTTACATTTCTTTGCAGCCTCTTCTGCTCTTTAACACCACCACCACCACCACCACCACCACTGTGTTTGTGCCATTAGGTAAGTGTTTGGAGGGCCTCGTGTGATTTGTACCCCTATGAGTTTTCTTATGTGTTTTTTTTTTACATTTCTTTGCAGCCTCTTCTGCTCTTTGCCACCACCACCACCACCACCACCACCACCACCACCACCACCACTGTGTTTGTGCCATTAGGTAAGTGTTTGGAGGGCCTCGTGTGATTTGTACCCCTATGAGTTTTCTTATGTGTTTTTTTTTTACATTTCTTTGCAGCCTCTTCTGCTCTTTGCCACCACCACCACCACCACCACCACCACCACCACCACCACTGTGTTTGTGCCATTAGGTAAGTGTTTGGAGGGCCTCGTGTGATTTGTACCCCTATGAGTTTTCTTATGTGTTTTTTTTTTTTACATTTCTTTGCAGCCTCTTCTGCTCTTTGCCACCACCACCACCACCACCACCACCACCACCACCACCACTGTGTTTGTGCCATTAGGTAAGTGTTTGGAGGGCCTCGTGTGATTTGTACCCCTATGAGTTTTCTTATGTGTTTTTTTTTTACATTTCTTTGCAGCCTCTTCTGCTCTTTGCCACCACCACCACCACCACCACCACCACCACCACCACCACTGTGTTTGTGCCATTAGGTAAGTGTTTGGAGGGCCTCGTGTGATTTGTACCCCTATGAGTTTTCTTATGTGTTTTTTTTTTTACATTTCTTTGCAGCCTCTTCTGCTCTTTGCCACCACCACCACCACCACCACCACCACCACCACTGTGTTTGTGCCATTAGGTAAGTGTTTGGAGGGCCTCGTGTGATTTGTACCCCTATGAGTTTTCTTATGTGTTTTTTTTTTACATTTCTTTGCAGCCTCTTCTGCTCTTTGCCACCACCACCACCACCACTGTGTTTGTGCCATTAGGTAAGTGTTTGGAGGGCCTCGTGTGATTTGTACCCCTATGAGTTTTCTTATGTGTTTTTTTTTTTACATTTCTTTGCAGCCTCTTCTGCTCTTTGCCACCACCACCACCACCACCACCACTGTGTTTGTGCCATTAGGTAAGTGTTTGGAGGGCCTCGTGTGATTTGTACCCCTATGCGTTTTCTTATGTGTTTTTTTTGTACATTTCTTTGCAACCTCTTCTGCTTTTTTTGCCACCACCACCACCACCACCGTGTTTGTGCCATTAGGTAAGTGTTTGGAGGGCCTCGTGTGATTTGTACCCATATGCGTTTTCTTATGTGTTTTTTTTTTTTCCTTTTCTTTGCAGCCTCTTCTGCTCTTTGCCCACTACTACCACCACCACCACGACCAAGTCTGTTTGTGCCATTAGGTAAGTGTGTTCTGTAACTGTTCACTAATTATACTGTATATGAAGAGCAATCTGCAAATCCTGTTTTTTCTGTTTTCTCTTTTGTCATTTCAGATTTAGGAGTTTGGGGCTCTTTGCTGCTGCTGGACAGCCAGATTCTCTGCCCACCTCGTGCTCCCATGGCCCCACCCACTGGAAGGATGAGAAGGGCCAGGGGGGCCAGGGGGGCCAGGGGGGCCAGGGGGGCCAGGGGGGGCAGGGGGGGCAGGGTGGGCAGATCGTCTGGCTCTGGTGTGAGGGAGGCTCCAGCTGTATCCATGAGGGAGTCCACCATCCCCATCCCGGAGGAGGAAGCCGGGGGAGGTGTTAACACACCAAGTGGACAAGCTGGCTCTTCTGACAGTAGTCCTGGAGCGGGTCCGTCCACCAGAGTCAGCTTGTCCACATTAACCCGGCTTCCCCGTTTCACCCACAATCAGTGCTGTGCCCTGGTCCACGCCTATATGGCCAGATATCAGGCGATACATGGGACCAGGGCCGCGTCTTACTCAGTAACAGAGAAGAACAGATTGTGGGATGAAATCCGGGATGCTGTAAATGCACTGGGTGAAGCACCTCGCCACCGTGACAGTGTGCGGAAGAAGGTCAACGACATCTGTGGGTCCGTTCGGAAGAAGCTAATTGCATGGGCTGCGGAGGGTCTTTATGACCGTCAAGGTCGGCTGGATGAACGTGCACGAAGTTCTCTCTGGGATTATCAATTACCTTTCTTGAACATCATAGGACCCGATACCATCTTTCCCAGAGAGGACTTAGATTCGGATGCTTTGCACCGAGGTAGGATATTATCTTGGATGTCAATTGTGTGAGTTGTTTGGAAAAGATTAACTACTATCCTATGTGTGACATTAAGAGAATGTGATACTTGCCCTTCCAATTGTCCTTTTTTTGTTTTCCCCAACCTGCAATTTGTTCATCTGTAGCACGGATCTCAGCCCCTCCACAGCCCATGCAGCTTGGCGAACCAGACGGACTCACAGGTGTTGACATCAGTGCTGACCCTCCTCCTGGTAGGTCCAATATCATACTGTGCCAAACAATGTAGATGTTTTTTTTTGGCCAAGATAGCTCATATTGCTATGTCCTTTACAGAAGATCCGCAGCAGGGAACACACCCAGTGCAGCTAGGCCTGGAGGAAGGTGTTGGTATGTCTAGTCAAATAATGTTTTTTTGAATCTTATTAACCCCATTAACACACATGTTTTTTCTTAGGAAAGAGTGTTGCCTTTTAGATGTTTACCCTGCAAAACACAGTTGACAGCATTAATGGGTGCCGTCATTAGTAGGCAGACCAAGCCTTCTTAACCTTTGGGAGGGTTTAGCAAGTGTCCTATGAGCCCAGGAAAGCACTTTTGAATGTTTGGCCTCAATGCTTCATTCATGAAGCTAGGAGGGCAATCTGGCCATAATCATTACTGACTAAGGTTATGTACTAAACATGTTTTTTTTTTTTTTTTTTAAAAGAACATCAGGCCCCTCTTGACGTTGCAGCTGGAGTTGGATCAGGAGCTGGCGACGATTCTGCATCCAGTGCTGTGGTATGTGATATAAGGGAACAAGGTGCACATGTAACATTTCAATGGTAGCATTGATTTTGGACTAGATGTGGCTTACATTGTGTGTGTTAAATTAGTGCTAGGACATTCTGACGATGCACCAGCACAACAAGAGTTCTATCTTGAACATCAGGGAATTATGTTATAATTTGGTGTGCCACTAATGTTCCAAAAACATCCAGGATCTTTAAAGTCCGGCCCGTCTTTGATTTTCCAGGTCCAAATTCATGGGTATCGTTTGGTTGGGTTGTCCTCTAGCCGATTGATGGCAAGATTTTAGACAACATACGTAGATGTATAAAGTCATTGGTGTAGTAACAGATTTACCAAAAGCATAAACAACCTACCACACCAGGGTTAATTGGGAACACCTTCATGTTGAATCTTTTTTGCCTTTGTCATATTAGTCCTACCAATATAATATGTACCCATTATCAGAAGTGTTGCTAGCTTGGATAATCTTACAATGAACAAGTACTCATTAGAAGCACATCAAACTTTTCAACGTTCTGCTTGGGGTGTTAAGTTGTCAAACTAATCTGAAATATTTAGTCATGATGTTTGATAATGATTTGGTCTATTTCTTCTGCTTTCAGGTAGCCTTAGATGCAGAGGGATTGTCACCTACCCAACTTCGTCCATCTATGCTGGATGTAGCCGAGAGGCTGCTTGATGAGTATCAGGTCCAAAATGAGTTAAGGAGGCGTACTCAGCAATCTACTGAGGCAGTACGTCTGCTCGGGCTCATACAGGAATCTGTAGCAACAATGGTACAGGTTCACCAGGATATGTTACAGGTTCAACAGGATATGCGTAACAGCTTGGTAAGTTTAGCAGACCAGCATCAACGGGATCGGCAAAGTGTTGACACTCAGGTGCTGGCCACACGCCAATGCCTGTTTGGATCTGAAGATGCCCCATTGGCAGAGCCCTCCCAAACATCTCACTCACCTGCCACTGCAGGTTGTGGTAGTGGGAGGGTAATGCCAGTGTTGGCCACTTGTCAGGCAGCTGGGGATGGGACAATTCCTCCTGTAGCCACTCCTAGCACTTCACACTCCGTTCGGACTCCCACACCCCTCAATGAGCAATCCTCCTGCACAACCTCAATGCGCACTGGTTCCACAGTACCCCTTCCACCTGACTACATTCCCTCCACACCTTTATCACTTCACTCCTCCCCAGGCCGTTCTTCTTTTTTGTCACCAATGCGACATGTCGTTTGCCCCCGCACCGTGGACCACAACAACCAATCAACCACCACTCCCCACACATCTTCACAACCCTTGCACCACCAGCAGCATCAAATAGCCTTGGAGCAGCAACGATCCCATCTCATGGTAATGGCACACGTTACCCAAATTCTTAGGCTGAGCACAGAGCAGATGGGACTATTGGCACAAGATCTTCAGTCTGGGACATTTCCAGGGTTCAACACCCTGCATCAGCAGCAGCCTCAGACACAAGATCTGATTCTAATGGGCCACTTTACCAGAACTCTAAGGCTAACCCCAGAGCAGATGGGACTATTGGCCCACCATTTGATGGCAGGAACCTTTCCATTGCTCACCACACTGCTTCAGTCACCACCACCACCACCAACTTAATTTCTTTTTTTTTTTTTTTTTGGGTTTTGTTAATGATTGTTACATTGGCCAATTTGTGGGGCCATTTTTTTTTTAAATTTGAGGGTGGCACAATATGATTTCTTATAGTGCTTTTTTTGGGGATGAAATAAAATTTTATGCAAAATGATTAGTTTGTGTTTGCTCTTTGGTTTTTTAGGAGTGTTGGTGGCCAAGTAATGGCCCTGGTTAATGTAGGCATTTATACACACGTGCTTCTCGATCTCCAAACATATGATTTCATGTAAATTTAGATAACTCAATGTTCACATAACGACCCAAGAAAAGGTCTCCCTTCAAATGTAGCTTCAAAACAAGTCTCAAGGCTAACATAAACCAAAGCCAACATACTAACAATTACAGACCACACCACTCAAGTAAACAAATACAACACAAAAGACATTCGATGTGTACACCAAAAAGAAAACTTGGGTAATAAAATAAATGTTTTAATAACACATGTGGGTGTCTACCAACTGTAGCGTACAAAAAATATATTACAATATATAATAGAATGAACTAAATTGCCAATGTAACATTTGTGTTGCAAAGAGCAACATACTTAAATTTAATTTAGATAAACATTTTAAACATTTTTTATGTTTTGACATCATTTTTTGGAAGGTTTTCACAAAAACAATTCTTTTTTGTAAACATTTTTGGTTTTGTCGGTTGCCATAAAAACAACAAGGCTTATTTGTAAACATTTGTGGTTTTGTCGGTTGCCATAAAAACAACAAGGCTTTTTTGTAAACATTTTTGGTTTTGTCCGTTGCCATAAAAACAACAAGGCTTATTTGTAAACATTTGTGGTTTTGTCCGTTGCCATAAAAACAACAAGGCTTTTTTGTAAACATTTGTGGTTTTGTCCGTTGCCATAAAAACAACAAGGCTTTTTTGTAAACATTTTTGGTTTTGTCCGTTGCCATAAAAACAACAAGGCTTTTTTGTAAACATTTTTGGTTTTGTCGGTTGCCATAAAAACAACAAGGCTTATTTGTAAACATTTTTGGTTTTGTCCGTTGCCATAAAAACAACAAGGCTTATTTGTAAACATTTGTGGTTTTGTCCGTTGCCATAAAAACAACAAGGCTTATTTGTAAACATTTGTGGTTTTGTCCGTTGCCATAAAAACAACAAGGCTTTTTTGTAAACATTTTTGGTTTTGTCCGTTGCCATAAAAACAACAAGGCTTTTTTGTAAACATTTGTGGTTTTGTCCGTTGCCATAAAAACAACAAGGCTTATTTGTAAACATTTTTGGTTTTGTCCGTTGCCATAAAAACAACAAGGCTTATTTGTAAACATTTGTGGTTTTGTCCGTTGCCATAAAAACAACAAGGCTTTTTTGTAAACATTTTTGGTTTAGTTTGTTACCAAAAACAACAAGGCTTTTTTGTAAACATTTGTGGTTTTGTCCGTTGCCATAAAAACAACAAGGCTTTTTTGTAAACATTTTTGGTTTTGTCCGTTGCCATAAAAACAACAAGGCTTTTTTGTAAACATTTTTTTTTTGGTTGCCAAAAACAAGGCTTTTTTTTTTTTTTTTTTGGTTTTTTTGGTTCCCAAAAAAAGGGTTTTTTATAAATTTTTATATTTTTTTTGGTTGCCAAAAACAAGGCTTTTTTTGTTTTTTTTTTTTTTTGGGTCCCCAAAAAAAGGGTTTTTTATAAATTTTTATATTTTTTTTGGTTGCCAAAAACAAGGCTTTTTTTGTTTTTTTTTTTTTTTGGGTCCCCAAAAAAAGGGTTTTTTATAATTTTTTATATTTTTTTTGGTTGCCAAAAACAAGGCTTTTTTTTTTTTTTTTTGGTTTTTTTGGGTCCCCAAAAAAAGGGTTTTTTATAAATTTTTTTATTTTTTTTTGGTTGCCAAAAACAAGGCTTTTTTTGTTTTTTTTTTTTTTTTGGGTCCCCAAAAAAAGGGTTTTTTAGAATTTTTTATATTTTTTTTGGTTGCCAAAAACAAGGCTTTTTTTGTTTTTTTTTTTTTTTTGGGTCCCCAAAAAAAGGGTTTTTTATAATTTTTTATATTTTTTTTGGTTGCCAAAAACAAGGCTTTTTTTTTTTTTTTTTTTTTTTGGGTCCCAAAAAAAGGGTTTTTTTTTAAACTGTTTTTGATTTTTTTGTTAGATTTTTGTTTATAATGGGCAACAATTACAAATGTGACATTTCTTTGTGTTGCAACGTGCAACATAAGTAAACAAACCACAAAAAAAAAATACTAGGATCTTTTTAAAGGTGTGACATTCCTAACGAATGGCTCCTTAGGGTCTGGATCCACGCCACAAAGGTGTTCCAAATATAGAATTCGGTCTCCGCACCACCTCATATAATCCAGGAGGACCTCGTAGGTGAGGTGGGTGTGCCCTGGGTAGAAAAAAACATGACAATTAGTTTTAGGCAAAATGATCCAAACAAGGATTGTAATTAATGTGCCTCAACAAATATGCTTAGGAGTCTATTGGTTGGCTTTTATCAACACTCTGAAGCAAATATGCTAAATTGCTGTTGTAAACCTTGAACTCAAACTTTCACAGCAAATTGTTCAAAAGGTTACATAAGATGGCTTGGAATGTTAGTAGCAGTTCCACCAAAGCTAAGTAAAATGCTTTTCTGCATGTAAACACAAGCAATCATTTTGAAGAATGTAAGGTGTTTTGGGTTCAATTGGTCAACACGATACATGTGCACACATTTATCTCTATCACCATTGGAATCTGTGGAGCGTTCTCTCTCACTCTTACTGTCTATAGATTGAACCTGACACATAGTAGAGACTCACCCTTAGGAATTTTGAGGGCCAGTTCTGGACGGAGCAGATGTGTCTGCTCCCCTGATCTCCTTTCCGCCATCCCAGCTGTGTTAAGAGAGAAGAAAAAGTTTATCAACAAATGGACTCACGCTAACTGTAGGTTACGCAGTCATGAAAACGCTCTAACACCCACTCATTACCCCTCCACATTTCCCTGAAAGTTTTATTTAGACATTGATATGGTGGTGATGCAGATTTGTACAGTGCAAGCGTCATTCTTCTGGGTGAAGCTTGTAGCGTTAAGGATACGTACTCCCTGCTTTTGTGCTGATTGTGTTTTTCTGATGTTTTTGGTGCCTCAGCCCTGCCTGTTCTAAGTGTTGGAAACATATCATTTTGGGAGGGCTGCGGAAAACTAATCAGGTTAGACTTACACTCTCTAGGTTTTTGGGGACAAGAGAAATAACAATCCTCCTTTTTACATGGCCCCTGTACACACCTCTAGGCACCTCCCTCCTGTTGTTTGACCCCACAGCAGGCAGCTTGCTATGGAGGCACATGAGATGAAGCCAAGCACCCTGTGCCTGTTCAGGCACTAGGCTGTGAGCCAGCCTTGCCCCCCTCCCTTCCAATGGTCTCAATGATTAGGAGTGACAGCATCAGGAGGCAATATTGGCATGCTGTCACCTCAGTTAAGGAGGAGGGGGAGTCTGTTCCAGACAAGTATTAGTGCAAAAATTTGGACCGTAAAAAATGGTCCCAGTAAGTCTTAGGGGGAATATGCACACCTATCACTTGGAATACTAATGCATAGAATGCATTCACATAAAGAACCCGCTGCCTTTAGAACAACTTGAAGCCTGAGCGGGGACATACACAGTTAGCATTTCTCCACTTACTAAGTAGACACATTACTGGAAAAGCACACAACTTACCATCATCAGGTTTTTTTGGGGCCCCTGAAGTGGATGGCGTGGCTGGCTCTGGAGAAACTGCACAAAAAGAACACAAATTGTGAACTGGAATGTGGTACATTACCGAGGAAGAGTATTTATGAAAGATTGACAAACACACATTTTCAGTGTTGACTAAATCAGGACATGATTAAATTACAATGTCCCCTAAAAATTTACAAGTACAAAGCACACCATTTCCAATGTAGAGAAACTAACACCAATTTAGAATAGGGTGGCTTGAGATAACTTACAAAAGATAACATGTCCTGTAAAGCTCCCCAAAACCACCTTTCAAACATGAAGGTTAAGCAAGAGTGTTTCATGACCAACCTTCCTGTCACATATAGCAAAACTACACTTGCTTTGACTCCAACTTAGATTATCCTAGATACACATCATCCTAGCACACACAATTCATGTGAGAATCTAATTTTAGGTACTTACAGACTAGTTCAGGGGAGCCTGGAGTGGGGGAGGATGGGGGAGACCCTACATGGGGGGATGGTGTCCCTTCATGGGGGGATGGCGTTGTATCTCCTAGAAACACAAAGACACAAATACAATCCTTGAACAAAAGCTATTTGATAAAGGCACACAGAAAGTAGTCTGGAAACATTGAAGGTAGTAGTTACAGTGGACTGGGTAAGCAGTGGCCCCTCTTCCCCAGTCCTCCACAACAAACATCCTCAATGTCAGCTGCTACAAAACCCCAATGTCAAAATATATATATTACAGCCCTTATATTTACCAGGACACATTGAACACACAAACACATGTAGAATACTTACTTCCCCTTTGAGGAGAGCCCAGGTCCTCATCCGAGTCGGACAAATTGGCCTCTTCTTGGCCAACAGTTTGTTCCTGGCCCGGATCCAGGCGACTCGGCCCTGCCTGAGGCTCCTCTCTTGCTGAAGTTACATCAACCACAAAAGAAAACAAAACAAACAATCATTCCTCCAAGTTCGACCTAATACACAACACACCAGCACATCCACATTACTTACAGGGGGCCTGAGAAGGCTGAGCCGCAACATCCTGATCACTGGTTTCTAAAATAAAAGAAAAACATTATATATTATTTATGGACACAAATAGGCAGTAACCTCTCATCATGCTAGCACCATACTCAATGCCCCTACAATTCAGAACATAGAAGTGCACTTACACCAATGAGATGCATTGACCATGTTTTAAAACAGGAGGGCACCATGCAAATTAAGCGGGCGCCTAAGGCCTCGCACCTACAGGGGCCTTGCGGCCAGTGGCGGAGCACCAACATTTCGAAGGGCGCAGTCAGGGAAATCTCCCAAGTAAAAGATTGCTTTCAATCCTCGGATCAAAAAGTTGCAGCAGTGTGCTGCAGTCCCTTCACTGCGTCTGCCAGGTGTCTGTTGTCCGCTGACACTTACTCCTCCTTCTCTGCCTGGGGATTGGCCGTCTGATCATGTTATCCTAAGATGTGGAGGAATCGGTAGGTGTGTACCTGCACCAGTAGGAAGTGACTGGCCGGTCAACTCACTCTGCTATCATCAGTTGTTGCTCTGGGAGGAGAGCTCCGCCCTGGACCCGGAACATACAGGTAACCAGGCCCAGACTTGATATTTTGCAGGCTGGTCATAGATTTGTTGTGTCCACTATGCAAAGTGGTTGAGTAGCCCCAGGGAAGTTGGAAGAGTCTGAAAATGGTTGGTGGAGGAGGAGGAGAAGAAGGCCCTGGGTGGCTGGGGGACAAGGAGAGGGCCCCTGGGGGTTTTCTAGAGGAGGAAAGATCCACAATGACGCCAGAGTCAATTGCCAAGGAAGAGAGTGGAGCTGAGCAAGTCCTGCCTATCTGACATGAAAGCCAAACATGGTGTAGATGGAGCCCTTTGCCCTACACAATGACAGCACCAGAGGTGGAAGGTGAGTGGTAGCGGGTCTTTGACATTATAGAGCATATGGACTCTGTCCATTATTGGTAGTTTTGTTTGGAGTTGTCCTTTAGATGTTTAACTGTGTTGTTTTTGACCCGAGCTGTGAGGGACTGAGGTATGACAGCCCACTATGCTGAGACTTATAGTGCCCTAGAATGTTGAGGACTGAGGAATCCTTAGTCCCTAACAGAGGGCACTACAAGTCTTAGCATAGCAGGCAGTATTTCCTCATTCCCCTACAGAGAGGATTACAAGTCCAAGCAGGTAGCCTTCTGCAGTGGGACTTGTTGTGCCCTTGACTGTGGTGGACTGAGGAAGGGAAGTGTAAGAGGGTCTCTGTAAGCTCAGATGTATGGGGGAGCTTTGGGGAACACAGAGTTCCCTTTTACACCAGAGTCCCCAGCTTCCCCCCTCAAATAATGGTTCCCAAACTCTCCTTATATCAGAGTCTTCACACTTCCCTCTTACAGTGTAGTAAGTCTGGAGACTCCGATGTAAAGGGGGCTCTGTAAAATGTGATTAGAGATTAGAAATTTCTAACATTTTTATTTTCTACTTACGATCCACAATTTTCAGCTGCTCAAATGGCTCGCTGCCTCTGACTGCATATTGGAGTGTGGCCGTCCTCCTCCTCCCCTTCTTCACCAAAAGCACAAGAGGGTGCCGTCCGTCCGCTTTGGCTAGAAGCAGAAGAAAAAAAAAAACATAAAAAATACGAATGTACATAGTAGTATTAAAGGTTGTGAAGAGACACTTGATGGAGGTAGGAAAGGTAGGAGCGAGAGGGAGGGGGGGGGGGGGTGTTGGTATTAGTGTTGTTGCATAGCTAAACACATGTCCACCTACCCAAAAAATTGTAACCTATCTGGTCACATGTAATGTATATTTTTACTTACCGGAGATTTGCTCCACAGCCTTTAGCAGGAGCCTGGGTGAGCGCCTTTTGGCATCACTCCAGGCCCGCTGCAGATCCACTATATCAGCCTGGAACTGAAATCTCCGCTGCAGCCTCATCCGGAGACGACACATCATCTTGTGCTTTTGGTGAAGATGCGTATAAACTTTATCATACCCCCAGAGGAGGAGGAGCTGTGGAAAGAGCAGTGTATGTTTGAGTCCAAGTATGTCCAAAATAGTACAGTCTTCAAATAACATGCTAGGTCGTCTTTGAGATATTGTAGAACAAAGAATTCCATTTCTGGTGATACATATACATCGATGTCCAAAT